>NC_064615.1:1098521167-1098831167 GCF_023898315.1 Schistocerca nitens | reverse complement strand
GAGATGAGACTTACTATTAAATGAGAGAGTTCAAGATGACGAACCGAGTCGGCTTCATTGTTCGGTCAGTGATTTGTGCAATTGAAGAACTCTTTAAGTAAAACCGTAAGTTTGCAATATCCGGTCTTTTTAAGCACTTTGTGCAAATTTCAAGTTTTCTTTTTCCTGAAACTGTTTCTGAAAAACTGAATTTTCGAAAGTTGTGTGCTTAGGTTGCTACAGAGCAACACAAGAGTCTGGGAAGTGCTTGTAGCATTTTGACACGTTACAAGCAAGCAAGTGACCAGGGTTGCGAGAGACTAGGTTCGCTTATGAAACCCTTCAGTCGGAACGACAAGTCAGTGGTAGGGAGACACACTTCATCGTCAGTAACGACGAGAAGCCAAGCAGGTCCTGACACCTCGAAAAGTCATGTGCACAGTATTTTGGGATAAACACGATATTCCACTGGTGCATTTTTTAGCAGGAAGTGAAATATTCAACACAAATTTTGACTGTGAGCTTCTTGTGAAACTGTGTCGCGCAGTTCAGAATAAGCGCCGCGGAAACCCCACAAACGGTATAATTTTGAGTCATTGGAGTGCCCGGTCTCACAATACGAACAAGTTGCGAAAAATCTTACATAAGTTGGCTAGAGCCAGTGTGACCAGCCTCTTTACAGCCCATGACCTCGTCTCTAGCGACTTCTATCTCTTTTCGCACATGTAATCGTTGTTCCTTGGTGATCAGGAATTTAGGAACAATGACAACCTCAAAGTGCTTACAAAATGGTGGCAGCTATACCAGGGTTCAAAATAGAGTATTTCTCTAAATGCAAAGTGCATCAAATAAGTTTTAACAAGTGAAGCAATTCTACAATGCTAACGTTGTGCAAATATTTCGTGTATGCAAATACATCTGGAGAGGGACGCCGCGACGTACGATGTAGCGTCGACAGCACGAAGCTGAATTAGATTTGTCTAACAACACAGGTATCCAAGCTCGAATGGCTAAAACGGAATGAAGGGGAAATTGAAACGCCTGTTATGCCCCCTATCAAGGTCCTCTCTCTGTAAAATTCTGCGCATTTGTATACAGTCGGTGTTTGGAAGTTAAGAAATGTAAATCACTAAGGAAATAATAACTCGTAACAGGTATGGTCGGCAGATTCACAAGTGTCACAAGTAATGTATTATTTAGCAAAAAGCTATATCATTTGCTTGAAACGTGCAGCGCTGAAAATCATTTTCCAGGATTTAAGTTGCTGTCTTGTACTTCCTTCCCTAATTCGTCGTCGGAATGTACTGTTGAGCTTCAGTCAAGTGATTAAAATGTAGCAAAGTGCAAACGTACACACTCTTAAAAAGAACTGTATGTGGACATGCTACATAACTTTCGGCTTACGTGCACTGAAGTAGTCCACTATCAAAAGCCACAATATTAACATTAAACATACCGTGACCACGAGTTGATATACTCCGCCGTGTTTTAATCACTTCATTTAAATTCCAGATTTGCATTTGCATGACGAATAAGGAAAGAGCATACTATTAGTCACAGAGTTCTGGCTCGTTAGGTATGACGGACGTAGTGCATGTGTTAAAATACACTTATGAATGAAACCGTTATCAGCACTGCCCACTGTGAGATTTAATGCCGTATGTTGGCGTTACGGACATGTGATGCGATAAGGAAAGTACACTGAAGAGCAAAAGAAACTGGTATACCTGTCTAATATCGTGTAGGGCCTCCGTGAGCACGCAAGAGTGCCGCCAGCACGATGTGGCATGGACTCGACTAATGTCTGAAATAGAGCTGGAGGGAATTAACACCATGCAGGGCTGTCCATAAATTCGTAAGAGTATTTGAGAGGGTGGAGATCTCTGCTGAACTGCACGTTGCAAGGCATCCCAGATAATGCTCACGTTTGGGGAGTTTATTCGCCAGCAGAAGTGTTTACACTCATAAGTGTGTTCCTGAGGCCACTCTGCAGCAGTTCTGAACATGTGGGGTGTCGCATTGTCCTGCTGGAATTGCCCAAGGCCGTCGGAATGCACAGTGGGCCTGAATGGATGCAGGTGATCAGACAGGATGTTCACGTACGTGTCACCTGTCCGAGTCGTATCTAGACGTATCAGAGGTCCCATGTTCCAACTGGACACGACCCACGCCTTTACAGAGCCTCCACCAGCCTGAACAGCAGGGTCCATGGATTCATGAGGTTTCCTTCCTACCCGTACACGTCCATCTGCTCGACACAATTTGAAACGAGACTTTTCCGACCAGGCAACATGTTTCCAGTCATCAGGAAACCAGTGTCGGTGTTGACGGGCCCAGGCGAGGCGTAAAGTTTTGTGTCGTGCAGTCATCAAGCGTACACGAGTGGGCCTTCGACCCCGAAAGCCCTTGTCGATGATGTTTCGTTGAATGGTTCGCACGCTGACACTTATTGATGGACCAGCACTGGTATCTGCAGCTATTTGCGGAAGGGCTGCACTTCTGTCACGTTGAACGATTCTCTTCAGTCGTTGTTGATCCCATTCTTGCAGGATCTTTTTTCCGACCGCAGCGATGTCGGAGATTTGATGTTTTACCGGATTCCTGATAGTCACGGTACACTCCTGAAATGGTTGTACGGGAAAATCCCCATTTCATCGCTACCTCGGAGATGCGCCGACTATAACGCCACGTTCAAACTCACTGAAATCGTGAAAACATGCCATTGTAGCAGCAGTAACCGATCTAATAGCTGCGCCAGACACTTGTTGTATTTTATAGGCGTTGCTGACCGTAGTACCGTATTCTGCCTGTTCACATATGTCTGTATATGAAAACGCATGCCTAAACCAGTTTCTTTGTCGCTTCAGTGTGTATAAGCGGAACAGAATCGAATGGAGAAACATTATAGCGACGACGCGGGCCGCAAGACAGAAATTCAGTGGTATAAGCGGACATGACGAACAACAGATTGTTATAGCTCACCGCCTCGGAACGAGAATCTCAGAAAACGCTTAGGTGGTCGGCCGTTCGTGTGCTACTGACCTGAGCATCTGCGGGAAGTGGCTGAAGGTCACAACTGAGCACAAGATGTTAAGACATCCACGTCTCATGACAGAACGTGAACGCCCTGTAAAGCAGAATACGCGGAGATCTGTAGCAGATTTGACGACAGAGTACGATACTGGTGCATGCGCCAATATTTAGGAGCACACCATTCAGCATAAGTTCTAAAACATGGGGCCTCGTCGCAGACCACGCCTATGTGTTCCCATGTTGACCCAACGATATCTTCAATTACGATTACAGAGGATGCGGGATCATCAGGGAAGGAACTTGGAAAGATGGAAACGTGTCGCCTGATCGGATGAAACACCTTTCTTGTTACACCAGGTCAGTAGTCGCGTCCAGATGCGCCGTCACCTGGGCGTAAAGCTGTTCGAAAACATGCACCGCGCCAAGGAGACAGGCAGCCGGGGCTATATTATGCTATGGGATGACATTGGCATAGGCTTCCATGGAACCTGTGACACTAACAGAAGGCACCATGACAGCTGTGGACGACGAGGTCATTATTGCGGACCACTTGTATCCCTTCATGCTTGATGTCTTCCCCGACGACGATAGCACATTTCAGCAGGATCCGTGTCAAGAGGCCATAATGGTGCCACAGTGGGTTCAGGAACATTATAATGAACCCATTTTGATGTCTTAGCCACCAAATTAACCATATCTGAATCCGATCACTACTAGGATGTCAGCTTTGCGCTCACTAATCACCTGCCAATAATTTATGGAATCTGCACGAGTTGGACGTAGACACCTGGTTCCATGTTCTTTCGAAAACATACCAACAATCCATGCCACACGTAATCGCTGCTGTATTGTGTTCCAAATGTAGGCCCAACACGCTATTTAACAAGTTGTCATAATTTTTGGCACGTCAGTGTATATTGTTTGGAATTAAGGTTTAACTTTTACCCTAGTTGTACCTCTTTTTTAAACGTACTTAATCTGTCGGTCATAATTGTTACACTGTGTTGTTTCTTCCTCGATTTGTGGTTTTGTAGTCTCAAGAATCGTTAACAATCAAAAATAGATCGTAAAAGCAGAGATTTACTAAGAAATCGGTACTCGAACAGCCATATCTCGGTATTTTAAAAACATTTTTTTTTAGGTTTTAGTTGTTCGATGTGGGCTACTGTCCTTGTAAGTATAAAGACATTAGGGTTTGTTGCAAATTACGAATTACGGTACGGGAGATGTGTTTGATGTTGTTGCAAGTCCGCCTATACGGAACAGAAGCCGTGAACTGAAACTGTGTTCACTACCGTTTCACGCTACTTCAGTACGAAAAATAACTGACGATGATCCGCCACATTCGCGACGATCTTCAAGAGGAACGACGACAGGCAGTGTGTAGAGCCTGTGTGACAGGTGCTGCCACAAAGTCGGCGGAACTAAGGAACAGGAAGAATGGTGCTAACCGTGTGGCGTGTTCCTGAGGAGGTCTGCAATTTTTGCCGCTGCAGCTGTAGTTCACTCTGTATCTGCAGGTGTGATTCTGTAAGTTGCTGTTTCATGTTGCAACTATGTCATGATACTAGTGTGAAATGCGTGTTTCAGTTTGCTTATAGCCTCATGCAAACGTAATTTGCTGATACCGTTTTTGGAAATAAAAACCAGATTGTTTCCTTGGACTGTTTTACTGCTTTACTATCGCGAGTTGGTGGTTCTATAAGAGCTTGGAAGGGAATAGTTTACATGGACACTGCTAGCGGTGTATGATGCCCTTTCCATTAGTGTGTGTATGGAATTGCAACAGGGTACTGACTCCAGTGTCGTCAAGATCGTCTTGCTGGTCAAACCAGGCCTAGCTATCCTCATCGGAATTCTTTCGTAAGCGTAGGAGCGGAGGCAGTCGATTTGGTCCCATTTATTGATATGTCCTCCACCGAAGTTGTAACTGCGTCACTAGCGACGTCGCAAGCGACGTACGTCGCCAGAAGAAAGCGGACTGCTTCCGAGGACTATCTTTCGCTACTCTACGTGCTGAGAATAGCAGATAAGCTTTTAAACGTTAATGGCAATTCATGCTGAAATTGCTACTGTCGAAATCGACGAAATGCTGAATAACTTGGTTTTATGACAGTTGCACCTTTTTAAGTAAAAACTTATAACAAATCCTTCTCATTTTATTGCGAGCATTGTGTGCAATAGTTTAGGTGTAGATCTATTTTACATCAATTCATGCTGGTACATTTGGTACAATCATATAACGATGTAGTTGTTGGAGCTCGAAATCCGCATGTAGATTGCGGCATTTTATTTGGTTAAACACTCAGTTTCGTTACTATTGTTTGTTTTTCAAAACGTATAGTTGCGTTTGTGGTCAACTAGGATGGACTCAAAAGAATCTTATTCATAACCATCGCACCCATCAGAACGGAACCGCTCCTTGCTGCCAGTTCATCGCCCCAGCTGTTTATATTTACTTTCGGAGTCGCGTAGCTCCCAGTACTCTTCAAAAGAAGCCGCCGGGAGATAGCATTGTCTGGCTGTTGGCCGCAGGCTGTCTTTCCCGCTCTCGGACGCCGCCTACGACTAGCTTTCCTCCGGTTCTATGCTCTATCGTGCGTTAACTCTACACTGTTATGTTGCATCATGAAAAGTGTATTATCAATAGCCCACTGAGTAGCTTCTCACGGAACCATTGTGGCAGTTACTCACGGTTACTGGCAAAACAGACTCTGCGAAACCAATTAAAAGCTTTAAGACCAAAATCCATCTACTGCATTTCACTAACTTTCCTTATTCGCCATTGTACATTTCGAAGCACAGCTTCATTGTTCGACGTTTAGGTAATGCTCGGAGGTCCTTCATTTTCATGTCGGTACAATTGAAACGCGTCTGGGAAATTTGGAGCATTTTTTAAATTTTTATTTATTTATTTATTTTTTCATATGACGTCGCGGAGAAATGACTTCCTCACGTTGACATTCGTATGTGCATTTAACCAAACCATCTCAATGGACTGATTCTCTTTCGAGAGCGCGTTACATGAATATGTCTGACAGCATCTTCGTACTCCGCGATAAGTCTGCCGCATATAGTCTGTATTACATTTAGAGGTTAGGCTACAGCAATCGAAGCCGGCCGTGGTGGCCGAGCGGTTCTAGGCGCTACAGTCTGGAACCGCGCGACCGCTACGGTCGCAGGCTCGAATCCTGCCTCGGGCATGGATGTGTGTAATGTCCTTTGGTTAGTTAGGTTTAAGTAGTTCTAAGTTCTAGGGGACTGATGACCTTGGAAGTTAAGCCCCATAGTGCTCAGAGCAATTTGAACCATTTTTACAGCAATCGAACAACATTCCCGAAAGAGGTGATAATGTCATTAACACAGGGCAGTATAGATTTTTTAAGCGTATCACTTTTAAAGGTTATAGTCACGCTATATGGAATAAATTGTTAATAGTTCGATCACACTGATAATTCGTGATTGGACATACAACGAATAGGAGACCAATTTTACTGAAGTTATTACGGTACTAGTATCCGAGAGAAAAATAGATCACTTTTGCTTATAAATTTTTTTTTAGTACTGAACTGTGACCGTTAAGCTGCTGTAGTGGTAATATATATGACTTTTTGTGATATTGAAAGTATTGTGAACAGCCAACAGTCACATTATTATTGGTATGAGGTATTATTTCATCTCAAACATTAAGGTAGGATTTTTCGAGTGTAGCTGTAAATAATGTCTCGTGTAACTTTAAGGAGAGTGTTAATTTCGTTTATTTATTTAGCGAAGAGAGAGGTCGCTAGTGTAGACACATTTTTGCAAATGTGTCGCTAAGTTCAGTTAACATTCTTCGCTTCGGTGCGACTGTCAAACTCAATTCGTAAAATAAGTAACTGTTACATCACCATCACGCTTAAAGATACTGCTCTAGTATTGTAACAGCTCATACTTAGTGCACGCGGAATGAGAACTTCTGGAAGAAAAACCACATTCTTCTCGAGAAAACTAGTATTAGAAGAAGACCGTCCGATGATTCTGCTGCCTCCATCGACATCCTGCTTAAGGACCGTAAAATTAAGGCAAGTACTGAAATATGTTTCTCTCGCTCCATGCGAGAATGGAGTAAAACATTCGCATGAAATCTCCTGCTTCACGATACGGGCAAAGCTCTGACCTGTCTCCTCTACAGGAGCCCGTAGCATAGACGATGTTTCGAGTGCTCGTCGTCGGGTTCTCTTCTACTCGACGAAGGATATACCCTTCAAATCGAGTGTACGGCGTGTCCGTGGAGCACTGCAGTCAGTCTTGTGAAAGCACCAGTTTCTGGCAGCCGCTTTTGTGATCGGATGGAAACTGTATGTGACGGCGCCCTCTTCTGAGTGTCCGCAGGTGAAGCGGGAAAATTGAAAGTGAGCTGATATTCAAACTTATTTTATATCCAAATGCTGCATTACCGGACATGGGTTCCTTACTAGAATTTTATCAACGAGGTACCAGCTACAACCCGTAGGAAGCCTGTAACAGGAATTCTGAAACCCCCTGAATATATATGGATGCAGAAACGAGCAAAAACGCTCGGTGCAAACCTAATATATTGTTTCATGGATAACATATGTTTTCCTGTTTATCACGTAGGATTACTCTTAGAGTACGCAAATTTTCTCAAAGACTGAAACAGATTTCTTTTTCCGCTTCTCTCCTAATTTATATACAGCTCTTATTTGTTGTAGAAATTCAGGATCTAGCTTTTATCTGCTTAACGTTCCAACTGTACAGTAATATCTGTTAATTAGATACTAGGTGTCAAATTACCTTGTGTGCTCTGCTATAAATTGCCCAATGCATAAGAACAGGACTATTCAAAAAGAAGGAACAGATTTCAAACATTTGTTGCTTCGAAACTACAAAAGAAACAAACACAATTCCGATGTTTCTGGAAAGAAAAAAAAGTTCAAACTTTTGTCCATTCATTGTGAACATAATGCGTTACACGACGAATATCATAATTGTGACTCATGTTCTGCCACACACGAAGCAGCTGGCTTCTCGTAATCGAATTCACAGCTTGAACAATGCCATGTCGCAGTCTCTCAAGAGTTTCAGAGTTAGGGGGATAAAAACGCTGTGTTTACATAACCTCACAGGTAAAAGTCACAAGGTGTGAAGTCTGGAGACCTGGGAGGCCACCGCCGATGAAGTTCATCTTCTGCTCCTCGTCTTCCGCTCCAACGTCCTGAAATCGTGTCATTCAGTTAATGTCGGATGTGCTTCGAGAAATTTTGAATGCATAAAAATTTGAACTTTCTCTTTCCAGGAACGTTGGAGTTCTTTTTCTATCTTTTGTAGTTTGAAAGCAATAAATGTTCCAAATCTGTTGCTTCTTTTTGAATAGCCCTGTGTAATAAAGTCAACGGCCTTGCCGCAGTGGTTTACGCCGGTTCCGGTCAGATCACCAAAGTTAAGCGCTGTCGGGGTTGGCTAGCACAAGGATGGGTGACCGTCAGCCGAGCGCTCTTGAAAAGCGGAGTGCACTCAGCCCTTGTGAGGCAAACTTACTTCGTTGAGAAGTAACGGCTCCGGTTAGGGAAACTGTCAACGGCCGAGAAAGCGGTGTGCTGACTTCACGTCCCTCCATATCCCCATCGAATGACACCTATAGGCAGAGGATGACACGGCGGTCGGTCAGTACTGTTGAGTCTTCAGAGACCTGTTCGGATGGAGAGGAGAGGATAAGAGTAATAATTTCGTTCACTCGCAGATTGCACCGACTCGTAAAACAATATTGAAATCTGAATGTGCATTGCTTCGTTCTCGTCATCAGAAATTGAGTTGGAGAATCGCAGCTAGATTACGTACAGGCAGAGGTATAGCAATCTCCAATTCGCGAAACCGCAATTTGGCCGCGCGGAGGGGTGTGCGGCGTGCCTCCCTAGCGAAGCGTAAATTGATTCAGTTTCGCCAGCAGCTGCGCCAAGCATTGCACGAGCCGCCACGGTAATCGCCTGTCGTGATTTATTGCAGATGCGCGGATTATATTCCACGAAATCCGCACAGTGGAGAGCTTCCATCTTTCTGACAATAGCGCAGCACCCGTTAGCTCGAATGTCATTACTGTTTAGCTGATCGCGATTTGATAACAACTCCTCGTTTAGTTTTCACGAATTTTTGTCAACGCGGAGGTAACGTATTTTTAACGCCTCGTTCAAGCGGAGAAAAACAACGAGGGCGTTTTCATTGAAATCAGTTAATTCACTGTCAGAAAGCTGTGCAATGAAACGGTTCATACGGTCTCTGCTCGAACTTTCCTTACCACACAATCTAATAAAAGAAACTTCCTTTGTCCATTCGCCTCATCCGCCTATATCCATTTGATTTTCATTACGGTCAAACTTAACGTATTTTACGGACTATAAGCGCTACCAAATATAAGATTCAACTTAATTTTAAGCATTTTTTAAAAATAGCGTTTTTACCATTTTAATTATTAGACTGCAAAGACCAACTAAAAAAATTCTTAGTTTATGAAACCGAACTGACCTTTAAAATCTCTGAAAATCATCGTCTGAACTCTCTTCTTCTTCTCCTCCCCGTCGTCGTCGTCGTCGTCGTCGTCTTCATATATAAGATGGTCTGCCATCGAGAGCGTTATATTCGCCGTACTTGAAATATTTAATAACTTCTGTCATTCTAGATCATGACTGTTTTATCCACTGATTGTAGGTCGTTTTCAACCTCCCTTCGGTGTGAACTTATCCATCATCCATTTGTTCCATTTCTTTCTCATATACACTTTAATGGTGCATTTATCGAGACATCAAGGGGTTGCAGTTGTGAAGAAAGTCCTTCCGGAATAACAGCAAGCTCTTTATTTCCCTGTCTCAATTTCTGTTTCACATTATTTTTCAAATGACTGCCAAAGTGATGTGGCAAAGGAAGAGAACTCATTTTCATTAAAGCACCTTTCCTTCTCTTCCACAACCTGTTAATCCTTAATCTCATACCAGCCTCGTCCATCCAGTTCTTGTCACGTGCGTGAACAGCAACACCTAGCGGTATTTCAGAACGTTTTGCGTTTGGAAATAATCATTGGATTAAGTTTAATACCGCCACCACAACATGAAATGACAACAGCGTGGTGTTTCTTTGGTGCCCATGTTTTTATAGTTGCAGTTTCAGCACATTTCATGACAACAGTTCTGTTACTCGGCACATCAAGTGTCAGCGGAGTTTTGTCCCTGTTCGTTATTTGCTTTAGTTCCGCAATGGTTTTCTTTCGATATTGGATAATAAAGCAATGGATATATATTTTCACTTCATACTCTTATGGCATTTTTTGAGATATTTTGGTTTCGGTTCGCATGCTAAGTTCACCACGCTTCATAAACCTGTAGCACCAACCAATTCCACTCTTAAAGTGTGTTAAGTTCCACTGTAGCGCTAGCTTAGGAGCGTGATTTGAATAGTTTTTCTGTTAACATGAAAGGGCATGCCATTTCGACAGTGTCCTTGAATTCATTTCAATTCGTCATCTTCTAATTTTTGCCATTTTGCATTCAGTCCTCTATTTGCACATTTATTGTTCCTCATTTTTTTCGTTTCTTTTTTAATAGCCCGCCAATCGTGAATAGTTTTTTTCTGTGGGTGGAGCGCCGAAATGCGACTCGGCTGCTCAGTTTCCATGTTCTTCTGCATACGCTACTGCTTTCAACTTACAGCCCACATCGTATGAATACCTTTTTTTCAATTACGAAACTAGTTACTAAAAAAATATTGTTATGTTACCAATAACACAAATCACTTTCAGTTAAAGTTCACTGGCACCGAAGACTGCAATGAGACATAATAGGCTAGACAGCCTTCTGGGTTTGTGATGGTGGGGCGGGAGGAAGACAATGTTAGCAAGCTTGTGAATCCCTGCAACTCATGTTCGTCACGTCGGTGCACTGCTGTTGCCAGTTGAATCCAATGTCGCCAGATGTTGGCATAGATTATGTGACCATTTTTAAGGCTGGCGGGAATTTTAAATCAAACACTGGACATTTTTGCATTAATTTTGAGTATAAGAAGTACCTGAATTTTGGAGGCAGTTTTTTGAGGAAAGAGGTGCGTCTTATAGTCCATAAAACACGGTAAGTCTTCCACTACTGCCTGTTCCGCAAACTCATTTCTTTGTCTGCATTACTGTACTACACTCTTCGAAATTGTGAAGGTAGCAGAGATAAAATAAAGAGAGCTAAAAACTGTGTACAGCACGTTCAGAAACAGATAGGAGATACAAGGGAGTGAGACAGAGCTGCAGCCTAATCCGATGTTGTTCAGTCGGTACATTGATAAAACAGTAAAGCAAACCAAGGAGCAATTTAAAAAGAGAATTAAAGTTCAGGTAGAAGAAATGAAAATTTTGATGTCTGCCGGTGACGTAGTAATTCTGCCAGAGACAGCAAAGAACTTGAAAGAGCAATAGAAGTGAATAAGTAGACAATGTCTCGAAAAGACGTTATAAGATTAACATCACCAAAAGGAAAAGAAGGATAAGGGAACATAGTTCAATTAATCAAGGGACTCTGAGGCAATTACATTACGGAATGAATCGCTAACCATGATCGATTACTTTCGTTTTTTGGGTAGTAAAATAACTGATGATAGGAAGTGTATATGTAGCTGCCACCATCCATCACAAACTATGGACGTCCTTCGTGGTGCACCGGGCACTCTTGTTGTATCTGATGGACACAGCCTTGCTAAGGAGCTGGAACACCTACAGTCTGTGTTAAACGGTAATGGATATTCTCCACATCAGATCAGCACTTCTTTAAGGCAGAAGAAACGTGGCAATCCAGTAGATCAAGGAGAGTAGGTGCGGTTCAAGGGCACGGCGTTCCTCCCGAACGTCGGCAATATTTCGTAAAAATTAGGCTGAATCTAAAGGAAAAATTATGTCGCAGTAATTTTCCGCCCACGTTTTCGTTTTATAGCGAAATAGGAGAGATAGTGCTTCTGACATGATACGTGAATTGGAGTGGCAATCATTAAAACAAAGGCGGTTTTCGTTGCGGCGGGGTCTTTTCATGAAATTTCAATCGCCAATTTTCTCCTCCGATTGCGAAAACATTCTGTTGGCACCCACTTATGTAGGGAGAAACGATAATCACAATAAAATAAGAGAAATCAGGGCTCGCACAAAAAAATTTAAATGCTCGTTTTTCCCGCACGCCGTTCGATACTGGAACGGTAGAGAGACAGCTTGAAGATGGTTAATTGAACCCTCTGCAAGGCACTTTATTGTGAACTGCAGAGTAACCACGTAGATGTAGATGTACAAAGAAGTGTGCCCTTCTTGGTTCGGCAAAGGGCGATCTGAGATTGCAAAAGGCTGGAATCTACAGAATACCTTGCCAGTGTGGCGAAGACAACGTTGGTAGACAACGGGCACGATCCGTGAAGCAGACGCTAAACGTGATCGCCACACTCGCCTTTCGCAGCCCAGGAAGTCAGCCATAGCCGCGCCATTGTATCTCCACATGACATTCCATGGATTCTATTCTGCTACGGAAATCTTGGCATTGACGAGATCTTTCTGGGATTCAGTTATTAAAGAATCAGTGGAAATAGGTTTGGCGGAAGATCTTATTAATCGTGATGGCGTCTTTCAACTGGATGCGGCGCGGCACCCGGTAATTTCTTAAATTTCTGCAGAAAGAACACATTATATGACTAATGACACGTCCAGCGACGGTTAACCTTATCATTTGTAACATCTAAATCTTAACTCTGCGATTTCGCTTGCGCATGCGCGCCATAGATGGAGCAATATTCGAAGAGGGTGCGAAACTTGACAGTGTTCGCTCACGTAGCGGCTGCCTTTGTGCAAGCATCTCCGTTCCAGTTTTGGTATAAAGTTAGCTGTGCGAACCTTCAATCTCCAGTGCAAAACACGCACCATGCTGAATTGCTGTCAGCCGAAAATCGTGGCCAAGAAGTCGCCTTAATCCGGCTGCAGTCCCGAAACTTCATGGAATAAAATATATGTACACTCCTGGAAATGGAAAAAAGAACACATTGACCCACCATACTTGCTCCGGACACTGCGAGAGGGCTGTACAAGCAATGATCACACGCACGGCACAGCGGACACACCAGGAACTGCGGTGTTGGCCGTCGAATGGCGCTAGCTGCGCAGCATTTGTGCACTGCCGCCGTCAGTGTCAGCCAGTTTGCCGTGGCATACGGAGCTCCATCGCAGTCTTTAACACTGGTAGCATGCCGCGACAGCGTGGACGTGAACCGTATGTGCAGTTGACGGACTTTGAGCGAGGGCGTATAGTGGGCATGCGGGAGGCCGGGTGGACGTACCGCCGAATTGCTCAACACGTGGGGCGTGAGGTCTCCACAGTACATCGATGTTGTCGCCAGTGGTCGGCGGAAGGTGCACGTGCCCGTCGACCTGGGACCGGACCGCAGCGACGCACGGATGCATGCCAAGACCGTAGGATCCTACGCAGTGCCGTAGGGGACCGCACCGCCACTTCCCAGCAAATTAGGGACACTGTTGCTCCTGGGGTATCGGCGAGGACCATTCGCAACGGTCTCCATGAAGCTGGGCTACGGTCCCGCACACCGTTAGGCCGTCTTCCGCTCACGCCCCAACATCGTGCAGCCCGCCTCCAGTGGTGTCGCGACAGGCGTGAATGGAGGGACGAATGGAGACGTGTCGTCTTCAGCGATGAGAGTCGCTTCTGCCTTGGTGCCAATGATGGTCGTATGCGTGTTTGGCGCCGTGCAGGTGAGCGCCACAATCAGGACTGCATACGACCGAGGCACACAGGGCCAACACCCGGCATCATGGTGTGGGGAAAGTCTCCTACACTGGCCGTACACCACTGGTGATCGTCGAGGGGACACTGAATAGTGCACGGTACATCCAAACCGTCATCGAACCCATCGTTCTACCATTCCTAGACCGGCAAGGGAACTTGCTGTTCCAACAGGACAATGCACGTCCGCATGTATCCCGTGCCACCCAACGTGCTCTAGAAGGTGTAAGTCAACTACCCTGGCCAGCAAGATCTCCGGATCTGTCCCCCATTGAGCATGTTTGGGACTGGATGAAGCGTCGTCTCACGCGGTCTGCACGTCCAGCACGAACGCTGGTCCAACTGAGGCGCCAGGTGGAAATGGCATGGCAAGCCGTTCCACAGGACTACATCCAGCATCTCTACGATCGTCTCCATGGGAGAATAGCAGCCTGCATTGCTGCGAAAGGTGGATATACACTGTACTAGTGCCGACATTGTGCATGCTCTGTTGCCTGTGTCTATGTGCCTGTGGTTCTGTCAGTGTGATCATGTGATGTATCTGACCCCAGGAATGTGTCAATAACGTTTCCCCTTCCTGGGACAATGAATTCACGGTGTTCTTATTTCAATTTCCAGGAGTGTAGATTGGCAATAGCACGAAAAGCATTTCTGAACAAGAGTAGTTTGTTAACTCCGAATATAAATTTAAATCTTAGGAAGTCTCTTTCTGAACATATTTGTCTGAAGCGTAGTTCAAACAGAAGTGAACGTGGATGCTAAGCATTTCAGACAAGAAGAGAATAGAAGCTTTTGTAATTTTGTTCTACAGGAGATTGCTGAAGATTGGATTGGGTGGAGCCAATAGCCGATGAGGATGAACTGACTCATTAGGGAGAAATGAAGTGGCACGATAAAAAAAAGATCGATTGATGGAACACAACTTGAGGCGTCAAGGAATTGTTAATTGGTAATGGAAGAAAGTGTGGAGGTAAAAATTGTAGTGGCTGACAAAAGTTTGAGTGCAGTAAGCAGGGTGAAAAGAGTGAATGTTACAGCCGTTATACAGAGTTGAAGGTTTGCACAGAATACACTAGCTTGGAGATGCGTATCTAGTCAGTCTTACGACTGACGACCCAAATAGCAACAACTGCCCTCCTGGTAATTCTCACCAGGCATCTCTCTCTCTCTCTCTCTCCCTCCCTCCCTCCCTCCCTCCCACTCTCTCTCCCTCCCTCCCACCCTCTCTCCCTCCCACCCTCTCTCCCTCCCATGGTCGCCGAGCACTTCTCAGTTTTTTAGTGAATATGAAGTCCATGTCTGTCTGCCGTAAGCCAAAACTGGTAATACGAAACTTTCCTGTTCAGACAGGCTGGAAACTTCGAAAACCCTTTTTAATTTATAGTAAAAGCAATCCATGCCAATTTATTCTTCCTTGGTTTCCAAACATCTGTTTGAGTCGTATTGTGATTGATTTTCAGGCCTGCTTGTAAATTTGTTCTGTCAAGTTGTTCTCTTACAAATAGTCTTCTTCCTTCACTTCGTCGATCGTTTTCTCGTCTCCATGCTTGTTATGTTAATAGTGTTAATTTTATGATGTTTCACATTGGAAAAAAGATTTCTTAATTACAATTTCAACTATAAAACTTTTCGCACGGTAGTAAATATACACAGCACTAACATTTGTAGTGGACCACACACTGTTACAGCTGTTGCTTGTAACAGAGCGGTAAGATGAATGAGTGAGGGAGGAGAGGTAAGAGTCACTGATAAAATACACCTTTTTCATAGTTCCCTCACTGAGATGGTCCTTGGTAGTGCCTGTAATAAAAGACGAGCATATGGCTTGAATCATATAGGCAGATTTGACTATAGTATGTCTTTAAGCCTCTCTCATGCGATCAGCTCACACTGGCATACACAACACTCAACAAAACTATGTTTAGAATTTTCAGTTTTGTAATGGGACAACTAATAACACTGTCGCAGAAATAAATTAGTCCCAATGCCCTGCTTCCGACCAAGGTTTTCGGGAGATTTCCCTTGGTCGTCATCCGAATGCTGTCCCACATATCCCAGGCTGCTATGATATTTAAGATTTCAACGAAAAAGACAAAATTCTGCAACACTCCATCATGGGGGGCGGGGAGGGGGGTTTCTAGTAGTGGCTTCGTCATAACACTGAGTCGGTTATGTAGGGAGGGTCAGCAGAATAGAGGGCTTTCCTACTAGAAACTCCTCGTCCATATGTCTACCATATACACTGGACGTTCGTAGCGCATAGTGAATCTCTCATATCGAATCACCAACACCATAGGTAATTATGCATGGCGTCACCATGCTACCACATCTTTACCTTTAGCGACATCGAAAGTAGTAGTAGAATCACTTTGAATAGATACAGCGAGGATAATATCTTCACACACTGAATTCGAGAGTGACTGTAGAGAAAGTATCGGAAAGTTTTTGATAGGAACTGTCTGACTGAACCCATTTTATATTAAATTCTGAACTTGTGCCATAGAAAGTGAAGTAAGTAAATCACTGGTGACCGCCGTATAAAAAGTGCGTAAGCAACGAGTACAGTTCTTTAAACATGAAAAAACTTTGTTGCAAGGAGTGAGGAGTATTATTTAAACACTCGATATTTTTAAGCGCGTTGGCCGCCCAGCAAGTTTACTACTGTGAGAGGGAATAGGCACGAAAAAAAACGCTCTGATTATTACATTAAGCACAGTATGTAAACTTTCTCTTGAACTATAGTATAGGTGTGGGAAGCGGAGGAAGAAAGCTCCGCCCCCACTCGCGCAACGCAACCGCTCTACCGTGTTTTTTGCTTCTTGCAGAGTATCTGCTTTCAATCTAGTCAGTCAGTTCCCCTCTATTAGGCGTCACCTTAGATAACACATGCGATGAGTCAAGAACTCAATCACTCGTTCTAGTGAAGGAAACGTAAACGCAAAAGAGTGACAGGGTGCACGACGCCCTTACCACAGTGTTATTGCACATATTATTGTTTCTTTGCTAAGACTGGACAGACACAAAGGCACTAGGATTTGACAGACACAAAGGCACTGACAGTCCGAAGACATCAGACTACCAACAGAAATAGGAGCCCAGTGCTCTTGAGAGGTTGTAGTAAGTTGTTCAATTGTTGGCAATGCCGCTTTGTGGCTTTTATGCAGCTTGTTCTTGACTTAATGGACGACATTATTTGCCGTAAGTATTCGCCATAAGCAAGGTACTGATATTTTCTTTCTTTTTGCAGGTAAGGTGCAGTCACTGCTCTCATTGCTTCTTCATTGGTGGCAGTTCCATATTTTTTGTAAGTACAGTTACGTAAAACAGACATTGAACGTCGTCAGTTGGGGCTTCTAAAGGAGATCATCATTACTGGGTAGTAATATTAACATTTGAATCTAGAATTGCCCTCTGCTATAGGATTTCTAAGAGACACCGTGGCTGCCTGGTCTTGTCCGTTAGACTTGGACTTCAAACAGTCACACAGGGATTACGCATGAGACAGCTGATGTATCATTATTTTTGAATGCCTTGTCATTGCTGCTCATGAAATATCTCCTTCAAAAGCAACAGAGCATAGAAATTTGGCGCGAGAGTAACGCGGTATTGGATCAATACACAGCTGTCGTAGAGTTGAAGGAAACTTTGACACGCAGGACAAGAGACATTCAAGACTGCCGATGTTTCGTAACTAAAAAGATTAGAGTTTAACATTTCGTCGACGACAGGGTCATTAAAGACGAAGCATAAGCTTGGATTGCGGATGCGGTGTTAAGGAAAGTGGTCGTACCCTTTTCAAATGAAACCATAATCGCTTTTGGGAATTAACAGAAAACCTGAATCAAATGGTCGGACGGGGATGTGAATTTCACTCCGTCCGAAAATGAGTCCACTACTTTAACTACTACATCACCTAACTCGATACGCAACCACAAGTGTGTCACTAAGAGATTTCAACAGGGACGAAACAGTAGGAGTGAGCTATGAAACACTGATGAGCAAGAACGTCGCTGCATTCTCAAGGAGCCGGCCGCTAGCAACATCAGTAACACAAACTGGAAGTGTAAACGATAAATACGTCGTAATGGCTTCATCGTAGTACGAAGTGGAGACGGCGAAAGCAGACGGTGACTGCGGGAGTAGCTAGAAGACTGAAATGAGAACGTTAAAGCTTTTTGGACGGCGAAAGTTCTCTGCTTAAATGTAGAATATTTAGGTTTGGAAGTTAAAGGTTCAATTCTGTCGTCCATTCTAAGAAAAGAATGTCATCCGTCATAGTAAACTGTGTGAAACTGTGCGTTTTGAAGGTGTTACAGATTGAAGAAGGGAAAGGTAAAGAGTAATGTACTTGGACACCATGGTAAGGAAGTTTCGGGTGCTGTTCCAGATAGAAACCTTCACTCTAAACTTTGACATACTGAAACTGTTTGCCAGTCACGGATTCGAATTCAGACGTTTCGTCCTGTGTGGTCGAGGTTCCACCAGTCATAATCAGCCAGAAGGCTAGCTGGTTTAGGCTGGCTCATTTAGAGTGGTGGTTTGTGACGACTTCCCATACAAGTGCACATGTGAGATGGCAGAATATCGTGAGACTCGGTCTTCCGTAAGGCACCTAGCCAACAGTTGCGGAGCTTTTCTGCTAAACCACGCCACAACGTTGGAATGTGTCAGCGCATACTCAGCACCTGTCTCGTATTCGCTGAAACGAAAGCGGCTTCCGCTGATGCTGAGTGAATGGAAGCGGCGTCAAGTTAAACCTTCCCACCCACTGCAAGAAAAACTACAGAGAGCGTACTCTACGAACGGAAATGTGTTGGGATACAACTGGCTTTCCTTCGTTACCATATAGAAACTGCCAGTATCCTCTTTCTCTCTCTCTCTCTCTCTCTCTCTGTGTGTGTGTGTGTGTGTGTGTGTGTGTGTGTGTGTTGTTGTTTTTTTTTTTATAATCATCGACGGGGCACTAAACCCTGATATTTCTTCCTGCTCCTCCCCCCTGCACTCCACTCTTTTCACTCTTTTCAATCCACGAGAATTAAGACATTTATGTTATTCATCACTTACTGCATCGAACCAGGTTTTATGACTGTAGAAAGCAGCATCAGCAACAAAAATACGTCGTCACAGTCCCTGACTGGCAATGGTGATTTCTCTTTGTCGTACTTCATAGTTTTTTCTTTCCACTGTGCTCCGATTTTAATTGTACATCTGGCAGTTTTCTTCCTTTCTGAGAGTGGACGGATAGTTGAAGACACCAATTAACTGTGAATTACGTACTATTTTTCTGTGTTCTTGTTTAATAAATGTTTACTCGCCGTTACTTGAGATAGAGCATGGGAGCGTGCCTGGCATTAGGATACGCAAAAGTATGTAGGAATTCGACTTGTCTGATCTCTATAAGTACTCGTTTACACAACCAGCCCATGTAATTCACGAACAGCACAAGAATACCATCAAAATGAAAGAGCATAGTAATTGATAGCAGCTGGTATCTTGTGATTATTGTCCTTTCTGTACCGAAACATGAAACAAAAACAGAATTAGACTGTTAAATGTTCATAACTTTCGTCTTGTTCATTGTAGAGAGGTTCCAGGAAATTTATGTCAGCCACACGAAGTATTTTGTCACACGAAGTATTTTGGTCGGCACTTTGTGTAAATGAGACGGGGTCAAAATCTATAATGCTAGTGTTGCTTTAGTTTTTATTTCCATTCAGATCCACCTAATTTTTCACACAGCAACAATCTAAATGTGAACTATAGATACAGTAATCGTGGAAGCACAAATAACCTTCCTAATCGTTCAGCTGTTCTTAGATAGCAACGAACGAATTGATACTGAACGTGTTCAATCACAAATGTGGCGAATACAAGACCATTGCGGCTTGGGAGGAAATAAATGCTTTTAAGTCTGTCGTAACTAGCTAGGTAGCAAGCTTATTACCGTTTCCGCCTACAAGGACGTTGGCAGTAAAAGACCGTGTAACGAACGGCCTAGCGTTGCAGGTAAAGCTCTTGTATCGCGTGCACATGAGTATCGCGTGCAGGGCATGTAACTGCATTTAATTTCTTTGATAAATGTGCCTCACTAGCGGAATGGGCGGCTCACTGCCGTCGTGTCGTGTTCAACCAGCCCTAAGAACAGCGCCGGCCTACATCACCGAAAAATGAACTATCGATAATTTGCCAGTTAAGATTCAGTCCCTGTGATACCTGTATTTACGCTGGGGCGAGATGTGAGCTACTTTACTGTAAGTGGCGACCGAAAAGTTTACTTGAGGGCGTTGCTGCAGCGTATATGCAACGTAAGCGCGACTCCCGTGCGGATGTATAAGCGTCGACATTTAGGCAAGCGATAAGTGTGGCATTCATGCCTTACTAACGTGCGTGCCGTAAATACGGAAACCTGAATTTAGACATTCATCGCAGATGGAAGAATGTATATGGGGCAGCATATCTGTCGAAAACCACCGCTTTGGGTGCTACTGATATCGCATGTCCCCATAATGCAAATGTCGTAATGCAAAAGTTACGCCAACTCTAATGGGAGACACTGGGGCGCCCTCCCCTTAGACCTGGTCTTTCCCAGTGCGATTATTACGCCTTCGGTCCCTTAAAAGAGGCCTTGAAGGGTCGACGATTCCCGTCTAAATCTACATCTGTACTCCGCAAGCCACCTGACGGTGTGTGTCGGAGGATACCCTGAGTACCTCTATCGGTTCTCCCTTCTATTCCAGTCTCGTATTGTTCGTAGAAAGAAAGATTGTCGGTATGCCTCTGTGTGGGCTCTAATCTCTCTGATTTTATCCTCATGGTCTCTTCGCGAGATATACGTAGGAGGAAGCAATATACTGCTTGACTCCTCGGTGAAGGTATGTTCTCGAAACTTCAACAAAAGCCCGTACCGAGCTACTGAGCGTCTCTCTTGCAGAGTCTTCCACTGTAGTTTATCTATCATCTCCGTAACGCTTTCGCGATTACTAAATGATCCTGTAACTAACTGCGCTGCTCTCAGTTGGATCTTCTCTATCTCTTCTATCAATTCTATCTGGTACGGATCCCACACTGCTGAGCAGTATTCAAGCAGTGGGCGAACAAGTGTACTGTAACCTACTTCCTTTGTTTTCGGACTGCATTTCCTTAGGATTCTTCCAATGAATCTCAGTCTGGAATCTGCTTTATCGACGATTAATTTTATATGGTCATTCCATTTTAAATCACTCCTAATGCGTACTCCCAGATAATTAATGGAATTAACTGCTTCCAGTTGCTGACCTGCTATATTGTAGCTAAATGATAAAGGATCCTTCTTTCTATGCATTCGCAGCACATTACACTTGTCTACATTGAGATTCAATTGCCATTCTCTGCACCATGCGTCAATTCGTTGCAGATCCTCCTGCATTTCAGTACAATTTTCCATTGTTACAACCTCTCGATATACTACGGCATCATCGGCAAAAAGCCTCAGTGAACTTCCAATGTTAGCCACAAGGTCATTTATGTATATTGTGAATAGCAACGGTCCTCCCCTGCGGCACACCCGAAATCACTCTTACTTCGGAAGACTTCTCTCCATTGAGAAAGACATGCTGCGTTCTGTTATCTAGGAACTCTTCAATCCGATCACACAATTGGTCTGATAGGCGTTTAATGAACAAAGTAAGAGCATATGGACTGTGGGGAACTGTATCGAACGCCTTGCGGAAGTCAAGAAACACGGCATCTACCTGGGAACCCGTGTCTATGGCCCCCTGAGTCTCGTGGACGAATAGCGCGAGCTGGGTTTCACACGATCGTCTATTTCGAAACCCATGCTGATTCCTACAGACTACGACGAGAATGTGCAGCAGGCAGTTACGGACTTCTTCACGCAGCAGGACGCGGTGTTTTAGCAAACGCGTATCTGCACCCATGTGTGTCGATGGGATGATTGCCTCAGTGCTCAGTGATCAAGGCGATTATGCCTGATTGACATACCGATGCTGGACTCTACGGCCTTCGGGCGGTAACTTTTTGATCGCCTGTTATGGATGACTATTGTCGGAGGGAAAACAAGACTCCTTAGAAATTACGCTACGGATTTTTTCCGAATTTTCATAGCCAAACTAAGAATGGGAAATGGATAAATAGGGTATCAAATGTAATCAGGATAATTAGGGAAACATAATAAGTGATTTGAGGAAAAACAGAAGTATTTTACGAAAAGCTGCTAGTCTGGCAATCTAAATGAAGTGTGAAGACGTTGATCTCTTAAAGACCTAGCCATTTTGCACATAGCATGTCACATTGGTGTGATACTTAAGTGTTAACGAAAAAAATTTGTTAATAAAGAAAAAAGGTCAAATACTGTGAGAACACTTGTCTAAAAGTAAGAAATAAACTAGATTAGATTCTGATTTGACACGCCTCTGAATGATGCTTGGCATAGTGTATAGCAGACGAGGCAGACTGCGTGGTCTATATAATCCACGAAATAAATACTCTCTAATAGTCTCTAAAATTCTAAGTTAGACATTGAATGATAAATTCTCAATCGACAACTGACTTGGTGTACATGTTTCAAAGGCGCGTCAAATGAATCACAAATATATTTTATTTCTTACTTTTAGACAAATCATTTCACAAAACATTTGACGTCATCTCTGTCACTTGCTACTGGTATGAGTGAAGAAACCACTTTCGGCTAAGAACTACATATCAGTACAGGGCTGTGGGTACCCATATTAGCGATATTGTTTCCTCTTTCATTCACATATTGGAGGAGGAAAAAATTACAATATGTGTGCCTCAAATGGCTCTGAGCACTATGGGACTCAACTGCTGAGGTCATTAGTCCCCTAGAACGTAGAACTAGTTAAACCTAACTAACCTAAGGACATCACAAACATCCATGCCCGTTGCAGGATTCGAACCTGCGACCGTAGCGGTCTTGCGGTTCCAGACTGCAGCGCCTTTAACCGCACGGCCACTTCGGCCGGCCAATATGTGTGCCTCAGTACGCGGCTTAATCTCATACTATTTTCAATCTCTCTTGGAGAGTAGCTATCTCATTTTGAACTCTCAGATACGCGGGATTGAACTTGAATAGTGGCAACTATTTATTCACAACCGATACAAAAGATTTACATGTTTGGACCTGTTACTGTCCTTCAAAGTAGTCACCAGCGTTGTATAGAACCCGTTGCGAGTGATGTGGAAGGCGTAGTATACCGTTAGCAGAACCACATGGAGCCCACCATTCATAAGATCCTGTTCTGTTGTTGGGACGAATGGAGCGGTCTACTGCCTGTCGAATCTCTGGAACAGTTCTGAGGCGAATGCCACGATGTGGTTCCTTCATGTACGGAATCAAATCAAAGTCATCGGTTGTGAATAAATAGTTGCCACTATTTAAGTTCCAACCCTCGTAATTTATGTCTGAATTCAAACGTGGCTGTATTGCGGTTTACGTTATTCCTTATTATGAAAGCCGCTCCGAAACTGCAACCACAGATGAATTCATCGGGAATATGCATGATGTAGTATTTCACATTGACGATGAAACAGACGACGTTAGTGCCATAACTGAAGAAAGAGTGAGACATATTTTACGTGAACATTTAACTATTAAAACACCTTGTGTGAGATGGATACCCACTTATTTAATGCTGACCAAAAGGAAATGCGAAAAGAAATTTGTCAGGAATGCTGGGACAGTTTTAAAAAGAAGCTAACTGATGGTGAACGATGAATTTTTTTGGGTCCATGACTGCGTCAGAAACCAGCGAATTAAAGCCGTGGTTGGAAGCCGATGGCCTTTCACTAGAAAGGGCGAAGTTCTATTCGTCTGTCAGATTTCTGCTTGTATTTTTTTGCCATTTACCGTGCAAAGGATAAAAAAGCGGTTGTGTCTCCTGAAACAGAGCGAAGAAATTCTTGATGAGTCCCAGGTAAGAGAAATTTCTTATCAGGTCTGTGGATCTGTCTAACTCATTCGCATATCCGAAGAAATTTACGTTTAGAAAACCTCTTGAGTCAAATGAAGAATCTTTAGATGCCAGTTCTGCAGAATTTCTAGAACCAGATTTTAAGGATGGAATCCTTTCACAGGGAAAGCATTGAACAGTGGACCTAAATGGGGAAATGCGTCGAACTTCGAGCTAATGGGCTTTAAGTAACTTTCTTTCACCGCCAGGACGAGATATTTTCTCCAAACTCTCGAAATGTCAGAATAAAATTACTTCACAGTGGACTATGACGGTTTATTGTCGGCATTGTAATTCTTTCGAGACTATCCACTGCACATGATGAGGCTTCGTAGGATAGTTCGTAGCGATAGAGTCATGCTGGCTTCTTGTTAGTGTGTGCGTTTCGATGGGATTGAACGTGGCTGGAACCCCTCTGGTACGCTCCCCTCCCCTGCCTGGCATTCTGCTTTCTGATTGGTTGGCGCGTGGCGTACGCATTGCTTTTATCGCCCGTCCCCCTCTCGCTGTTATCTCTGCATGTGTCCAGCACTCCCGGCCATTGCCGCGTCAGCTGCTGATAAAGGGAGCGGTCACACAGTAGGCACTCTCAGCTTCCTGGCACGCCACCCTCCGCTCTGACCCTGCGTTTCCGTCAGTTTCCGGTAATAATGACGCGCTCACTCTGCTATCACAACACGTTTACAGCAGCGTCTTCCGACTTAACGCAACCTGCGTGTGGAAACAATTAACAAGTTTACCCGTCGAGACATACTTTAGTACAAACCATGAGCGATGGCTAAAAGTGATAACCTATGAATCACAGCGTTCTGTATTGTGCTTTCTAACAGCCTGGTAAAACAGGGATAGAAGGCCACGATTTTGTCTAATGCCGATATCAGACCGTAATACACAAAAACAGTGGAAAATTGACATATATTGTTCTATATATTCATAAAAACAAATTAAGACTTCGTTCATGAAGTTAGACCAAATTTCAAACTAACCACGATTTGTTTTTAAAGTTACGAAACACTTGACCATGTCACCTGTGTATCAGGGTTAGGTGGCCAGACATGCAAATGATAGTGACCAGTTGGAATAACATTTTGGCGAAACGCAAACAGGAGCCTGAACCCATTGTAGTTTCTGAATGACAATATAGAGTATCAAAGTTTGGTGCAGGGAGTGGTTGTTGACCCTCATCGTAAGCAAAGGTAACGTACTGCTCACAAAATAGGCAGAATCCCATCATAGTAGGAGAAAGCCAGTCATTTGCATATTCTTCTATGAATTGTGTAGCTACAAAATATTCTAGTGTTTTGAGTATTCCTTCTGGCTGCTTTCCTGTCAGGGTGGTTCTGGAAGAAACAGAATACGGTAGTAAGGCGCTTCTTCTTGCGTCAGGACATCACGTTGGTAATGCACTTCGTCCTAACAGCTTGTCGTAGAAAAGTATCTTTAGTGTTCGCAAAGCCCAGTGCAGAGAATCGCTGAAGAACGTAGCTAATTCAGATATTGTTGAAAACAGTGATGATTAGGACTAGTACATCACCTTCTCGATCCTATCTGGCAGGAATCCGAGCAGCAAAACGTCCGGAGTCCTTACAATTTGAATTACGTAATATCTAATCGAGCGACGGAACAATGGTGTACATATAGAAGTGCGTGCACCAATTAAACGTACATCATCAAGTGATTACCATCATTCACTTTCCTTCTCTGTAACCAATCCCTTGTAGTCTTCACTTCTTGCGGACGGTCGATTTCCTCTTCAGGTTGTTAACATTTATATCACTTCAACATACCGTGCAGGACCTATATCCTCTTCCATCCCTGCATTTTCATCTCCTTGGCATATTCTAAAACGATTCCTGAAATTCCTTTACGCTGTCTCAATACATGCCCACGCCAGATCCATTCATACATTCAGTTACATCCGGTAATTTGTTTGTTCTCCCTCTTTCTTCAAGTACCACCTCTCCGTTCTCCATCATCGTCACGTTGTAAAAACCTCCAGGTAAAGCACTTTATCACATATTTCGATCTCATTCCATACCCCTGCACAAAACCACCATACTGCTCAGAGGAATACATGTTGGATCAAATTTTATAGAATTTTCATCGCACAGCTGTAACGCTACATATCCTTACTTCATATGAGTGTTATGACGGACTAGCAGACGAGTTCCATTCGAAGGAACCTGTTCAGTTTGCTGTACGGATATTTTATTCACACGAAGCGTCACTGTACTTGCCGTACTGCTGTACGTGAGACATGAAGGTTCCTGTACTTACCCACGTGTGTCACCCTCGGATGCGTCTCTCCGGTCCCTGGTTGAGTGTTCCGGGAACCATTGGACAGGCTTTACGGTCTGGCCTGCTGAAAGAGCAGCGCTTCGGGTTAATGGCCCACAGGCGCGCCCTTTTTACGCAGACTTTAGAGGACTTCTCGAGGACCTCGGGCAGCTTACAGAAATGTCAGGGGTCGCAGAGCTGTATCGCCCGCAGCAGGCTACCTGACACTGCCGCTCAAGTGTCCGGGTACTAAGCTAATAATACCTCTAGACGATAATTTAAAACGAAGTGAAACATCACCTTTTTGTCATTCTTACCGTTCACGTACCGTACGGCTGCAGAGGAAATTTCCCTGTTCGGGCTGTCAGTCTAAAGACACAATCTCGCGACGTTATCCTTTAGTTTACTCCATTTTTGTAGTAGCGATGTGGATGTTGTCAGGCATATATGATATAAAAACAAGAAATGTGGGATAATTTGCTTAGTTTTATACCATAGTATCAGACCATCTCATGTTTCGGTATAACTCGTCAAGCTAAGCTATTTTTTTTTCAGAGCCCGAAAACTCTCGCAAGGTTCACGACCTGTAGAAAGACAACGAGTTGTTATTCCCTCACGACTTCCTTGATACCTTTTCGGTAAAGCGCAGACCCAGTTTTAGAATACTAGCAATTCAGGCAGCAAGGAACGTAATGGTAGTCCTGAGGGTAATTCTCTGACCAGCAGGCGGTGAAAGGGCCGCGGTCCGTTTGATGTGGAAAAACCGGTTGACGCTGCCTGACCTTTTTGGGTAACCATCTGGTGTGATCAGCCTCAGTGCTTTCGCTGCCAAAACGGTGTTGAGCGGATGGTCAGCTTTGTTAACGGCACAGTTAAGACAGCAGATATAGTTTCGTAACTGCCATAAAGCCGTTCTCGCATTATCTGCGGGGTTGTTCAATAGAGAGTTCATCCTTCCTGGCCATTAGTCTTGCGCATAATAGTTCGCGACTGGGAAAGTTGAGTTTAGTTCGCGGTTCCGTCGCGAACTAGGTCGCTCTTTTAATTCGTTAGCTCCCATCTCGATTTCCAGAAGGACAGTTCGCTCGCTTTACTAGTGCTACTGCACACGATCTTTTATTCGTTATGCTAGTCTTTTAAATAATGACCAGTGTTGGCAATGCCCGTATTATTACAGTTTTATGTCGAGTAATTAGACTTAGAAAGGGCAAATAAACCAGTTATTTACACAAATGGGTAAAATGGGGTAGTCAACTACTTTACATACAGTGCACTCGTAGTATTTTAATTTTAAAATATATTTATTTATTTATTTATTAGTTCATTGTAGTAATATTGCTTACAGATTATGCTATATGCGTTTTCTTTGTGAATAAAAATACACTTTCATAAATAATCGACTTTTTTAAAGTTTTGGAAATAACCAACAAAAAATATTTCTGCTTTAGGTACAGGTTAAGTACTATATGGCACAAACAATAATACCTTTATCATTAACAGAAGAAACACTAACACTTATAATTTGTTAACAAACAATTAGACATACAAAAATAACTATGACCCCTGAGTGTGATCGTATTCTAAGCACGCGATTTTTTAAAAGCCTACTGCGGGCACTCACTCCGTCTCGCTATTGTCCGTCTGTCTTCGGAAAAGAGCGAACGAACTAAGTAGCGAGGTTATCCGTGTTCTAGTTCGCGTATTTCGCCTGTGGGAGTGCTTTTCCGAACTAGTTCGTTCGCGAACTACACAAGACTACTGGCCATACGGTCAGTAAAGAGCTCTATTGCGACCATCTAAGACTTCTGGCGACGATATGAGAAGAAAGCGTTCATAGAAGTGGGGATGTACTTCACCGTGAGATTTCACGTCCACATACGGCGTGAGTGAAAAGAAGATTGCGGTGGTTACTCACCTTCCTTACTCACCAGACTTGGCTCCGTGTGTCGTCTGTCTCCTCCTCAGAATGAATATCAAGCTGAAGTGCAAAGATTTGGTACAGTGGCTGAGATTCAAGCGAAATCGCGTAGGATAGCTAAAACTTTAACCAAGACAAGACTTCCAGAACGCATTTCAGAGACTTTGGCATGGATGTATACATTCCAAGTGGGACTACTTTAAAGATAACGGTGCAGAATAAGATATAGGTTAAGACGTAGCAGTTTAAATTATATAAATCGTAATTGATAGACTTATATAGGCTTAAGTTGAATGTACCTGCCAAATACTTTCTTGTAGTTACCTGATATTTTTGTGAATTAGTTTAGCGGATGGCAACTAATTTACTCATTTAAGCAGTTGAAAAATATAAGTCGTAATCCGTGCAGGAGAAATACTAAATTGGGTATTTACCAGTGACGAAGCTCACAGTTCGTCGTTAAGCATAAGAAACGTCAGTCTGCGTTGTGTTAGACGCTCGGTGTTGCTGTAAAAGATTGTTCGAGTGGGTCCTTTATGACCCTTTAGTCCAGAATCCATATCAGGGGAACTCTTGGTCACCACCTCGCATTAAATTATGTAACCCAGAAGCCACTACCAATTAAATTTAACACAAAATGATCTGTTGGAAAAAAAAAATTAAGGTAGGAATCACAGCTTTTGCTTCATCAGCAGTGGAAATTGACAGTCTGAGCGCTGTATCATACCAGCAGAAGTATTCAGTCCATCCATGGTGGTTCCAGGCTGCTGGACAATGGTTCTGCCATACATCTCCCTTCATTGACTAATCTTGTGCGTTCATTGGATGACAAGTAATCACTTTAAAACGTCCTTTAGCTGCCATTCCTTGGATATTAGTTAGGCCTACTTTCACTGCACAGCGAAAGCATCCTGCTATCTCGTATATACTACGAAGTTCAGTCCATTCACAACACCACGTAGGCCTTTTCCTATCCCACGTAAATAACACACTGGAAAAAAAAAATTAGTTACTCCTCAGGAGGAATCACGCCAATACCACATAACGCCACCTCTTGCCTTGGTAACGATCAAAATTCGGCGAGAAAGGGAGCCCATAAGTGTATTCAGGTATGTCATGACCAGCTGAAGCCACTGATTGTGGATTAGATCCATTAGAGCTATAAAATTGTCGGGATGTCGGTTATTATGTTTCACCCGCTGTTCCACATGGTCGCAGATATTTCATGTGAGTTTAGAATCGGGTGATACAGCGGCCAGCCGAACTGCGATAGAATAAACCGGGTGATATAGTGGGCCAGCCGAACTCTGTGCCTGAGTGTGGCATCCTGCCCACTCGTCTAACATAGGGTGCCCAGGAAGCTGTTTTCTCGGATAGCTAGACAACATTAAGCAAATCTTATTAATGATGTTTATTACAGTAAATTGAATTGACAATACTTAACTTTTTTCAAAATCAAGTGTCGCAAGCAATTGGCGAAATGCAAATAATCAATGTTCTTCGATATATATAATGTCCATGCATGCAATTCAGTTCATAGAGTTTATATCAAAACTCGTCGTCTAGAACGGCCGTGGGTAGCTGGAGCGGCGCTTATATTCTCTTCGTATAGGCGCCGCTCCTGTCGTGGTGTCGTCCTAGTCAGCGTTCTATTGGCTGATGTCGTCTCACAGCCTTCTCTGCTGTTACTTTCCAGGCCGACGTGCCGGCGCTTGAGGTTACGCCAGAACACTGAGTGTATACGAGGCCAGGAACGTATACGCGCATTTCTGTGGACACAGCTTTTGGCATCTTGGAAGACTGGAGAGTCCACAGCATACTCTCCATGAAGATGCAGCAAAAAGTGCAACACTTGGTCACCGACAATTTTGAAATAAACATCCCGGTTCGTTATCATTGATAACCTGTACGACGCTAAATCACAGTAAGACTCAGTTTTTGCTGTTTCTGACACACAATTCAACAAAAACAGGCGTTTTAATTACACAGCGAGGACATATGATTATTGATACTGAGCATTTCAGATTTCCAGATGTTCAGACAAACTATCGTGGAAAGCCCATGTTCAGGATCTTGCTCAAAGACTAATGCTGACATTTTCTATTATAACAGCACCTGAAGTAATTGATAGTTCGACACGTAAAGTAGTCTGCTTTGCTTATTTTCATTCGCTTATGACATATGGTATTATATTTTGACGTAACTCGTCCATTCTCGAAGGCGATTTTTGGCTCAGAAACTGGTGGTTTTGGCTATAAGTGTTGTAAGTTCGCGAAACTCTTGTCGACCTCTGTTCATTTAGTTTGGGCATTTTGACATTGGCATCTCACTATATATATTGTTTGCTGTCGTTTCTTGTTAACATCAGCTTATTCGCAAGAATTAGCGGCTTTCACTCATTTAATACTAGGCAGAAATCCATTCTCTGTTTGGATCGAACTCCCTCGACTTTTGTGCAGAAAGGCGTGCAGTATTCTGCTACATCCATTTTCAGTGAGCTACCACAATAATTAAACATTTTAACAGTAATCCACGCCCTTCCAAATATAAACTGAAGTTTCCTCGTGACTCACTCCTATTCTGTCGAGGAGTTCCTTGAAATAATAAGCTGATTCCTGTGTTATAGTGTTGATTGCTTTTACATAAACTTATAGCTTGACGTCTTTTTTGGATTCATAAACATTTTATTGTATCTGTTATTACTATTCTCTTGTAAGTTCTTGTACTAACACGTTCCGTGGCCATGGAAATTCGCTCCTCAATTTCGTCCTACGGAATTTGACGTGTAAAATAAAAGAATAGAAAATGAACGAAGTTACGGCGTGAAAAATATCACAGAAGCACCCCCTTACCCTGCAGGATAAACGCCTCATCGGGAAGTCTGTGTACCCGACTCATTTGAAGAAGAGGCAAAATTGCGACTAGTCGGTTCATACTACACGCTTCGAGTCAGCTGCAGTCCCGATTTTGTGTCGCATGGAACTGGAGATGTGCCGCCTTGTGTGTAGCTCTGAGCAGCGGCCTAGCGCCACGTACCTGACTCCGTATGTCCTCACGTGTCATTCCCTTCGCAGTATTCGTTCGGAAACCAGTCTGCGTTTGCAGACAGCGGTAATTCATATCGGGTTTGAAGTCGATTGCCATGGGCAAGGCTTCACACTCGTCACCGGCCTCTGCCGGTTAGAATCCTTTTACGGCGACTGTGTAACAGTGCTGCGAGTGGTACAGCGTTCCTCGATACATCGACAAATCGGGCAGCTTCATATACGGTGTGGTCGTGGGCACGCCCAGACACGATAGCTCTGTTTTGCCATTCAGTCACGGCTCCACGTCGACCCTCGAACTGCGCTGATTCCGGACAAACGAGTGGAACACGCTCTTTACTGTCATGTTTTATATATTAAAAAAAAAATAGGTAACTGGTGTAGGATCACGTGACCGCCTCGTTCTAGTTCCGTACCATCTACGGCAGTGGTTCCCATCCTTTCTTAGACCATTACCCGTAAGTGCAATCAGAAATAGTTGCGTCCCACCCTCTCCTGCCATCTGTTACCCTCACACCACATTATCACCAGTTTTAGCACTAACCAAACTGTAGAATGGAAGTCTTTTTCTGGAACACTTTTATTTTTAAAATGATTAAATATGAAGATTATGTAGTGTGTGTGTGTGTGTGTGTGTGTGTGTGTGTGTGTGTGTGTGTGTGTGTGTGTGTGTGAGAGAGAGAGAGAGAGAGAGAGAGAGAGAGAGAGAGAGAGAGAGAGATAGAATATGAATGAAGAAGGAATAGGAATTCATGGTGCATCGCAAGTGGTACTCACAACTCCTTCTCAAACAAGAAAGCTAACTATCCACAGTGACGGTAGACACTTGCTGCAAAACATATTTCTCCTGCATTACTCTTCGCCATTGCGGCACTTGCTTGACCTGCGCCCTGCAACGCCATTTAAAATCAAACAGGTTCAGTTGTGCGCACTGTATTTACTGTTTGTAAATCACTTGATCGCTGCACTCCTTGTTTCTGAACTGGCAGAAACTGGACAACTTCAGGCTGTTAACCCTTTGCGTCTAACCACTCTAAGCCGGCTGCTCTGGACGAGCGCTTCTAGGCGCTTCAGTCCGGAACCGCGCTGCTGCTACGGTCGCAGGTTCGGATCCTTCCTTGGGCATGGATGTGTGTGATGTCCTTAGGTTAGTTAGGTTTCAGTAGTTCTAAGTCTAGGAGACTGGAGACCTCAGATGTTGAGTCCCATAGTACTCAGAGCCATTTGAACCATTTAACCACTCTAATAACAATAATAATAATAATACTCTGTACAGCACTGTAGCAGCCCTTATGTAGTTACTGCTGTGTCGTGCTGTCAATTACGTCATTTATCTGTCTCGAAGCGAGTAATGAAGCAATATCTCGACTACTGCAGTTACTATTTACTACTTTGAGAAGACATTTCCTTGAGATATTTAGCATTTGTTACGTACATGTGTCCCTTTCATCATCAGCGTTGTATGGAACAAAATACAACATATGTATAATGAGTGAACTATGAGAGGAACATCTAACATCTACATTAATGCTACTAATTGAGAAAAAGTAATGATCGATAGCGTATATACTCAATACTAGAGTCTTATAAAATTATGATAATAGTAATTATATTTTGAAAATAATTTAGTTTCGTGACTAAAACTTCAGGGGAGCTTAAACAGTTGGGGGCAGTGTTTAAAGCTATTCTGAAACAACTGTAAAAAAAAAATTCCATCCGTTTTTCGTAATTGTATTTTTTGCTTCATTAAGTCATATAAAAGAGCATTAAAGAAGTGACTACGTTTAAAAAGTAACTACAGCGGGACGACGTCCATTCAGGGGCAGACTTGCTTCCCGACGAGCCCAGAAATTATTCACCACTTTACACAGCACTGCCAGAGGGATTTGAACCATCTCCTGTCGGATCCGTTCTTCCAGTGCTTTAACTGATCGTGGTGAATTATCCTGATACCCTTTACTCTTCAGGTAAATCCACAATAAAAAGTCGCCCATTATTAAGTTGTGTGAAATACGCTAGCCCCATTTCGAGAGAGAACGTGATTTGGAAGTAAAACATTGGGAACATCCAAGCTCACCGTCCTCTCATGGGATGCGTTAAAGGCGCGGAGACCAGGAGTTGGCGGCGTCACAGCGTGGAATTCCATGGACTACAACACTGTGCAATGAACAATCTGGCGTGGGAGATTTTCTCCTCGTGGAGAGGAACGTGGGCAGTCAGATGCGACATCGTTTTTACGTCATAAGCCGAATCTAAATAGTGTATGGAGTTAAACTTTGGAGAGTTTTGTTTATCATAGAGTACGTGGTATGAAAATTGTTTCAGAGCATCAAGAAATCGAGGATCTCTCGAGAACGCGTCGTTTTAGCTGCGATTCGTTATAATGAAACGACATGAAAACACGTACCGGTAGTTGAAAGGCTTCCCGTTTTTAATGTTTTTAGTGTTGTTACTTGCATGCTACGAAAGTAGACCGTTTCGTTGCTGTGGGATCTATCAAAAACGCATCATTTAAGTCCAACGTGTCATAAATATCAAGTAACATTTGCAGATGCAGTCTTTAGGCAGTGTTTACCATATACGGACACCTGTCTGCCATTCTCAAGTCGTAGCGTAGTTGATATCGTTATGAACTGTGAAGAGAAAGGCAGCAGGGTGGCGTGTCCATTTCCTTTCAATTTTTTCCCCTTTTTGTTTTCTAAAAATTTGGCTGTCTTATTAGAACTATTATCAGCAATAGTGAATGTTATTTATTGTAAACAATGTATTTGCTGCAATTCTTGATACAAAGGCAATGACTGTAATGTTTCCCAATGACGAAAAATCATCGCGTGACTGCCAGTCTGTCAGAAAGTAAACGCAAGTTACACACTGGAAGTTTTTGCTGTTATGAAACTTTGTCTAGAATGTATATACCTATTTCTTGGCTTTATGGACTGCCTCATGTTTGTATCTTTCTGGTAAATATCTTTGTCGGTGATGGTGAGCAGTTTCGACAAAACCTCGTCTCCCATTTAAATAAAATTGCGAAACTAATCTTGATCTTGATGAACTACGTTACTTCAGAGTGATGATAGTGAACATGGATACTATACATGCACAGACTGACAGTAGACGCTATACTTAACTATATTCAATTTAAAAGCTAAAATGGAATGAGGATTCACTTGAATTACTGAATAACTTCTACTAGCACGTGTCTGAAACCGTTGTAGAGAATATATACTATACGTCTACAAGCGGTTGGCTGTTCAAGCCATCGACAATTTCAGAATATTCTTCGCGATTTTCTCCGCTCTTCTTCGATAATCGCTAAGGGAGTTAACGCAGCTATTTTACACCTGTCATTTTCGTAAAGAAACTGTGTGACTTACGCGCCAGATGGAAAGGGAAACTGCCGCTCGAGAGGGCTGGGGTTGCAAATCACGATGAGTAGCACGTTCCGAGAGTGTAGCACGTTATTTCAGAGTGTGCAGCAACCACGGTGGACACAATGTCTGGGGTACTTCAGAAAAAAAAAAAAAACAATCACCGTCCGAACAGGCCTTGAAGGCCCAACGGTACCGACGGATGGCCGTGCCATCCTCAGACCTGAGGCGTCGCCGGATGTGGATACGGAGCGGCATGCGGTGAGCACACCGTTCTCTCTGCCGTTGTCAGTTTTCGCGACCAGTGCTGCTACTTCTCAATCAGATAGCTCCTCAGCTGGACTCAGGGGGCTGAGTGCACCCCGCTTGCCGACAGTACTCGGCAGACCTGGATCGTGATCCGTCCAAGTGCTAGCCAAGCCCGACAGCGCTGAACTTCGGTGATCTGGCAGAAACTTGTGTTACACTGTGCCAAGGCTGTTGGCGAACTCAAAATATTCGTATTCAAAAATGTTCAAATGTGTGTGAAATCTAGTGGGACTGAACTGCTAAGGTCATCAGTACCTAAGCTTACACATTAATTAACCTAAATTATCCTAAGCACAAACACACACACCCATGCCCGAGGGAGGATTCGATCCTCCGCCAGGACCAGCCGCACAGTCCATGACTGCAGCGCCTAAGACCGCTCAGCTAATCCCGCGCGGCTCGTATTCATCCTTCTGTTGTTCACAGAGTGGTGATAGAATAGATAGAACAGGATAGAAGCTACAATAATGAATGAAAATTGGTTCCACGGAGTGTTGTGTGATGTCCTTAGGTTAGTTAGGTGTAAGTAGTTCTAAGTTCTAGGGGACTGATGACCATAGATGTTAAGTCCCATAGTGCTCAGAGCCATTTTTTTTGTTCCACGGACAGGACTTAAACCCTGGTGACCTCCTTATTAGACAATGTGCTCACCACTACACCACTGTAGCCTAGTAGTCCATACTCTCGTCAGGTGCTCTCCATAATTCATACTTTAGGGTAGTCCTTACAGCTGTGGTACTCCGGTTGCTATCGTGGTGTAGTGGTTAGCACATATGCCTAGTAAGCAGGAGGCCCAGGTTCAAGTCCCATCCGTGGCACGAATTTTAATTCATTACTTCAGCTTCTGTCCTTATCGAAGATAAAGTTGGGACTCAGATGTCTCCAGGTAAATGTAATTCCATCAGATCAATGTTCACAATGTCTTTATCTTCATTAGTTGAATTCATCATTTCTTTACAGACAAGTCTTCTGCTCACATACTCTGTTATTTCAAGAGTCTGGACAATTTAGATCTTCTAAGGACAACAGAGTACATCATTCTGAAAAATGCGTCTAACAGTTCTGTTAAAAATCCCAATTGTAGTGCCATGCCTACGAGCTGCGCGACGCGTCCGTCTTCCGGCTGCAACTCTCACACGCTCGATGTTTTCAACAGTAAGCACTATCTGCTGTTTCCGAGGCTGTTTCATCGTCTTGTCGAAGTCCCATCAGAATTCTTAACCCACTTTTAGTCGTACAGGCAGGCGGCACGGTCGATTCCGGATAACTGAAAATAGGTGCGAAAAGCTTGACGTGCTTGCGCCTAATAACTGCCGTTTGACGAAACGCTTTAAAAACGTAAGTGCGATGCTGAACCGCCCAGCGCCCTACTGCTACTGAATGCTAACGTGTCAGGAACACGGCCGACGGCATTCCCACCACTTTCCGTCAACTAAGGACGTTTCCCGCGCTTTTCAAAATCACTCCACCCAGTATTAGGTTGTGGCCGTAGCTAGTAGGGAAACACACCATTCCAAATCGTGGTTGGAAGAATTACGATGTGATACAGTAGAGAAACATAGTGCAGCAACCAAGTCGACGAGGTTTCCGCTTTATCTGACGTTTGTGCGTACTTCTTGGTTGCTGGAGAAAGGTAGCCAGGAAGGTATTGCCGTTATATGGAAGCCAGTGAAGTTGCAGTGCTGTCTGAGAGGCATGCGACAGCGATGGCTGTGTCGCAAGAAAGGGCAGGCTTCGGCGAACTGAGTGAACGGCGGTGTGCCCAATGACTCGCACGGCCAACCGAGCCGAACTCCGGAGAGAAACCTGTCAGTCCGTCATCCGCCGCTGCTTCCGTTCGGCAATTGTGCCAGCATCAGAACAGGGGGACTGCATGCTATATGCAGATACTCACAACAAGGAACACCGAACGCTCAGCCCCACCTCAAAGGCAATTAGTTCTTTGGTTGCCGTAATACGAAACATGAACGATTTTGTGAGAAGAAAGCGCCACCTGAATGAGACAAGAACATTACATGTCGCCCAGCATTAGAACTGTTAATAAGCTATTTTTCACAGTCGTCCACATAAACTTCTTTCGCTGCTTCCCCTATATCTGTACTGTGCTCTCATTGCTGGAAGGAAAAAAGAGTAACTTTTGATAGTGTTGAACGACGAAGTCGTTATAGATGGAGCACCAGCTCAGGTGAGGGAACCGGCCGGAGTGGCCGAGCGGTTCTAGGCGCTATAGTCTGGAACCGCGCGACCGCTACGGTCGCAGGTTCGAATCCTGCCTCGGGCATGGAAGTGTGTGATGTCCTTAGGTTAGTTAGGTTTAAGTAGTTCTAAGTTCTAGGGGACTGATGACCTCAGAAGTTAAGTCCCATAGTGCTCAGAGCCATTTGAACCATTTTCAGATGAGGGAAGAATGCGGAAGGAAATCGGCTGTGCTCTTCAAAGGAACCATCCCCGCTTTTGTCTCAAGCGATTTACAGAAACCGCGGAAAACATAAATGAGGATGGCCGGACGGGGATTTGATCCGTCGTCCACCAGAATCTCGTTGCTGAAGGTTTGTAAAAGATAGGTGAATCGCCACATCGTCAGTTCCTAGTACTGAATATTTCTTCTGCTACGTATTTCTGTAAGGTGGCGTTAGGCGACTTGGAGGATACATGTCAGATTACAAATTACGTCGTTATCTGTGACTTTTTTTCTAATGGTGTTTAACGTCTTTGCTGTCCATGCTTCCTGCATCCGAAAGACATTCAGGCTCCCCTTGAGTCTGTACACCGTGCTGTTAGTAGTAATAAGAATTTGTTACAGCGTTACCTTTGGAAACGACCTACTTCCGCAGTTTTCCATACAGTTGCAAACGAATGATGTTATGGTCCGGTCTCGCCCTAATTTCTACTATCTTATTGTCATGGGGCCTACACATGATGGAGGCTGGAACATTATCACTTAGTTTGCCTTGAATAATGGTTCTCTGACTCGTGCCAATGGATAATAGTCCCTCTCCAAGTTTCGATTCGTAATACGCGCCATGGTGTATTTCCAGAGGGTGCCAGTGCGGGCCAGGCGTGTCAAAACGTATATGGCAGCGTATGTCGTATCCAATCTCTAGAATCAATCACGGAAGCGTCTTCACGTGTTTAGCTTTACAGAAGAATCGGACTTTACTAGTGACCTCCGAACAAGTATTCCTTCCAGTCGCTCTCCCCATTACTGGTTTAGGCGTTCGTTCCATATTGTTTCGTAATATTGATTTGATGATAATCATAATCTCGCACTATACAATTTATTTTCATTTAAACAGAGCAAAGGACTTGGAAGAGCAGTTGAACGGAATGGACAGTGTCTTGAAAGGAGGATATAAGATGAACATCAACAAAAGCAAAACGAGGATCATAGAATGTAGTCGAATTAAGTCGGGTGATGTTGAGGGTATTAGATTAGGAAATGAGACACTTAAAGTAGTAAAGGAGTTTTGCTATTTGGGGAGCAAAATAACTGATGATGGTCGAAGTAGAGAGGATATAAAATGTAGACTGGCAATGGCAAGGAAAGCGTTTCTGAAGAAAAATTTGTTAACACCGAGTATAGATTTAAGTGTCAGGAAGTCATTTCTGAAAGTTTGTATGGAGTGTAGCCATGTATGGAAGTGAAACATGGACAATAAATAGTTTGGACAAGAAGAGAATAGAAGCTTTCGAAATGTGATGCTACAGAAGAATGCTGAAGATTAGATGGGTAGATCACATAGCTAATGAGGAGCTATTGAATAGAATTGGAGAGAACAGAAATTTGTGGCGCAACTTGACTAGAAGAAGGGATCGGCTGGTAGGGCATATTCTGAGGCATCAAGGGATCACCAATTTGGTATTGGAGGGCATCGTGGAGAGTAAAAATCGTAGAGGGAGACCAAGAGATGAATATACTAAGCAGATTCAGAAGGAGGCTGCAGTAAATACTGGGAGATGAAGCAGCTTGCACAGGATAGAGTAGCATGGAGAGCTGCATCAAACCAGTCTCTGGGCTGAAGATCACAACAACAATGACAACAAACAGAGCTGCCACTGCGTAGGCGTACACCAACATAGAAGCAAGTCATAGTCGTTCTGCATTTCCACCTGTGATACTTTCGTCTAACAATAGCATCATCAGTGAAAGTCTGATAGTTCCTGACCCTGCCTGATATATAGTTTATGTATCTTGAGATAATTACGCTTTATTGGGGGCACGCATGACTTGACTTTCGTTTCTTACTGAATTTTGCCACCAGTATAACGTATTGAATTTTATTATTCAATAAATCTTCCATTCAGTCACATAATTTTAAAGATAGTCCGTATGTCTTCCGGGCAGCTGAATATTGTGAATGGTAACACACAGGAAGATTAAACCAAGTTAGAACTATTTGAATGCTTTGCAAGCAGATGTATGCCTTGTACAGATGTGCTCGTGCCTGAGAAAATACGTGGTGAGAAAATGAGTCTTATTCTTTCCTAATAAAGTTAGAGAATTTACTGTAAATTAAAAGTTGAAATTAACAAACGGCTCAGTTACATTAATGTGACCACCGGCTATTTTCGACGTCAACATGCAATCACCACACAAAGACGGGAGATGGCAACACTAACAGTGGAGGGTATATAAACCGTGTCGGGAGAAGCGGAAAAACAGTGCAGTCTTTGTAACGCGATTTACCTGACATCCAAAAGGGCATGATCATTGGATTTTGGCCCACGACTAGCAACAGTTCCGAAACGGCTAAGTTTGTAAACTGGTCGATGTCGCTGTGGTTGAAATATATAGGCGCTATCGAAAACCAGCGCGGAGGCAACTGTGGTGCACCACTGGCCATAGATGGCAGATGTGAAGACGTCTGCGTAGGATGTGTACGGGCAGATAGGGGTGCAACTGTTAAGCAGATGACCATATGAACGAAGGGGCTACCAACAGTATATCCTCAACGACCCACAGCTGGCACCCGATTCATGCACCCATGCTGATCGCAGTTCGACGGCGACGCTAATATCGCAACTGGATGTCGACTGATTGGCGACAGGTGGACTTTCCAGATGAATCACGTTTTATGCTCCATCGGACGAATGACCGTTGGCGTGTACGGCGTGAAAAGTCTGAAAGCAAATACCCTGCAACATCTGTCAAAGCGTTATGGTCTGGGGAACGTTTTCGAGGCATTCCCTGGCTGGTCTCTTCATTCTGGAAGGCGGAATAGAGCAACACAAGTATGCCTCTGTCCTTGAAGACCTTGTCCACCGCTACATGCACGAATGGCATCTACCAGCACGACAGTGCAATGTGTCACACTGCTCGCAGTGTTCGTGCGTGGTTCGAAGAGCATCAGGATGAGTTCACCGTACTCTCACGGCCCCAAAACTTCCCGGATTCAAACCCAATCGCGAATCTATGTGACCACCTCAATCGGGCTGTTCATGCCATGGATTCTCAACCGGGAAACCTGGCGTAACTGGGCACGGCACTGGAGTCGGCATAACTCCACATCCTTCCGTAAGCTCATTGAGACTTTAAGGTACGTGTCTCACAGCCGTCTGCGCTGCAAAAGGCGGCTTTCAGGCTTTTGACAGGTGGTCACATTAATGTGACCGCACAGTAGTTTTCGTCTGAAATAGTTCTAGGTTTTTGTACTTTAGGTTGTCACCGAACTTTAACAATCTGGTTAGATAATTGTGTGATTGGTAAAGCCAATCGCAGGTAGCTCTGCGTGACCGTCAGAAACTATGTTGTCCTGCATGATTTTCAACTGTCGACGTGGAGAGTCTTCAAGTACTTTGCTGATCAATAACTGTCTGTTCAACTGTTTCCTGATCCGGAGACACACTGAAAATAATCTGGGTCAACCATTTGTCTCCTGTAAGACTCCGGTGTTTACGCCTATGGTACGTTTTCTTTACTGGCACACTGATGCAAATCCTTGATAGTTCTGCGGTGAACCGAGTTTGTGAATTGTGTCTTACCACACCCTCGCCATAAAAAATAACTTTCCGACTGTGTGCTGGAAATGCGGGTGTATACTCCTCTTGCGGCGGAGCTCACTCATTCCCCTGGTTTGGTAACCATAGTCGTCTTTACACCTAATGGCAAGCGACCCCTTTGCATGGAAAGCGGATTTGACTGGACGGGAAAAAATAAACCGAAATTCCTTTCCGGCGTGAAAGGATCGACACAGCAACGAGCCGGAAAGGGCGAGTGCTTTATGAATGTAAATGCTGTTTTCGAGCTTGCATATGGATGAGGTTAGCAACCTCTCCCACTGAAGGTAGTGCCATAAAAATAAACGAAAGCTGTGTGCTGTTTACGCGCGGCAGCGTCAACGTTTATGTATAGAGTACAGCGAGAGCCCTTTATTTGGTAACACTCTGCGTGGCGCCATAGCGAGAAGACAGCGTCTCGCTTTGTTTGTGGTGCTTCTGTATTCAACAACTTTCCGTAAGACCGGACGGCACATTTGGTACAGCTACATTCATTCAAAAAACTGTATTACGTAGAGAAAATTGATTAATCTACATCTACATCTACATTTATACTCCGCAAGCCACCCAACGGTGTGTGGCGGAGGGCACTTTACGTGCCACTGTCATTACCTCCCTTTCCTGTTCCAGTCGCGTATGGTTCGCGGGAAGAACGACTGTCTGAAAGCCTCCGTGCGCGCTCTAATCTCTCTAATTTTACATTCGTGATCTCCTCGGGAGGTATAAGTAGAGGGAAGCAATATATTCGATACCTCATCCAAAAACGCACCCTCTCGAAACCTGGCGAGCAAGCTACACCGCGATGCAGAGCGCCTCTCTTGCAGAGTCTGCCACTTGAGTTTGTTAAACATCTCCGTAACGCTATCACGGTTACCAAATAACCCTGTGACGAAACGCGCCGCTCTTCTTTGGATCTTCTCTATCTCCTCCGTCAACCCGATCTGGTACGGATTTCACACTGATGAGCAATACTCAAGTATAGGTCGAACGAGTGTTTTGTAAGCCACCTCCTTTGTGGATGGACTACATTTTCTAACGACTCTTCCAATGAATCTGAACCTGGTACCCGCCTTACCAACAATTAATTTTATATGATCATTCCACTTCAAATCGTTCCGCACGCATACTCCCAGATATCTTACAGAAGTAACTGCTACCAGTGTTTGTTCCGCTATCATATAATCATACAATAAAGGATCCTCCTTTCTATGTATTCGCAATACATTACATTTGTCTATGTTAAGGGACAGTTGCCACTCCCTGCACCAAGTGCCTATCCGCTGCAGATCTTCCTGCATTTCGCTACAATTTTCTAATGCTGCAACTTCTCTGTATACTACAGCATCATCCGCGAAAAGCCGCATGGAACTTCCGACACTATCTACTAGGTCATTTATATATATTGTGAAAAGCAATGGTCCCATAACACTCACCTGTGGCACGCCAGAGGTTACTTTAACGTCTGTAAACGTCTCTCCATTGATAACAACATGCTGTGTTCTGTTTGCTAAAAACTCTTCAATCCAGCCACACAGCTGGTCTGATATTCCGTAGGCTCTTACTTTATCAGGCGACAGTGCGGAACTGTATCGAACGCCTTCCGGAAGTCAAAAATAGCATCTACCTGGGAGCCTGTATCTAATATTTTCTGGGTCTCATGAACAAATAAAGCGAGTTCGGTCTCACACGACGTCTCCAGACACGCCATGGGCCGGAAACCCATTGACTGGAGTAGAATACTCTTCAGTGATGAGTCCCGCTTCGAACTGAGTCCTGATGACCAGCGAAGACGTGTCTTAAGAGTGTACATCACCTATTACTCGGGCCTCGAAAGAGTCCTCTTCCGGTGTTAAAAACAATTTAGATGTGATAGCCATATTTCTCATTGAGCTATGTATGACCTAACACGCACCAAACGTAAACTGACCCAGTTCACTACAAACTTTTCAGAATATGCTGTATGGTTTACTTGTTTTCGAAGTGTCACAATAAATGTGGTCAGTAGCGAAAAGAAAACCAGTTAATTATGAATTTGTCATGTGGGACCATACGTTATATAAAAACAGTAGTTTCTTATTTTTTTATACAAACAGTGTAACCTTTACTGAGAATCTAAACAGAGATAGTTTTGCTTCATTTAGAGATTATTATTAATATTATTATTATTTATTATTTTTTCCGAGGCATATCTGACGCCTCGAAATTAGATTCTCCTCACTAGTTCTCTTGTATCGTATGACGCATTTGGGGGAAGCAACCAGCACTCCGTATTGCACCGGGCTGTACGATAGAGGTACTTGTTGGTGTCGCATCGCTGTTGTCCCAGTGCCAACCAGTTTAGGTCGCTTCAACTACATTTATATACACTCAGCCAACGCTAGTTGCTTCTGCGTCATATCGCGAATCTCACGGCGTATCGTTTCGCATATACACGTAGTGTCACCTCAGTGAGCACCGCGCCTTCACTTGTGTCTGTTGGCCAAATTGACGATTCCGTGATGCCTCAGGTATGTCCTATCAACCGATCCCTTCTTTTAGTCAGGTTGTATTTTTGTCGATGTTCATCTTATTACCTCTTTTCAAGACGTTATCAATTCTGTTCAACTATTTATAGAACTGAGGACCTTGTAATAAATGAAGAACGGAAGTATTCTACCTTGGTAGCAAAATAAGGCATGGCGGACGAAGAAAGCAGGATGTTCTGAAAATCTAAGTTTGCCGCGCAGCAATGTAGGGAAGTAGATCATGCTCTATTTCGATGTGTTACAGACGGAAGCTAAATATTGTCTTGACTGGTAAGATAAGAATGACTGGTAAGATAAGAAATGAGGAAAATCTACGCAGAGTTGTCTATGAAAGTAGTATGTGGGAAAGATTGACTAGAAGGATGGAGACGATGATGTGTCAAGATGTCAGAGAATAGCTGCCATGGTACTAGAGGAAGCCATAGCGAGTGCGCTGCTGCAGGCCCCTGGATACGATGAATGTATTCACAATTTCCTCTTAATTAATCTATCAGATCGTGCTTGGAATTCTAGTAACCAGGGTGTAAAACGCAGCTAAAATTTTAATTATGTTCAGTTAAATCCACTCTAAATTCAATCAGCGAAGGTCGTTTATTGAGAGATGCTACTACGAGATGAAGATGGTAGGAAGAAGAGGAGGAAGTCGTGGGGAGGGAGGGTGTTGTGGGGTAGGGGAGGATAATCGTGATAACGTGTACTGATTTGGCCTTTTCTCAACTGCCTGTAGTTGTTGACTTGAGTTATTTACAACGAAACTCGGATCTTGATAAGATTTTGAAGTGGTGTAAATATTCGCAACTTGACTTAATTATTCAGAAATATAGAATTGTACACTTCACAGAACGGAAAGTAATGTATTATCCTATGTCTAAAATAACAGTGACACAGTAGAAACTCATACAAATATCTGACTATAACATTTTGTATGCATGTGAAGTGAAACGACCACTTAGGCTTAGTTATAGGTAAAGCAGTTGGCAATGCCAAAATAGTGGAGAATTGTTGTCAGTCTACAAAAAAACACAAATGCGGCCCATCGTAGACTATTGCTTACGTGTGTGGGATTTGTGTAAAGTATAAATGAACTGATAGAGGCTTGAAGATAGACGTAGCACAACCAGAAAAAGCCTAGTTAGTGCTTGAAGAAGTGGCTTTAAATTATTGGTCGGGGAATGTACATAACTCCCTAGGTATTGCTCCCGTAGGAATCACGAGCACAAGATTATACTACACTGGCGGAACAAAATCGCAACACCAAAAAATAATTATCGTAGAATAAGGAAATTTAGGGAAACACCATTTGTCTAGGTAAAATACTTAAGCGATTAACGTTGCAAGATGATAGGATAATGTGAACGCGAAAAAAGCTGTTGCAATACAGAGATGGTTAATGCTTATTGCGGATGACGTTGGAGTTGTCGTTGGATAATGTCCCATATGTGTAACATTGGAGACAGACCTGGTGATTGAGCAGGTGGTATGTGGCCGAGCGTTGCCCTGTTGGAAAACACCCCGTGGAATTCTGTTCGTGAATGGCTGCACAAGAAGTCGAATCACCAGACACGTACAAATTTTCAGTCAGGGTCGCGTGGGATAACCGCAGGAGTGGTGCTGCTGTTACACGAAATCTGACCCCAGGCAATGGCACCAGGTTTAGGTCCACTATGTGTAGCACGCAGGTTGGTTGCAGGCCCTCAGCTGGCCTCCTAACTAACACCCGGCCATCATCAGAAAACACAACAGACCTCCACCCTGCCCACCAGTGAGCTCTCGCACCGAGCGAGGTGGCACAGTGGTTAGCACACTGGACTCCTTTTCGGGAGGACGGCGGTTAATTTCTGCGTCCGGCCATCCTGATTTAGGTTTTCCGTGATTTCCGTAAATGGCTTCAGGCAAATGCCGAGATGGTTCCTTTGAAAGTACGCGGCCGTTTTTCTCCTCTATCCTTCCGTAATCCGATCTTGTGTTCTGTCTCTCATGACCTCTTTATCGACGCGACGTCAGACACTAATCTCCTTCTACATGAACTGCTGTTTGACACCACCGAAGTCGCAAATGGCGGTGATTTGGGGTCAGTGGCATGCACGGTGCACGGCGTCTGGCTCGCAGCTGTCCTTGAAGTAACCGATTTGTGACAGTTTGTTGTGCCACTGTGGTGCCAGCTGCTGCTCAGATTGCTGCTGCAGATGCAGTGCGATGTGCCAGAGCCATTCGCCGAGCACGATGGATTTCAGTCTCGGTAGTTCCACATGGCCATCCAGAGCTCATCGTGTTGTGACCGTACATTCTCGTGACCACCGCTGCCAGTAATCGTATACAGTGGATACATTTCTGCCAAGTCTTTCCGGAAATCGCAGAGGGAACATCTAGCTTCTCGTAGCCCTATTATACAACCTCGATGAAACTCATTGAGGCGTTGGTAATGGCGTCTTTGTCGCCTTAACGGCATTCTTGACTAACATTGAATCACCGCGTCCAGTCTCAAGGGCAGCAAACGCTCATGACCGTTACAGCGTGTATTTAAAGCAAACCTGATTTGCGTTCTCATAGTGACTACTAGCGCCACTGTAATACGACTGTCGCGTCATTTGAATAGATAACAACTTCGAGGTGTAGAAACACGCCTACCAACTTTCGTTTATCTTGCCCAACTCATTGTTGGTGTTCAGATTCTTTTTCTTTCAGTGTTACAGCGCCTACAGAGGCTTTTAAGCAGTCTGTAATTCCGCGCTCCATAAGCAAATGAAACGGGAAGATAACCTAACAACGCGTACAATGATACTTACCCTCTGCCATATACTTAGTGCTTTGGATAGTATGGATGTAGATGTGAAAACTGTAACGAATTCTGCTTTATTGAACAGTTGCCGCCAAATGATCCTGTTGTCGAAGTCTCCACCGAGGCATTTTTTGTTGGGTAAGGTGCGTGCTGAAATAACGTCCTCTCCTCGCCTTTCTTTCCGTGGGGACGCCTCCACACAGAGCAGAACGCGGGACCAGGTCCTCCGGCTAATGACGCGGCGGTGACTGTGTGACAGCTGTCGCCTCTTATAAAGTCGGCGCTTCACGGAGCAAGCGGTTCGCGTGGGGAAATAGCATTACCACTGCTGCTTTGTGACGATGAGGGGGCTCCACCAGAGAACGCAAAAGAACGCCACCGCGCCGTCTGCCCGGTGCTTCGCCTTCAGACGGAGCTGTTTTGATGCGACTGGCGAGACAGTGTGTCAGAACTCTTTGAAACGAAAAACAGTCTCTCTTCGCGAAAGAGCAAATGCGGCACTATCATTGTACTACTACTACCCCCCCCCCCCTCCCGGCGTAACATGAACAAAGCGGAGAGGCTGAATTACTTTGCAAATAGTCCACCCTTTCATTGGCGGAACACAGCCTATTTCCTTCCCCAACCATGACCTATAGAAACATTTTTTCCCGCCTCTAATGATCTCGGTGTCCACTAGACATACAAAACTGCACATTACTCTGCATTTAGTGATAGGAATGCGTTTTTATAAGCATCATCCAAAGCAAAACAAGAATAATGGTATGCAGTCGAATTAAATCAGATGATGCTGAGAGCATTATATTAGGAAACGAGACACTAAAAGTAGTAGATAAGTTTTGCTATTTGAGCAGCGAAATAACTGATGATGGCCGAAGTAGAGCAAGAAAAGCATTTCTGAAGAAAAGAAATTTTGTTAACATTGAATAAAGATTTAAGTTTTGAATGTTCTTTTTTTTCCCAGAAATTATTCGCATGGAGTGTAGTTATGTATGAAAGGTAGACATGGACGATAAACACTTCAGACAAAAGAATAGAAGAGTGTATCCATGTATGAAAGGTAGACAGTAGACATGTACAATGAACAGTTTTGACAAGAAGGGAATAGAAGCTTTCGAAATGTTTTGCTACGGAAGATAGCTCAAGATTAGATGCGTGGATCACGTAACTGACAAGGAGGTACAGAATAGAAATGTGGAGAAAAGAAATTTGTGGCACAACCTGACTAGAAGAAGGCATCAGTTGATAGGGGGCACTCTGAGACATGAAGAGGTCATCAACAAGAGCGCGCATACGATAGTTTGTTGGGGGTGGGGTGGGGACCAACCAGGGGGGGGGGATGAAGAATTTCAACAACATCAGGCGGATGTGCTGACTAGCTAGGTGCCTGTGACTAAGGCTGGAACGTTTTATTTCACTTTTGCCTTGAGCATTGCTGCTCTAAATTCTAACCACTGTTTTTTAGCAATGTAATTATACGATTCATCAAAATTTCATTCTGATGACGACACCCTTAGTAGGTGCCGAAACATAGGTCAATGGACCTAACAGTTATTTGCACCTGGTTGGCTGTATAATCATATGTTGAATCTGGTACATGGTTGCTGAGTAACAGCCATGTTTAAAACTGCTACACATTTCTCTTGTTGCTATACTAAAATCTGCTTCTTTTGCCAAAACCCAGCGGAGTTTTCATGGTGTCATTGTGCAGACGCAGTTGTGAGAGAATCCTGAAAGAGCGGTTTGTTAAGTTTATGAAGTGAGGAACTGAGGAAAAGTAAGGTCAGTAGCTTATGAAAAAGCGTATCCTTGGTACAAAATAAATATGTAATGTCTTCACTTACGTTATCGCAAAGCATTTCTCGATTCACCAGTTATCGATGACCCCTAAAAATTACATTGTTTCATCGAAAAGGTCTGTAGCTAGTGAAAAAACACTGTAGATAATGAGTCTTTGAATAACAACCATACAGCAAAATATTCTCGTCTGTGCGTGCTATCATTTTCCAAAAATGTCTTTGCCCTTGTTCAGCGAATTTCCCTGCAACTGAGGTACTGTCCAACTGTGTTTCCTTCGTCAATCGGACGAATAAAAGAAAAGAATTGAGCTAGTCCACTTGCAACGATAGAATCATAAATAGTAAATTTGTTTCATCAACTAGAGTTTTAACAGAATGTTCAATGTTTTCAGACATAACAGTAATAAATTATCTGTATTACCATCCAAGGGATTTTTTTTTCGTCACGTTAATCCAATGATGGCCTTCTTTGCAATGACATGAGATAGTATATTTTTTGCAAAAATCTCGGTTACAAGACAACTAGCTTCTTGAAATTTATCAGAAGTCTTAGATTTCATAGGAAAAAAAGAACTTTGCTGTTTTTTTGTCTTAGAATTGTTTTGGAAATAGTCGAAACATTTTTCCTTGTAAATGTTTGTGTTTTGTTGCTGTACGGAGGAGCAATGTATCCTGTACAGTGCTGCATTGTAAAGTTTTTCTGCACATCACGTGAACGCCAGTTTTAAATGTTCATCAAACAGCCCCAATTTTTTATTCTTACAACTGCATGATGGCGCGGGAGAACTAAAGTTTCAGACATCGCTTAACTTTGGTTCTGCATCTGATGATTCGTAAACTGCCGAAGGTCGCTTTTGACAATAAGTTTATCCATTTCTGATGACTTCCCTAAATACGTCACTTTGAAAGAAGTAATATAATGACACAAAGAAACAGACTGAAGGAATGGTGTACAATCTTCCGCTATCCGCGCTCGAAGAACTAGTTGAGATACGAACCGATAGGGAGCGCCAATGTACGGCAGCAGAATTCATCCAGTGCAATAATTGCAAGTTACACGCACAAAATAGGGAACGTACGGATCACGCGTATAAAATCTATAATTACATTGAACGAAGATAAGGGTGTTTTGTATTATTTTATCACGAGTCTTTCATTTGTTCTTCATTCTGAATTCTACATGTTTCTGAATTCTAAATTCTGTTAACAAGAAGATGGTACCTTAAGTCAAACTGACCACCGTATATAACATCTCGAATTTTCTTCTGTATGTTACTGCCGGCCGGGGTGGCCGAGCGGTTCTAGGCGCTACAGTCTGGAACCGCGAGACCGCTACGGTCGCAGGTTCGAATCCTGCCTCGGGCATGGATGTGTGTGATGTCCTTAGGTTAGTTAGGTTTATGTAGTTCTAAGTTCTAGGGGACTGATGACCTCAGAAGTTAAGTCCCATAGTGCTCAGAGCCATTTGAACCATTTGTATGTTACTCTTGTCAGCAACGAGAATGCATGAACTGTTAAAATGATTGTGCGATACTTCGTGCATTTATCTGCTCTTGCTAATATCAGGATTGTGTGGATCATGTTCTTCCGAAAGCACGGTGCCGCGTCTCCAGTTCCATAAATTCTACACACTTACATGAATAATCCTTTGGTAGCCACTTCCTCCAAATGTTTCCAGAATTTTGAAAGTAGTATTATGTTTCCCTTTCCCTTGTTTGTTAGCAGATCTTGAAAGCTGCATGAAACTATGACGCTGGTATTGTGACCCCCTTGTGTCTTCCAAATCGACTTCTGTTTCTTCTTCTATCACGTCATTACTATCTTGCTCCTCGTTGTAGAGGACCTCCGTGTTAATCAGTCGGTTGTAGGGGAGCCTACGGTTTAACTTGGGCTCCAAACCACAGTGAAATTCGCCATTTTTCACACGAAAGCTTAGTGTCAGAAGTGAAAGAAGGTTTAACTAATAGAAGAAAACATCGGAGGACCGACCCGTCATCTAACCTCGAATATTTGTTTGTAGCCTGGCAGTTATCTATCTGAACACCGAGTGTATATACAAGATGTGTGAGTGTGACAACAGTGCGAGCGATCTGGCAACATTGTGCTGTTCCTTTTGGGTACACTGACGTGTTCATCCCATGCAGATGCTCAGTCCGAGTTGCAGCTCCGTACAGCCGTCACGTGATTTTCGAGAGCGCCATCAGTGAAGTTGTGTTTTTGTTTTGTGTGACGAAAATGGAACAGCGGAATTTAGAGTAACGTTGTGTCATCAAGTTTTCTGTGAAGTTGGGGAATCCGCGAGTGAGACCTTCGAAAAGTTGGAAGAGACCTAAAGGGAACGTTACTTATCCAGAGCACAAGTCTTTCGGTGGCACAAATCGTTTTTGGAAGGCCGAGAACACGTTGAAGATGAACTTCGCTCAGGGACACTTTCAACTTCAAAAACCGGCGAAAACACCGAAAGTGTGCGTGCTCTTCTTATATCAGACCGACATTAAACGATAAGGATGATGGGTGACGTATTCAACACTTTCACTGTACACCAAATTTTGACTAAAGTTTTGTACATGGGAAAGGTCAGTGCCAAAATGGTGCCAAATAACCTCATAGCTCAGTATAACGACAATCGAAGAAACGCGTGCGTTAATCTCCTTCAGAGGATTGCGAGTGACCACGAATGGTTCAGTCGTGTTATCGCAGGTGATAATCCTGCATTTTTGAGTACGGCCCTGAGACAAAGCGGCAAAGTGAGGAGTGGCACACCGAGACATCCTCTCGACCGAAAAAAGCTCGAATGAGCAAACGAGAATAATGCTGATTTGCTTTTTTGACAGTAGAGGTATCGCGCATAAAGAATTTGTTCCTTCAGGACAAACAGTCAGCGAAGTGTTTTACAAAGGTGTGCTTAAAAGGCTCAAGTAAAGGGTGAGTCGAGGGAGTCCAGACATTGCAGTCAAGTCGATGCTGCATCATAACAACGCCCTATGTCATACGGCCACTGCCGTGACGAGATTTTTTAGCTCGGAAGTTATTCCTGCTGTCCCCCAGCACCAATATTTTCATGTCTGGGGAGTTTGGTGGCCAGCGGAAGTGTTTAAACTCAGAAGTTTGTTCCTGGAGCCACTCTGTAGCACCGCTGGACGTGTGGAGTGTTGCGTTGCCCTGCTGGAATTGTCGAAGTCCGTCGGAATGCACAGTGGACATGAATGGATGCAGCTGATCAGATAGGATGCATACGTACGTGTCACCTGTCAGAGTCGTATCTAAACGTATCAGGGGTCCCATATCAGTCCAACTACCCCCCCCCCCCCCCTCAATCCCCCATCCCCTCACACCATTACAGAGCCTCCACCAGCTTGAACAGTTCCCTGCTGAGATGCAGAGTCCATGGATTCATGAGGTTGCCTCCATACCCGCACACGTCCATCCGCTCAATACAATTTTTAAATCGAGACTCGTCAGAACAGGCAACATGTTTCCAGCTGTCAACAGTCCATTGCTGGTGTTGACGGGCTCAGGCGAGGCGTAAAACTTTGTGTCGTGCAGTCATCAATGGTACACGATTGGACCTTCGGTTCCGAAAGCCCATATCGATGATGTTTCTTTGAATGGTTCGCACGCTGACACTTGCTGTTGGCCCAGCACTCAAATCTGCAGCAATTTGCGGAAGGGCTGCACTTCCGTCACGTTGAACGATTCTCTTCAGTCGTCGTTAGTCCTGTTCTTGCAGGATCTTTTTCCGGCCGAAGTGATGTCGGAAATTTGATGTATTACCGGATTCCTGATATTCACGGTACACTCTTGAAATGGTCGTAGGGCAAAATCCCCACTTCATCACTACCTTGGAGATACTGTGTCCCGTCGCTCGTGCGCCGACTATAACACCACGTTCGAACTCACTTAAATCTTGATAACCTGCCATTTTAGCAGCAGTAACCGATCTAATAATTGCGCCAGACACTTGTTGTCTTATTTAGGCGTTGCCGACCGCAACGTCGTATTCTGCCTGTTTATATATCTGTATTTGAATACGCATGCCTGTACCAGTGTATATAATATCAAGACAGAAAACATATGGCACGTGTTCTGACCTGCCTCAAAAGCGATCGTTCGCCATGGCTCCCCTATCTCCCTTGTAATGCCTTACACCAGATTATTGATCCGCTAGAACGAGAACAGCTACCACCTCCCTTCTTCCAAACTCTGACCCTTGTCGTATCCGCTCCCGCCAAGCGATGACTAACCCCCCCCCCCCCACCTCATTCCATTCTCTCTTCATTTTCTCTGCGTTCTGAGGGGAGCGCAGGGGAGACACCTTACCGCCGTCGTAATTTTATTGCAGGCACGTTCCATCCAATTTATTACCGTTCATGCAAGGCATGTGGCGGCCTGTTCCAAAGTGTCGTTTTGCAGTCCGTTCCACTTCACAATTCAGAAAGAAGACCGTCAGACGCAACATGCATATCGTCAGAGTAATGAAGTAGATCTATATTGGGAGTTGGTTGACAGCCGGTTATAAATGATGCTGTTTATATGTACAGAGTGTTTCAAAAATGACCGGTATATTTGAAACGGCAATAAAAACTAAACGAGCAGCGATAGAAATACACCGTTTGTTGTAGTATGCTTGGGACAACAGTACATTTTCAGGCAGACAAACTTTCGAAATTACAGTAGTTACAATTTTCAACAACAGATGGCGCTGCGGTCTGGGAAACCCTATAGTACGATATTTTCCACATATCCACCATGCGTAGCAATAATATGGCGTAGTCTCTGAATGAAATTACCCGAAACCTTTGACAACGTCTCTGGCGGAATGGCTTCACATGCAGATGAGATGTACTGCTTCAGCTGTTCAATTGTTTCTGGATTCTGGCGGTACACCTGGTCTTTCAAGTGTCCCCACAGAAAGAAATCACAGGGGTTCATGTCTGGCGAATAGGGAGGCCAATCCACGCCGCCTCCTGTATGTTTCGGATAGTCCAAAGCAATCACACGATCATCGAAATATTCATTCAGGAAATTAAAGACGTCGGCCGTGCGATGTGGCCGGGCACCATCTTGCATAAACCACGAGGTGTTCGCAGTGTCGTCTAAGGCAGTTTGTACCGCCACAAATTCACGAAGAATGTCCAGATAGCGTGATGCAGTAATCGTTTCGGATCTGAAAAATGGGCCAATGATTCCTTTGGAAGAAATGGCGGCCCAGACCAGTACTTTTGGAGGATGCAGGGACGATGGGACTGCAACATGGGGCTTTTTGGTTCCCCATATGCGCCAGTTCTGTTTATTGACGAAGCCGTCCAGGTAAAAATAAGCTTCGTCAGTAAACCAAATGCTGCCCACATGCATATCGCCGTCATCAATCCTGTGCACTATATCGTTAGCGAATGTCTCTCGTGCAGCAATGGTAGCGGCGCTGAGGGGTTGCCGCGTTTGAATTTTGTATGGATAGGGGTGTAAACTCTGGCGCATGAGACGATACGTGGACGTTGGCGTCATTTGGACCGCAGCTGCAACACGGCGAACGGAAACCCGAGGCCGCTGTTGGATCACCTGCTGCACTAGCTGCGCGTTGCCCTCTGTGGTTGCCGTACGCGGTCGCCCTACCTTTCCAGCACGTTCATCCGTCACGTTCCCTGTCCGTTGAAATTTTTCAAACAGATCCTTTATTGTATCGCTTTTCGGTCCTTTGGTTACATTAAACCTCCGTTGAAAACTTCGTCTTGTTGCAACAACACTGTGTTCTAGGCGGTGGAATTCCAACAGCAGAAAAATCCTCTATTCTAAGGAATAAACCATGTTGTCTACAGCACACTTGCACGTTGTGAACAGCACACGCTTACAGCAGAAAGACAACGTACAGAATGGCGCACCCACAGACTGCGTTGTCTTCTATATCTTTCACATCACTTGCAGCGGCATCTGTTGTTGAAAATTGTAACTACTGTAATTTCGAAAGTTTGTCTGTCTGAAAATGTACTGTTGTCCCAAGCATATTGCAACAAACGGTGTATTTCTATCGGTGCTCGTTTAGTTTTTATTGCCGTTTCAAATATACCGGTCATTTTTGAAACACCCTGTATGACAACAGCCGCGACCCATCGACCGGGACTTCACAAGTTCATGAGTTTGGGGTTCGAGCACTCTTCGACTTGTGTACAATTAGAGTGGTAATAACCGTAGCAGATTTTGAATTTCGGTAGTGGTAGACAATAACAATTCCTTAGAGTGGCACAAGATGATTGTACCAAAGAAAAAATTATAATAAACTTGAGTGCTGCACGAAGAGATAAACGTTTCTAAACTGCCCTTCTGGATTCAAGCATCAGAGACTAATCTGTTGATACGTTTACCTTTATCTTTAATGCAAAAAGACACCCGCTGAAACAAATTCAGTTTACTAATAGACAGCGTGTTTACCTAAAATAGTTCAAAAATGGTTCGAACGGCTCTGAGCACTATGGGACTTAACTTCTGAGGTCATCAATCCCCTAGAACTTGGAACTACTTAAACCGAACTAACCTAAAGACATCACACATTCAGACATTCAGACATTCGAACCTGCGACCGTAGCGGTCGCGCGGTTCCGGACTGTAGCGCCTAGAACCGCTCGGCTACTATGGCCGGCTCTAAAATAGTTCCCAGCTTATTCCTTCGAAACGAAACAATGTTTGTTTTAAGAAAGAATATGCGCAGGTTGGTGACAGGCGCAATATAGGGTGCAAAGCCATTATTCTTACGGAGAAATGAGACCAACGATGAGCTCATGTAAAAAATTTAAAATGTACAGTGTTTCGTGCGGTCTGAGGCGCCTTGTCACTGTCCGAGCGGCTCCTTCCGTCGGAGGTTCGAGTCCTCCCTCGGGCATGGGTGTGTGTGTTGTCCTTAGTGTAAGTTAGTTTAAGTTAGATTAAGTAGTGTGTAAACTTAGGGACCGATGACCTCAGCAGTTTGGTCCCATAAGATCTTACCACAAATTTCCAATTACAGTGGTTCGTCACGACTGGTCATTTCAGCCATAGAGGCTTTTGCGAAGTGATACCAAGAAGCGGCCAAATACTATTCCCAGGATTACCACGGCTGTGATGTACATGTCTGCTTCGTAATATCGCATGACAATGGCCAGTAAGGCTGAAATGATGTATCAATACATTTTGGTATTTGACAAGGAGCTACAGCCTCGGCGCAACCATGATATTGAGCTTAAAACATATTACGAAATCATTTATTTTCGGAACCTCATCCATTTGCGATGAGATTGTTTCGTCTATTCATGCGCTTCAGTCCCTTTTTTAGTTCTGCTATAGCCTCCTTGTTATAGTGTAATGACACTCAGGCGACGTGTCACGGAGGCTGTTCCTGATTAGTTCATTGGGAAATAGACGAAAGGCTGAGGAGGCCGGACGTACAGTTTTTATTAATCCTATGAAAAATGAATAAATCATGGTATCTACTAGTGATTGAGCTGCATCAAAGTTTCCAAAATTTCTGGCGAAGTTGGTGTATTTATGGTGCGAGTATTCTCAGAACCGGCAACCTGTTACATTGTTCCATAATAGACGAAGCAGTCATGAATATACCAAGTGCAGAGTCTTCTTGTCCTACGACGTTTCGTTCATCGACTTGCTTTGCTAATAACTGTAAAATAACATGTTACTTTCAGTGGAAACCATTTACTTTTTGATGATGGGATTAAACGTGGCCGTAAAAAGCCCGGTTGAAGTCACTGCAGTGAAAATCCGAAAAGGTCACGATATCATAATGTAAGGCCGTCAAGTGACAATATTGAGGAGCGGGTAAAACCGAAAAAGTTGTGCGTGCAATTAGTGCTACCGTTGCTGACTGTTCCCCAAAAAAGGCACTTAGGTGAATTATTCAGTGTAGTGTTTGTAAATGTTTAAACTCAGTTTACAGGACTTCTTGCGCAGATTGGTGACTATGGGTGAAACCTGGATCCATCATTATACACCAGAGCACCAAAAGATAGTCCGAATCTATTCCTTCGAAACGAAACAATGTTCATTTTAAGAAAAAATATATACTCAGTCAGCTGAGAGGTGCAATCTGGGGCGCAACACCGTTCAAAACAGTGGGAAAACACCAGTGAGACTGTGGCGATGAACAAAAAGGACCGTTATGCCAGCTTTTAAGGCGATAATTATGTTTTTCCCCGGGGTATGAGCCTCATAACTACTTTGAAAAATGCAAAACCGTAATTGGAGCCTATTATGCTTGTTTCCTGCAACGTTTTAAACATTAGTGGGTTGAAGAGCGACCAAGATAGGCACACAAAAAGGTTTTCTTCCACCAGTACAGTTCTCCGCTCCTCAATACAGCAGTCGCAATAGAAGAGCATGCCGGGCGCTTCAGTCTGGAACCGCGCGACCGCTACGGTCGCAGGTTCGATTCCTGCCTCGGGCATGGATGTGTGTGATGTCCTGAGGTTAGTTAGGTTTAAGTAGTTCTAAGTTCTAGGGGACTGATGACCTCAGATGTTAAGTCCCATAGTGCTCAGAGCCATTTGAACCATTTTTTAGAAGAGCATGAATTGGGTTTCGACTTAATGGTTGATCCACTTTATATTCATATTTAACTGTCACTAACTTCGCCCACTTCCCAACTTAATGTGTATCTGTGGAATGAAATTTGTATGAAAGGAGGAAATCGCCGGCAGTTAGATTTTTTGCAGAGTTTGATGAAACCGGCATCTACATGGATACTCTGCAAATCACATTTAAGTGCCTGGCAGAGAATTTTGCGGTGTAGTGATGGTAACGGCAGGACCAAATGTATTGCCATGGATGAGAATTTGTTTAGAAATAAAACGAGTTTTTTGTTGTAAAAATGTTTATTTGCTTTCTTACCGCCCTTGCCAAATGACTCTTGCGTGTAATGGACGCTTAAAGGGAACATTTTAGTTACGTGCTGTGATGCGTATATGCCATTTCATGTGCTGTGTCTGAAGAAAAATCAGTCACGAAAACAGATCAATTTTTCCAAGAAAATATTTTGAGACACTGACTCTAATCCCTTTTGTTTTCATACTCCTTATGTCGCTTGTAAAGTACCTTGTTACATGGGATGCTTTCGTCTGTTTCAGGTAAGCCTCATTAACATTGACAGGGATCTAGAAGACAGGCAGTAAGTATAGCCACATATTAGTCTCTAAAATATGCTGCACAACTGCTTAGAAAATAGGGAAATTATTGTTAGATCACACTTCGCGTCATTGAACGTTGTGGTGCGGTGGATAACACACTGGACTCTTTTTTTGGCAGGACAGCTGTTTAAGGGGTTTCTGGTCAACCAGATTAGACAAAATACGGGATGTTTCCTTTGAAAGGAGACAATCGATTTCCTTCATCTTCCTTCTCCAAGCCTGGAGTGTGCTCCACGTCTAATTACGTTGTCTTCAATTGGCCCTTAAGATGTAATCTTCGTTCGATCTTTCCTTCCTTCTTTCTACCCACCTTGCGTTGAAGCTACTTTTACGAATATTAGTAGCAGAAGTATTTTAGTGTGTTTGTGAAGTTTTGTTACTGCAGAAATGTCATATGCGTAATTATCAGCTGCTGCGTTCCATCTTACCAACTTCTAAATTTACTGTTAGTCACTACCGTTAGCGGAGCTTAGATTTAGTGCTCTATGACGTCGTGACTAAGGTTGTATCTCATCCAATTAACATTTTCTTCTTCCACAAATGCGATAAAGAATTCGTCTTATGGTGGAAAAGAAACCACGATTTCCGTCTTCGGCAATCTTGGTCAGTAAAACCTTCTCCTGTTATAATTTCAGGTTCGAGATGCGGAAGTTATTTTTGTTCTCAGTTTCCCCCAGAAATTAGCAAATGTTATTGATAGGTAGAGGTTTCCATTATTACTACTACTACTACTAATAATAATAATAATATTATGAGGAGCGACACACAGACTGATAACACAGAACTCTGTGGAAGCAGTGCACGGAATTAGTGTGCGACTTTTGTTGTGTCTGAAATTTGCTCATGAGAGTTGGTGTTGGGAATTGTCTCGCTGACAGCAATATGGCGTCTCTGGCAGGCAATGCGTCCGGAGTTTCTCGCGTCACACCACTGGCTGTTCGTTCATCGATCACTGTCACTTGCACTGATCCCCAAGAAGGATGGCCTGCTGACGATATGCTGACACGGAAAGTACATCCCGTAAAAACAGAGGAAGTTATTTCTGGAACGACTTAGTTTCCTCCCCCCCCCCCCCCCCCCCCGTTCCCTCTATGTACTCTTTCATATTGCTACCTACTACAAAAACAGATAATTTTCTGAGTTCATAGCTACCAGAACAATTCTGGAAAACAGAAAGATGTATCTGCCGCATTTGTGTATGATTTTCGCTATTGTCTGGTTCTACTCATCCAAATGGAATATATTAGCAAGAGATTTTACACACTGGCCGGCCGGGGTGGCCGTGCGATTCTAGGCGCTTCAGTCCGGAACCGCGTGACTGCTGCGGTCGCAGGTTCGAATCCTGCCACGGGCATGGGTGTGTGTGATGTCCTTAGGTTAGTTAGGTTTAAGTAGTTCTAAGTTCTAGTGGACTGATGACCTCAGATGTTAACTCCCATAGTGCTCAGAGCCATTTGAACCATTTTTTTTTTTTACACACTTGCCGTAGAGAGTAGAGGAAATGACGTTTTCAGTAACTGTTATAACTTCCAACATTGCTTTCATTTTTGTCAGATAAGTATATAAATACAGAAAACTACAGCCTGTCACTTTTTGAAAAAGAAATGTTTATTTCCACATAATAGTTTTCAGTCTCACGCTGGGCACTTAGCATCGTGGGAAGTATTGTAGTTTGCACCCACCTGGCAGGTTTCGTTTTATTGCCTACCGGCTACAGATAGTCACTTTTTATTATTAGGTCTACTACTTTGCTTCCGCCGTTTTGCAATAGACGGTAGTATCGGCAAGTGGGGTTCAGGTGGTTGGTCATAGGTGTAATACAATAAGCTTAGGCATCTGTAAACATAATGCCATAAAAATATTAGTCGATTTGTGATTGCATCATAAGGTTATTCTCGATTAAGTACGTCAACTTCCGTACCCATTTCTCGTCATTTGCAGGAAGTTTTAATTTTCTACTTTAACATGAAGAAATCTGCGGCTGTGGCTCTTAAAATGCTGGGTAAGACCAATGGTGAGGGAACTATTAGTGGAAGAACGTGCAGAGCATGTTTTCAACGCCTTAAGAACGGTGATTTTGATGTCGAAAACCGGCATGGCGGTGGAAGACAGAACGTTTTCATCGCTACTGAAACAGACGAAGACAGTCACAGGACACAATTGTCGAAAGCAGTTGATGCGTTCGAGCCCAGCACTGAAACACAAACGGCCGCAATACAGCGATAGACACGTAAAGATAATTTTGCAACATGTCGGTGCTCGAGCCCATGTCGCAAAACCTGTCAAATTATATATGGAAACGTTGAAATGAGAAGTCCTATCCCTCCCGCCGAATTCTCCATACGCTGCTTTCTCTGGCTACCATCTTTTTCGATCAGTGGCATACAGTGTGGCTGACCAGCACTTTCGATCACATGAACAAGTGCAATATTGAGTCGATTCATGGAGCCCCACAAAAGACGCCCAGTTCTTCCGCCAGGGGATTCGTATGCTATCCAAAAGATGGGAGAATGTAGTGGCCAGCGATGAGCAATACTATGAATCAAAATTTTTTTTGTAAGTTTTTCACAATGCAGCCCCGGACTTCGAGAAAAAACGGTGGAAGCAAAGTTGTAGACCTAGTATAATTATAAATACAAGTAGACTATTAATGCTTAGCATAAATACTGATGTCACGACAAATCCGCCAATATCCAGTTTGTGCTGTACATGCTGGCGGATTTAGGTCACAATCAGTATTTATGCTTGTAGCGAAAGTTGATTAATCTATGCTCAGTAGGTAATTAAAATGGAGACTGCCAGTTAGATACTAACTATAATGCCGCCTATACTGTCGCAAGATAGTATCTACCATCACGCTACGGAAATTGAGGTAAGTGCCTTGTGCCGCTGAAAAGGCTCTAACTAGTTAATGAGAAGAAACATATTTTAAAAAGTGATTGATTGGGTGCAGTTTCCTCTCATTTTTATCCAATACAGTCACCGGTTATCAGGCATCCACAATGGATATACTTAATGAAATAAATATATATTATTTTCGTGTACCTTCTCATACTACGAAATAGCATCTGAATCTTTCGGAGAAAATTAGGCAATTGGAAGCATCTCAATGCGTACCCGCCCACGTGTTTCCAGTGTTGTTTCGACTGCGCTGCAGAAGTTTCGCTGGGAAGCCCTTACATATCCTCCAGTCCCGATCCCTCCCCATGAGATTTCCATATTTTTGGAACGCTGAAGAAAGGCGTTCTTGGCCATCGATTAGCTTCGGGCAAACAGGCGCACGCCTGGGTACAGTCATCGTTCCGTTTCCCATGAAGGCACTGACCGTCTTGCCTCGCAGTGGCATAAATGTATTAACAGTTGTAACGATTACTTCTGAAATAAGAAACACCTTACTTACTTTTTCCATCCGTCTACTTTCCACTTGACTGTCCCTTATACACAGTGTGTCCCAGAAACATTGCGACAGACTTAGAGGGGTTGTAGAGGATGCCTTGAGGAACAGATGGAGGACGGGAACCCTTCTCCATAAACATCGGCCAATGACGCTACTGTGCGTCGACGTTAAAGGGGCCGCCGCCAGCCCCCAGGCCGTCCCTTCGGCAGAAAACGTGACTTTGTACGCTGACAGGCTGTAGGCGGAACATCTCGAAATGATGTTTGTTAGTAAGTGATTGTCACGATCGCCAGTGAAGAAGATGGAACTAGCTGCTACGTATAAAGGCCTTGTCTCCTGTGAATGCGATACTTTATTGCCTTGGTGGATGACTGTTTCGGACACAGGTTTCCTTTTGCAGTTTATGTTTATCCTGTATACCGAAAAACATTGGAAATTTTTAGAGAATTCCGGGAGAAAAACAAACTGCTGATGGAAACCCATGTCTGAAACCGACTTCTATGGAGGCAACAGATCATCACATTCATAGATGACAAGGCCGGTCTAAGTTGCAGGTAGCTTCATCTTTTCCACCGGCGATCGTGGCAACTCAGTCACGATCACTGAATAACGCCTGTGGTGCGTCAGCGTACAAAGTCACGGTTGCTGCTGAACAGGTGGCCTACTGGCAGGCGCCCACGCCTATAACTTCGACTTCCTGTAGCGTCGTTGGATGACGTTTCTGGATACACGTTCCTATCCTCCATTTGTTCCCCAAGACGCTCCCTACAACACCCCGAAGTTCGCTGCAGCATTTCTGGGTCACCCTGTACACCTCTTCCATGATTCCAACACAACATTATTCGTGCTAAAATCTGAAAGTGGGGTTGCAATGCCTATTGCAATTTGAACCCAGTGCGGAGTCGGATCGGTTCTTACTGGAAATTCATCTCGGAGGAATGCAGAAGTTTGATTCGTGGGTGTTGTTAATTTTTTTTTAACTCTAAACGGCCACAAACATCCCACTTGAATTCCAAACGTGTTAGCTTGTAACATAGTCTTGTCAAAGCCGTCGTGTGAACGAAACTTCTTAGAGATAAAGTACTTACAAGTGTAAACTCCTCGTCAAGACTCGGATCTAAGTCAGTTTCAATTTGAAACTCCTCTGGAAGCTCATTCAGCTCTGTACCAGCATTTCCTCCTTGGCGGACCAAATAGCGTTTTCTTTTCCTTTATTTCCACGCTAGCCTCTCGCCATTCTTGGACGTGGCTGGTCGTATGTGGTACCAGTGTCATCCGAATTTCTCTGTCTGCTCCTCTTAAGATGTTTCTAGTAACATTAGTTACAGTTTTTTACTACAAAATCATGTGAAGTTCTTGAACTTCATATACGAAAAGGATTTTGTTGTTATGGTTCAAATGGCTCTGAGCACTATAGGACTTAACTTCTAAGGTCATCAGTCCCATAGAACTTAGAACTACTTAAACCTAACTAACCTAAGGACATCACACACATCCATGCCCGAGGCAGGATTCGAACCTGCGACCGTAGCGGTCGCGCGGTTCCAGACTGTAGCGCCTAGAGCCGCTCGGCCACCTCGGCCGGCTGTTGTTATGACTCGAAATTAAAAACTGTCATTGATTTCAATAATACGATATACGGTTTAAAATGACACTTCACTAATGAAGATCAGTTCTTTTCTCCATCCACAACAAATTTTCTCAAGCCCATAGCGAAAAATTGTGTGTAACTTGCCGGCCGTTGCTACGACGTCACACCATGCCGAATTTTCATTCACAATTAGTTGATTACTCTGCGTTGACCGGTTGCTTATTAAGACTCTAGCAATTTCCAAGAACATAAAGACACGGGAAACTGAATTCTTGCGCGTTTAACTCCCTCTGAAGGGCTATGTAGAGTTCTAATGTTTCCGTCTAAAATGGTGATTTAATATCGTTACGATTGTCACCATTCACTCTAGCGACCCCGAAAACATTAACTTCACATCAGTATCTAATACAGGCCGTTTCGATTATTTTCGTCACTCCCTGTTCTTTAACACTGAGACCTACGAAAGCTGCGCAGTGTGTTTGCCTCTTGAGAGTATTAATCTTACGCTAGTAAGTGAAAACATTATTAACACTGCCCACCGCTAGATTAAATGCCGCCTGGTACCGCTGTGGGCACGTGAGGCGGTAAGGAAAGTATGCAAGCGGAACGGCGCGGAGAGGAATGGGTGAATGGTCCTATCGACGAACAGGCTGCAACTGGGGAAATCCATTGAAATACGCTACATAGACAAAGGGCAGATTGTGATGACCCGACGCCTAGGGCCAAGCATCGCGGAAACGGCGCATCTGATCGACTGCTCACGTGCTACGGTCAGTATCAACATGGAAACTGTTGTTGGACGACGAAATCAGCAGTGCACACGCCTCGTCACAGAACGTGAGAGTCAGAGGCGTGCTCCTTCTGTGAAGTCAAATAAGCGGCGATCTGTGGCACCTGACGACAGAAGACAGCGGTAGTGCTGGTGCAAGTGTGTAAGAGCACATCGTTCGGCGCACGTTGCTGAACATGGGGTTCCGCAGCAGACGGCGCGTGCGTGTACCCCCCCCCCCCCCATCTCCCTCTCCCCATGTTGACACAGTGTCATCATCAAGATTGCAGTGGGTAGATGGTGCTCAAGATTTGGCCCTGGACCAGTGGAAAAGTGTCGCCTGATCGGATGCACGTTTCTTGACACCAAGTCGACGATTGTGTCCAGATACCCTGTCATCCAGACGAAAGGCTACTGGTAATATGCTCCACGTAACGGACACAGGTCGGTGGAGATAGTATTACACTATGCGGGACACACCATGGGACCTGTGGTCGTAATCGGAGGCACCTTGAGAACTGTGGACTACGTGGAAACTTGCACCCCTTAAAGTTTGACGTCTTCCTCGACGGCAATGGCATATTTCAACAGAATAATTGTCCTTGTCACAAGGCGGGAATCGTGCTTTGTGGAGCATGATAGTAAAATCAGATTGATGTCTTGTCCACCGGATCCGCCTAATCTGAAGCTGGTAGAACACATCTGAGAAACTATTGGGCCCCAGTTTCGCGCTCATAAGCTAACAGCCTTTAATTTACGGGAAATGCGCAACCTGTATGTGTATATCTGGTGCCACATACTCCTGGAAACTTGCTAAGGACTTGCGGAATCCAAGCCATGCAGAATCGCTGCTGTATTGCGTTCCAGAAATGGATAACAGGCTGTTATGTGGTCGTATTGTTTAGGATGATTTGTGTGTATAAGGGGGCATTTGGGGGGGGGGGGGTGGAAATAAAGCGCTCACGCGCGTTTGTGTGTGTGTGTGTGTGTGTGTGTGTGTGTGTGTGTGCGCGCGTGCGCGCGCCCAATATAACGCTGAAAAAGACCTTTCACGTAAAAAAGGGGGAGGGTTGAGGTACCGTTTATTGTTGTGCTGCCGTCTCACGGCGTCTGTTATACTTTGTACGGTGTGATACGGAACGGCAGAGACCACGGTGCTGAGGTGCAGAGGGCGAGGCAGAGTGATCCGCACGATCCATCACGTGCGCCTCGCCACGACGGGAGCGTTTGGCTGGTAGGAACTCGCGGAGGAAATCAATTTAGAGCAACGCGTCTAGGGAGTGGTGAGGGTGCGCCTGGCTCCAGGCTAATGTAAGGGGCCGGCCGATCCGCGCTCCCCCTGTCGCTCCAACAGCAGCCACCGGAGCAGGGTGGAGCAAGGCCGTCACATGGATCAATATTGCAGCAGCCGTAACGTAGCCCACATACTGCCGTCTGCGTCTTTATAGCTGTTGTGCGGCGAGACACGTCTCGACATTGCCACCCGTCGCCATTGCCCCAGGCGGGGCCAAATTTTGTGTTTCTAGGTAGCACTACGAAGTTTTACGAAGGTCACTGTCAACTTCGAGACTTCAGTTAGACATTAGACATAGTGGTCTTTGAATGTTCCCTATTCAGCTACATTATGTCCAGAATACAGTTTGTAATCATTGATAATACACTCCTGGAAATTGAAATAAGAACACCGTGAATTCATTGTCCCAGGAAGGGGAAACTTTATTGACACATTCCTGGGGTCAGATACATCACATGATCACACTGACAGAACCACAGGCACATAGACACAGGCAACAGAGCATGCACAATGTCGGCACTAGTACAGTGTATATCCACCTTTCGCAGCAATGCAGGCTGCTATTCTCCCATGGAGACGATCGTAGAGATGCTGGATGTAGTCCTGTGGAACGGCTTGCCATGCCATTTCCACCTGGCGCCTCAGTTGGACCAGCGTTCGTGCTGGACGTGCAGACCGCGTGAGACGACGCTTCATCCAGTCCCAAACATGCTCAATGGGGGACAGATCCGGAGATCTTGCTGGCCAGGGTAGTTGACTTACACCTTCTAGAGCACGTTGGGTGGCACGGGATACATGCGGACGTGCATTGTCCTGTTGGAACAGCAAGTTCCCTTGCCGGTCTAGGAATGGTAGAACGATGGGTTCGATGACGGTTTGGATGTACCGTGCACTATTCAGTGTCCCCTCGACGATCACCAGTGGTGTACGGCCAGTGTAGGAGATCGCTCCCCACACCATGATGCCGGGTGTTGGCCCTGTGTGCCTCGGTCGTATGCAGTCCTGATTGTGGCGCTCACCTGCACGGCGCCAAACACGCATACGACCATCATTGGCACCAAGGCAGAAGCGACTCTCATCGCTGAAGACGACACGTCTCCATTCGACCCTCCATTCACGCCTGTCGCGAAACCACTGGAGGCGGGCTGCACGATGTTGGGGCGTGAGCGGAAGACGGCCTAACGGTGTGCGGGACCGTAGCCCAGCTTCATGGAGACGGTTGCGAATGGTCCTCGCCGATACCCCAGGAGCAACAGTGTCCTTAATTTGCTGGGAAGTGGCGGTGCGGTCCCCTACGGCACTGCGTAGGATCCTACGGTCTTGGCGTGCATCCGTGCGTCGCTGCGGTCCGGTCCCAGGTCGACGGGCACGTGCACCTTCCGCCGACCACTGGCGACAACATCGATGTACTGTGGAGACCTCACGCCCCACGTGTTGAGCAATTCGGCGGTACGTCCACCCGGCCGCCCGCCCGCATGCCCACTATACGCCCTCGCTCAAAGTCCGTCAACTGCACATACGGTTCACGTCCACGCTGTCGCGGCATGCTACCAGTGTTAAAGAGTGCGATGGAGCTCCGTATGCCACGGCAAACTGGCTGACACTGACGGCGGCGGTGCACAAATGCTGCGCAGCTAGCGCCATTCGACGGCCAACACCGCGGTTCCTGGTGTGTCCGCTGTGCCATGCGTGTGATCATTGCTTGTACAGCCCTCTCGCAGTGTCCGGAGCAAGTATGGTGGGTCTGACACACCGGTGTCAATGTGTTCTTTTTTCCATTTCCAGGAGTGTAATTCGTCCAGGTTTGACAGTTAAAGTGATGTAAAAGAAATTTCATTGTTATACATTGCTGCCCATGAACAAGGAAAGATAGCAAACAACGAAATTTTACTTGTTCTGCGTGTACAGTGTAGTAGTAAGAATGCACGATTAATCATCTTCTTAAATGACAGTTAATTGAAACCCTCAGCTGCCGACAGGTGTTATTGATAATCTCGATGGGGACAGCTGAAAATGTGTGCTCCGACCGGGACTCGAACCCGGGATCTCCTGCTTACATGGCACACGTTCTATCAATCCTTTTTTTTTTTTTTTTTTTGAGTTGATCTCATTTTGTTCCAAATTGTTCGTTGAATTTGTTCGGGGCAGACGTCCGATGACACCCGTTTAGGCTCTTTGTTTATCCGTTAGTTTTTTATTACAGGGGGTAGCTAACCGTCTGACCGAACACGCTGAGTTACCGTGCCGGCATACATTTGAGCCACCGAGGACACAGATGAGTAGCGCGACTGCAGGGACCTATCCGTTGCACGCTTCCCGTGAGACCCACATTCCCAACTGTTCACAGTCTAAATACGTAGTGTACCTAATAGATATTTGCCCATCCACTCATTACACACGCACACTAAGATGACGATTCTCGTAAGAGTTCGGGCAACCTGTGCGCATTCGCACAGACGAAGGTCAATGGTTGGGTAGCCTTTATCTATATATATGAAGATAGTAACTGTTCTCGAAGGAACTCTTGCGGGAATCGTCACGTTCGTGTGCGCGAGTAATGAGTGGATGGGCAAATATCTATTAGGTACATTACGTATGTAGATTGTGGACAGCTGGGAATGTGGGTCTGACGGGAAGCGTGCAAGGAATAAGTCCCTGCAGTCGTGCTATTCATCTGTGTCCTCGATGGCTCAGATGGATAGAGCGTCTGCCATGTAAGCAGGAGATGCCTAGTTCGAGTCCCGGTCGGGGCACACATTATCAGCTGTACCCATCGAAGTATATCAACAGCACCTGTCGACAGCTGAGGGTTTCAATTAATTATCATTTATTCTAGAGAAGCTGCACAGTCATTAACGGTATCTGTTCTTTCTTGAACAGTTGCTATCTTCAATCATCTTTTTGCACGTTGATGCGCTTTCTTTCGGTGCTTGCTGATAGAAATTGGACAGGCATTGCTTCTTATGCACTTTTTGTGCTGTCTTTAGTGGGACGTTTTTTATTCTCCAGTCTGAAAATTATAATAGTATGGTAACGTTTTAATTTTTCACTTGAAGTTATTTATATACATATCAAAGGATGGTAACTAGGCGTCATATTTTGCCTTGGTTCACATACGTAGTTAATGACGTATGTTACCTAAATGGTACACGAAATATTGTATGCTTATGCTACGGCGAAAATTAGGCCTCTTATACGGCCCTCCGCAAAAAATTAAAGGGTCAGTTTTTTGAAGCGCCGTAACTGTCTCCCATTGCAACGCAGAAGTTTGGAATTTGGCCCAAAGGTGCCTTCTCTGTAACGGTGCGAAAGCCTGACAGCTGGCAACTCCTCCGATACCGCTTAGATTTCGCATTGTCGCAAAGAGCAGCATCGGGGCGCCACTCAGCTGATTGGGTATGTAAGTCTCTGTACAGGTACCTCTTAATGCACTTAACAAAGCTACGCAGGTGGCATCTAGGGTGATGCAGAACTGGGGATCTAACAGGGACTCATTGCCTCTTTACTCACTCACGTGTCAACGTTATTCCCCCTCCTCTCCCTTCCCCACCCCTCTGATTTGCTGAAACTAGGTGCCATTGTAACCCACCTTAAACCATCTTCTGCGGTGTGGCCTGTTTTTTTATTTTTTTATTTTTGTTTTCGCATGTGTCAGCACCTTGGTGTTTGAAGTGACGTCGAGCTCGAGGGTATTTCGCAGGGAGCCATGTTTTTGCTCCATTACAAAGGCAGGTTGTAGACACCTTTGAGCTAAATTTCACTTTTACGGCGCAAAAACGAACTGAATACAAGACAGTGTCCGTTTATTTTCATATTCGAACTTAATCTTGTCATTGCGGAGCACACATCATAAATTTTTGCTTAACGTCGATCTGACACTTGCTCCTGTAGCCATAAGCCTTTCTTGGAGCAGCAACAGTACGATATCTATAGAAACGGAAGCTATGTTTTTCTTTTACCGCCGAATCTTGTCATCTCTGTTTTCAGTCAGGAACTGCGTCATCCATTAGCGAAAAGGCGCTATGCTAACGATTTTTTAACTGCCATAGTTTCGATTATCAGTCATCGTCGTTGTTGATACAGCAGCATTTGGCGGTTCTAAGATCTTCCTTAGAGCTGTGGAGGACTGCCTGCAAATTGTATTCTCTCGTGTGGTGTTTTCAGTTTTGATGCGCTTGTGGTGCCGAGATGGAGTACTGATCGTCATATAAAAGTTAACTAGAATCCTGGCAGGATCTAGGCTGTGAGGTGGAAGGTAACGGACAGCACACATATTTAATCCGTGTCTGGCTCATCACACCGTGTACTAAACTCAGTAGTGAAATATGATCATTATGAAAAAGCACTTTCAGGGTGTGAAGAAGTATTACAGTCACAACGCTCGGCCATGTGTGAAATTGTTTTCGTGCGCATCAGTGCTTCGATGAATAGGCACACGTCATAAACTACCAGGTGTGGTCGCTGCTACTCCACTCCACCCATTTCTCGCGCCCACCCTCAACGCTGTGTTGATTGGGAAAAACTGCCGACCGGATGATCACTGCCGTTTGATGAATAATAAATGGCGATATTTATGGCCCTTTTAATCCATTAAAAGTGGGGCTTCTGCCACCGATAATATCGATCATAGCGAAAAAAATACCTTGTCGTAAATGCAACGCTCAGCGCTGTAGCTTAGGAGACTGACCTGCGTCGAATCCCCTTGAGGGAACGGCGATCTTTGGTCTGGCTCTTCGGCCGGCCCAATAATGAATTTTAAGCGTTTGTCTAGACAAATCTCCGTCGCAGAAATCACGACAAATAGTTTAAATAGACTAGGCGACAAGGAAACTGGTGTAGGCATGCGTATTCAAATACAGAGATAAGCAAACAGGCAAATACGATCTTGCGTTCAGGAACGCCTATATAAGATAAGGAGTGTGTCGCGCAGTTAGATCGGTTACTGCTGGTATAATGGCGGCAGGGTGTATACGATCCGGGAAATCTGGGAAATTTTTCATCCGGGATAAAACCGGAAGAACCCGCGAATTTTTCATTGTTTTAGCTTTCAGTTAAATTTTTGCAATTTTGAGTGGTAAGAATTGATTCTCTAGCAAAGAATGTTACTGTATCCAATTACTGGAGAATGATACTTCAGCAATAAAACATAAACGAGAGGGAAAAAAATTAAGTTGCAAAGGAAATGCGCCATTTACAACAAAAACACCGTACACGCACAAGCGCCTGCAAACAGCAAAAATATGTCAAAGACCTTAGGACGAAGACCATGTAATACTTCGTAACAATAAACTGCTTTCTATGAGCGTCACGTCACAAGTGTTAACAGCAGGTTCGTTTGACCAGTTGCCAGTGGGCTCACGGCCGTGCGCAGTTGACTCGCGTATGAGCAGTACCTTCTCTCGCTTCCGGCTACTTTAAGTGTGGCTGTTAGCTGTATCGGCAGTAGCATCAAGCAGCCAGATGCTAACGAGAAAAATTTCTCTCGCGCGCCCTAGCTGCCAGATTCGCGCATGCACAGAGTTGCGGTGGGGAGGCGGTTAGTCTCCACGTGACCCGTGTTAAGTGGTTTCGTTGTTTCCTCTTCGTGATTTCTGTGACTGGGAGCTGTCAGGTGAATTAAAATACATTCGCATAGTTACGGAAGGCAAAAATATATTATTAGTTTCAGTTTTCTGATTTTATTTCATTTCCAAGTTATTAGCAGTCAAGCATTAATCGCCTTGCAGAACAATGAAGCCGGCCGAAGTGGCCGCGCGGTTCTGGCGCTGCAGTCTGGAACCGCGAGACCGCTACGGTCGCAGGTTCGAATCCTGCCTCGGGCATGGATGTGTGTGATGTCCTTAGGTTAGTTAGGTTTAACTAGTTCTAAGTTCTAGGGGACTAATGACCTCAGCAGTTGAGTCCCATAGTGCTCAGAGCCATTTGAACCATTTGAACAATGAACTTATTTTTGTCGGTCTGCTAAAGAAATTTGGCTTTTATTAACCTTTTCCGCTGAGGCAGTCAGTTTATTTGAAACGAAGTGTTTCATTCCACAGTATTGGCTAGTTCCAACTGTTCGCTGAATTTCAAGAGCACGTTGTCATCGCGACTGCTACGGTCGCAGGTTCGAATCCTGCCTCGGGCATGGATGTGTGTGATGTACTTAGGTTAGTTAGGTTTAAGTAGTTCCAAGTTGTAGAGGACTTATGACCACAGATGTTGAGTCCCATAGTGCTCAGAGCCATAGCACGTTTTCATCTTCTGCCAAGTATGGCATTATGCCATAATAAAGAACCAAACATGAGCTAGTACAGTACTGGTACTCCAAGAAAATAAACACCCCAAAAACCACACTAAAAAGCTTAATATTAGATGGGACCTACTTTATTGTGAATCTGGAAAAAATCAATGTGCACTTCAAGCCGAATTACGCATTTTAGTATGGTTTACGAAATTCCGATGCTCTTGGAGTATCCTTTGATATCCTATTCCTTTTATGGCGTAATGTAAGCTCTCTTAGTGCTTTATACATGCAGGCTTCCTACATCACTGCAGCTGCGCAGGCGCAATAATGACTGTTTCAAATGGTTCTGAGCACTATGGGACTTAACTGCTGAGGTCATCAGTCCCCTGGAACTTAGAACTACTTAAACCTAACTAACCTAAGGACATCACACACATCCATGCCCGAGGCAGGATTCGAACCTGCGACCGTAGCGGTCGCGCGGTTTCAGACTGAAGCGCCTAGAACCTCTCGGCCACACCGGCCGGCTGCCTGTTTCCTGGCGCTCTCTGACAACTGCTAAATCGAACCTATTTCTAACAGTCTCGGGATAGTATTGCGAATGGTGGTTCGAAAAGCGTTACTTTCAAAGTAAATTTCTTTTTACGCAAGTTGATGTTACGTTTGAGAAATTGGGATGAATTTCTTAAATCACAGAGCGTTTGACACTCGTTTAAAACTGATTTATTTGAGGACCAGCCACTTAGTAGAATTTCGAGCCCAGGAGACCAGACATTTGTCATTATTTTAAATTTACTTGCACATTTGTGTGATGTAACTTAAAGTGTAACACACGCAAAAAAAGATCAATATTATATGTGAAAGTTTAGCTTCTCTTGTAGCTTATTAATCTTCGAGACCAATATTATATATGAAAGCTCATTTTTCCTTGTAGCTATACTATGTATATTAATGTAAACTATTAACTTTTTCTCTTTGTGTGTTCGCTCTACGTAACTGGTCTTGCTATTGGCTGACTATAACACGTGTCCTGTGCTCTGAATATCTGCTGTCATTAGCTGGCGAGATCAGGTGGCAGGAGATGTGACTGGCCTACAGGAGGACATCGCAATCTCGATATCAACGCTCCGGAAACTAACGTGCTGTGTTTGGTGCAATTCGAATTTATACTTTCATAATACGAAAATATGCAGCGATATGCTGCTGCACATCAAACGTCTTTCCAAAACTTCTCTCCCCCGTTTCTTTATTTTTCAATATTTTCTTCTTTTTTTCGGGAAGTTCTACGCCAGTGTATAAAACGTTAACCATTCAAAGGATAGATAAGTTTTAGTTCCGAGCGAAAAAATCTACGGAACCCCTATTACCACTTACCAGAAAGATTTATTTTCGCCCGGGAAAAAGTATTTTTTTTAAACGGGATATCCGGGAATAATTCGGGAATTTTTTTCCCTTGTCCGCCTATACACCCTGGGCAGGTCATCAAGATTTAAGTGAGTTTGAACGTGGTTTTACAGTCTGCGCATAAACGATGTGACAGAATCACCGACGTACGGAAAATCTTTGTATGCGTTTCGTTCTGTGGTATGAAAACGTGGCAGCACAAATGCAATTCGGACATTCGTGTTTCAAGATCAGCAGACATCTTATGACCATTAATTATTTTAATTTTTCAACTATTTTTCTTCTTTAGAGCCAGTAGCGTAATACACTCCTGGGAATTGAAATAAGAACACCGTGAATTCATTGTCCCAGGAACGGGAAACTTTATTGACACATTCCTGGGGTCAGATACATCACATGATCACACTGACAGAACCACAGGCACATAGACACAGGCAACAGAGCATGCACAATGTCGGCACTAGTACAGTGTATATCCACCTTTCGCAGCAATGCAGGCTACTATTCTCCCATGGAGACGATCGTAGAGATGCTGGATGTAGTCCTGTGGAACGGCTTGCCATGCCATTTCCACCTGGCGCCTCAGTTGGACCAGCGTTCGTGCTGGACGTGCAGACCGCGTGAGACGACGCTTCATCCAGTGCCAAACATGCTCAATGGGGGACAGATCCGGAGTTCTTGCTGGCCAGGGTAGTTGACTTACACCTTCTAGAGCACGTTGGGTGGCACTGGATACATGCGGACGTGCATTGTCCTGTTGGAACAGCAAGTTCCCTTGCCGGTCTAGGAATGGTAGAACGATGGGTTCGATGACGGTTTGGATGTACCGTGCACTATTCAGTGTCCCCTCGACGATCACCAGTGGTGTACGGCCAGTGTAGGAGATCGCTCCCCACACCATGATGCCGGGTGTTGGCCCTGTGTGCCTCGGTCATATGCAGTCCTGATTGTGGCGCTCACCTGCACGGCGCCAAACCCGCATACGACCATCATTGGCACCAAGGCAGAAGCGACTCTCATCGCTGAAGACGACACGTCTCCATTCGTCCCTCCATTCACGCCTGTCGCGACACCACTGGAGGCGGGCTGCACGATGTTGGGGCGTGAGCGGAAGACGGCCTAACGGTGTGCGGGACCGTAGCCCAGCTTCATGGAGACGGTTGCGAATGGTCCTCGCCGATACCCCAGGAGCAACAGTGTCCCTAATTTGCTGGGAAGTGGCGGTGCGGTCCCCTACGGCACTGCGTAGGATCCTACGGTCTTGGCGTGCATCCGTGCGTCGCTGCGGTCCGGTCCCAGGTCGACGGGCACGTGCACCTTCCGCCGACCACTGGCGACAACATCGATGTACTGTGGAGACCTCACGCCCCACGTGTTGAGCAATTCGGCGGTACGTCCACCCGGCCTCCCGCATGCCCACTATACGCCCTCGCTCAAAGTCCGTCAACTGCACATACGGTTCACGTCCACGCTGTCGCGGCATGCTACCAGTGTTAAAGACTGCGATGGAGCTCCGTATGCCACGGCAAACTGGCTGACACTGACGGCGGCGGTGCACAAATGCTGCGCAGCTAGCGCCATTCGACGGCCAACACCGCGGTTCCTGGTGTGTCCGCTGTGCCGTGCGTGTGATCATTGCTTGTACAGCCCTCTCGCAGTGTCCGGAGCAAGTATGGTGGGTCTGACACCGGTGTCAATGTGTTCTTTTTTCCATTTCCAGGAGTGTATATGTCTGATAACGACAGGATTGTTACAGTAGATACACCAAATAGCTACTTATAACGAGTAATCTTTATTTACAATGACGACAGACTGTTTCGGCTTTATCGTCATTTTCAAGTACCTGCAGTTACAATTTTGGTGAGAATAGGTATGGATGTCAATGTCATTCATATCAAAGTAGCTGTCTTGTACTCACGTTCAGATTGATGTGACGTCCACATTGCGTCGTTAGTGAACTGTTTTGTAACTGTCACTGCTTTAATAAGATTGTAAATGCTGTTGTCAAGATATTAAAATTAAATGTTAATTACGACGTGAGAGCAGTTTGACAGTTCGACTATTACGACGCTATATGTTTACAAAGATTGTGCAGATGAACAGCGATATTATTTTATTAACTAAAATTTGTTACCATTATCTTTGGTTGTTACTTATGTTACTTCCGATTTATCCATTTTCGTGTTCTCGAGGAGAATAGACAAACTATTGACCAGAGACTGTTTCCCATTACAACCCTTTGTCTTAACCTGCATGCTGTTCAATAAATTTTAGTGCAGTCGGGTTGGTATAGCTAGGTATACTGTCTTGCTGTTCCTTTGTCGGAAGTAAGTCAGCAGCCGCGCGGAATTAGCCGAGCGGTCTGGGGCGCTGCAGTCATGGAAGTCCCATAAGATTTCACACACATTTGAACATTTTTTTGAAGTCGGCATATGTCGCACGCTTGCGGGGAGTTTAAGGTGAAATGAGAGACAGAACGAACACTTATTATTAAGAACTGCACCCCTGCAGTAGGGAATCAAGGCACGAAGTAAAAATAAATAAACGAACTTTTTCTTCCGTTCTCTGATCAAAAAAGAAAAATATTCAAGTGACCCTCATTTCTGTAAATCTTCCAGCGGAAATGGCACTAAGAACCAGCCCTATGAAGATAAACGTTGTAATGACTGAGATGTAAAGGACGTACAGTAGTGGAAATCAGTATAAAGGCGGGGTTCCAACGAAAATAATAGTCTGTACAATATTATACCGAATTTATTATGAAAGTAGTACATGCTTATAGAACATAAACAGTCATGACAGAATTACATAGTTTTTTTCATAACACGAATAACAAAATAAGGCATTTGCACTTCGTGGGTGGAACTTGGTACAAAATTCTCTCTGCCAGTGATTTTGTTCGTGTTTTTGGTTCTTGGAATAAAGCTGTCGCCCACTCTTCTCGTATTGCACTTTTCAGCTTACATACGACCTCAATTTGCCTTCCATTGCGATAAACACGCCTTGCAAGTATTCCCCAAAGATTTTATATGGGGTTCATATCCGTGCTACATGCAGGCCAGGGCAAGACATCGCTATCTTTATCTTCAAATCACTTTTTGATTATAGCAGAATCTAGCACAGGTGCATTATCTTGTCGAAACGTACTTTCATTACCTAGGTTCTCAGACATTCTAATCAATTTTGACTCCTCATACATTCTAAGCAATGCGTGATTTACCTTTAACATCGAAGGCTGACCAAACCATAACACTACCTCCCCCTGCGGGTCCGGGGTAATAATAGGCCCGAGGTATTCCTGCCTGTCGTAAGAGGCGACTAAAAGGAGTCCCTCCCCCTCAAGGGGGTAGTTAGCGCCTGCGTCCGGAGACGGACGGTTCCACGACCTCTATTTGCGGTCATTTTGCTTTTTCACTTCTCGTTTCTTCCTTTCTTTGGTTGGTTCCTTTCTTTGCTCTTCTCCACCTCACTGTCTTCCTTACTCTTTCCCCTGCATAATCTCCTTGCCTTCTCATTGCCTTCTTCTCCTTGCCTTCTCATTGCCTTCTTCTCCTTGCCTTCTCATTGCCTTCTCATTGCCTTCTTCTCCTTACCTTCTCTGGTCTCCGCCTCGGCGTTTGAGACACTGTCCTCTCTCTCTCTCTCTCTCTCTCTCTCTCTCTCTCTCTCTCTCTCTCCTTTTTCCTCTTCTTCCTTCCTCCCTGTGCGCGCCTGAAGGCCGACCCACGCGTTCGCACGCGTAGCCGGTGACGGGGTAACGCGTAATTCCCCGCCCTGGGTAGACATGTAAGGCACGCGCGTACCCCCTGGTAAAGGCCAGGCCCGGGGAGGGGTGATTGCCTGAGCTGATACCTTCTGACCATGCCGATTGGTCCCTCCGTCTGTTTCTCGGGAGGTGTGACCTGAGGTGTAAACATTCACCTAAGGCGGGAGTGCCCTCTGAGAGGGTCCCCACAAGGAAGGAGCGCGCCATCGGAGACGCTGGCAATCATGGGGGATTTCTCCGCAATGGATTTCACTCCATCTCTCTCGACTTCTGCCCAAAAACGGAAACGTGACCAGCTACCAATGACAAAAGTACTACCGCCTGCCCCACAGTTCCTCGTCGTTTCTCGATCTGAGGACGGAAAGGATTTTTCCTCTGTCAACCCTTTCGTTATCCAGAAGGGCGTCGATGCCATAGCCGGATCTGTCAAATCCTGTACCAGGTTGCGTAACGGTACCTTATTACTCGAAACTGAGAGCGCCTTTCAGGCACAAAAACTGCTTCGGGCCACACTCCTGTACACATTCCCTGTCCGGGTGGAGGCTCACCGAACTTTGAATTCGTCTCGTGGTGTGGTCTACACTAGATCCCTCGACGGTTTGACTGACGAGGAGATTCAATCTTTCCTCGCTGAGCAGGGCGTGACGGCTGTCCATAGGGTCATGAAAAAGGTCAACAATGACCTTGTACCGACCCGGACACTTTTTTTGACCTTCGATAGTGTTCAGCTGCCATCGCGCATCAAAGCGGGATACGAGGTTATTTCTGTTCGCCCCTATGTCCCGACACCTACGCGCTGCTACCAGTGTCAGCGTTTCAATCACACTCGCCAATCTTGTTCCAATGCGGCTAAATGTGTCACTTGTGGCAGGGATGCCCATGAGGGTGACTGTCCTCCTCCGTCTCCTCGTTGTGTGAACTGTCAGGGTGACCATGCTGCATCCTCCCGCGACTGTCCTGTCTATAAGGAAGAACGCTGTATCCAAGAAATTCGGGTCAAAGAGAAAGTGTCCACCTCGGCTGCTCGCAAGCTATTGGCTAGTAGGAAGCCCACGCTGCTCCCAGCGGGGAAATACAGTACTGTCCTCGCCTCTCCTCGGACTACCAGGGAGGTGGCAACCCAGACCTGCGATCTGACCTTCAGCACCACGGTCGTCCGTTCGGCCAGTGCTAAGATCGCGCGGTCGACGTCTCCTCTTCGTCCCATCACCCCACAGACACCAGCCCCTTCATCAGCTTCTGCTAAGACGAAGACCCAGAAGTCAGATGCACGGGCCTTCAAGAAGGAACCGTCCCGTGCAGACTTCCTACGTACCTCGACCTCCCAGCCTTCGTCCGGTACTTCCACCAAACGACCATCCAAGAAGGCTAATAGGAAGCACAGTTCTCCTTCTCCGCCACGGCGCATTTCTTCTCCTGCGCCACCCAGCGGTTGCCGCCCCAGGCCGTCATCCCTTTCGCCTGGCCGCACCGCTGGTAGCCGAACATCTGGCCGTTCACCGGCGGAGGGAGCTCCCCCTCCCGGCCATCTTCCCAAGATGGCCGATGAACCTATAGACCCAATGGACGATGACTGTCCGCCTACTGATAGCGGCGGCAGTGCTCGCTCGAAGCCAGGCCCTCAGCGGCCTTCGAGGTGACCCCTTCTTTCATCTTCCTTTTTTCTTACGATGGCACTTATTCACTGGAATATTCGCAGCATTCGCTCCAACCGAGAGGACTTGAAGTTGCTGCTTCGCTTGCACCGTCCGCTCGTCGTAGCCCTCCAGGAAACGAAGCTACGCCCATGCGATCAAATTGCCTTGGCACACTACACCTCTGTGCGTTTTGACCTACCCCCTGTGGTAGGTATCCCAGCTCATGGAGGGGTTATGTTGCTGGTCCGGGATGATATTTACTACGATCCCATCACGTTGCACACCGGCCTGCAGGCAGTTGCCATCCGCATTACTCTCCCCACTTTTACATTTTCCATTTGTACCGTTTACACTCCATCGTCGTCTGCCGTTACCAGGGCAGACATGATGCAACTTATTGCTCAGCTACCTGCACCATTTTTGTTAACTGGAGACTTCAATGCCCACCATCCCCTTTGGGGCTCTCCAGCATCCTGCCCGAGGGGCTCCCTGTTAGCAGACCTTTTCAACCAGCTCAATCTCGTCTGCCTCAATACTGGCGCCCCTACTTTTCTTTCGGATACATCTCATACCTATTCCCATTTAGATCTCTCTATATGTACTCCCCAACTTGCACGCCGGTTCGAGTGGTATGCTCTTTCTGATACATATTCGAGCGACCACTTCCCGTGTGTTATCCATCTCCTGCAGCATACCCCCTCTCCGTGCTCATCTAGTTGGAACATCTCCAAAGCAGACTGGGGGCTCTTCTCTTCAAGGGCGACCTTTCAGGATCAAACATTCCCAAGCTGCGATAGTCAGGTCGCACACCTCACGGAAGTCATTCTCTCTGCTGCTGAATATTCCATCCCTCACCCTACTTCTTCTCCACGTCGCGTACCGGTCCCCTGGTGGACCGCAGCATGTAGAGACGCTCTACGTGCTCGTCGACGTGCTTTACGCGCCTTTACACGCCACCCTACAGTGGCGAATTGTGTCAATTATAAACGATTACGTGCACAGTGTCGTCGTATTATTAAAGAAAGCAAGAAAGCCAGCTGGGCTGCTTTCACAAGCACCTTCAACAGTTTTACTCCTTCTTCTGTTGTCTGGGGTAGCCTGCGCCGGCTATCTGGCACTAAGGTCCACTCACCAGTTTCTGGCTTGACGGTCGCGAATGACGTCCTTGTGGCCCCTGAGGCTGTCTCCAATGCCTTCGGCCGCTTTTTCGCAGAAGTTTCGAGCTCCGCTCATTACCACCCTGCCTTCCTCCCCCGCAAACAGGCAGAGGAGGCTAGGCCACCTAACTTCCGCTCCTCGAATCGTGAAAGTTATAATGCCCCATTCACCATGCGGGAACTCGAAACCGCACTTGGCCGATCACGGTCCTCCGCTCCAGGGCCTGATTCTATTCATATTCAGATGCTGAAGAACCTTTCTCCTGCGGGTAAAGGTTTTCTTCTTCGTACTTACAATCGCATCTGGATTGAGGGACATGTTCCCGCATGCTGGCGCGAGTCTATTGTTGTCCCGATTCCTAAGCCGGGGAAGGACAAGCACTTGCCCTCCAGTTATCGACCCATCTCGCTTACCAGCTGTGTCTGTAAAGTGATGGGGCGAATGGTTAACTCTCGATTGGTTTGGCTGCTCGAGTCTCGACGCCTACTTACCAATGTACAATGTGGATTTCGTAGGCGCCGGTCTGCTGTTGACCATCTGGTTACCTTGTCGACCTTCATTATGAATAACTTCTTGCGGAAGCGCCCGACCGCGGCTGTGTTCTTTGATCTGGAGAAGGCTTACGACACCTGTTGGAGGGCGGGCATTCTCCGCACCATGCATACATGGGGTCTTCGCGGTCGCCTCCCTCTTTTTATTCGTTCCTTTTTAATGGATCGACAGTTCAGGGTACGTGTGGGTTCTGTCCTGTCAGACACCTTTCGCCAGGAGAATGGGGTACCACAGGGCTCAGTTTTGAGCGTCGCTCTCTTCGCCATAGCGATCAATCCAATAATGGATTGCCTCCCAGCTGATGTATCAGGCTCCCTTTTCGTGGACGATTTTACCATCTATTGCAGCGCGCAGCGTACGTGTTTCCTGGAGCGCTGTCTTCAGCGTTCTCTTGACCGTCTTTACTCGTGGAGTGTCGCCAATGGCTTCCGTTTTTCTGCCGAGAAGACGGTCTGTATTAACTTCTGGCGCTACAAAGAATTTCTCCCACCGTCTTTACGACTTGGTCCCGTTGCTCTCCCATTCGTGGAGACAACAAAATTTTTAGGTCTTACATTTGACAGGAAACTTAGTTGGTCTCCACATGTGTCTTATTTGGCTGCCCGTTGTACTCGTTCTCTCAATGTCCTCCGTGTTCTCAGTGGTATGTCGTGGGGAGCGGATCGAACCGTCCTCCTTCGCCTATATCGGTCGATCGTCCGCTCCAAGCTGGATTATGGGAGCTTCGTATACTCCTCTGCACGGCCATCCATCTTACGCCGCCTCAACTCCATACAACATCGGGGTTTACGACTTGCGATCGGAGCGTTTTATACTAGTCCCGTCGAGAGTCTTCATGCTGACGCTGGTGAGTTGCCACTCACCTACCGGCGCGATATACTGCTTTGTCGGTATGCCTGTCGGCTACTGGCAATGCCTGACCACCCATCTTATCGTTCCTTTTTTGATGACTCTCTCGACAGTCAATACGGGTTGTATGTCTCCGCCCTGCTACCTCCTGGAGTTCGCTTTCGTCGCCTCCTTCAACACCTTCATTTTTCACTCCCTGCCACCTTTCGAGTGGGCGAGAGCCACACGCCACCTTGGCTCCAGGCTCAGGTTCGCGTCCACCTTGACCTCTGCTCGCTCCCGAAGGAGGTTACCCCCGATTCCGTCTACCACTCCCGTTTTGTCGAACTTCGTTCGAAGTTCATTAATACGACCTTCATTTATACAGATGGCTCTAAGACCAATGACGGGGTCGGGTGTTCTTTTATTGTCGGGGCACAAAGTTTCCAATATCGGCTCCATGGCCATTGTTCGGTCTTCACAGCTGAGCTCTTTGCCCTCTACCAGGCTGTCCTTTACATCTGCCGCCACCGACATTCTGCATATGTCATCTGCTCCGATTCCCTGAGCGCTATCCAGAGCCTCGGTGATCCGTACCCGGTTCACCCTTTCGTGCACCGGATCCAACGCTCTCTTCAGCAGCTGGTGGACGTCGGTTCTCCGGTTAGCTTTATGTGGATTCCTGGCCATGTCGGTATCCCTGGGAACGAAGCTGCAGATGCCGTGGCCAAGGCTGCGGTCCTCCAACCTCGGACAGCTTCTTGTGGTGTCCCTTCGTCAGATTGTAGCAGGGTAATTTGTCGGCGCATTGTCTCGCTGTGGCATGCCGATTGGGCTGCACTTTCAGACAACAAGCTTCGGGCCTTGAAAGCTCTACCCGTGGCTTGGACGTCCTCCTCACGCCCTTCTCGGCGGGAGGAGGTAGTTTTGGCCCGGTTGCGAATTGGCCACTGCCGGTTCAGCCATCGCCATCTGCTGACGGCTGCGCCGGCGCCGTTCTGCCCATGTGGGCAATTGCTGACGGTCCGCCACATTTTAACGTCGTGTCCGAATTTTAACACCCTACGTCTCGATATTGGCCTGCCATGTACTGTAGAAGCCATTTTAGCGGATGACCCACGAGCAGCTGCTCGCGTTCTTCATTTTATCAATTTGACAACCCTCTCAAAGGACATTTGATTATGCTGTTTTCTTTTTTAATCCTATGCCTGTCAGTATGTCTTTCATCGTGTTCTCCGTTTTGTTGCTGTTTTAAACTTGTGACTCGCGGTGCATTCCTAAAGTAGTCTGGGCGCTAATGACCGTTGACGTTGTGCGCCCTAAAACCACAAAAAAAAAAAAAAAAACCATAACACTACTACCACCACCACCACCAGCACCAAAATTGCTGCTCATCCTTACCTGCTGCTCTGTTGTCAGATCATGCCCGTAATATTGAATACATCTGGTGTATTGAACCGAGGACCTAGAAACGACGGAGAGGCTTCGTCCTCGCCTTAGCCCTCAGCAGTTCACAGCCCCACAACGGACTACAGCAGTCCACTCACCCCACCGCCATCCCACACCGAACCCAGGGTTATTGTGCGGTTCGGCAACCAGTGGGACAACCCCTCCTGCCTCCCCTCCCCCCCCACCCCCACTCCGGGAGCGTCTCGTACGAGACGAGAGTAACCCCCAAATGTTTGCGTGGTAGAGTAATTATGGCGTAAGCGTACGTGGAGACAGTGTTTGCGCAGCAATCGCCGACATCGTGTAACTGAGGCGGCATAAGGGGAACCAGTGAACCAGTCCGCATTCACCGATGTAGATGGAACACTGTCTTAAACACCATCCAGAGGCTGGCCGGCACACCGGACATCGACGCTAATCCGCCCGGCGGATTCGTGCCGGGGACTGGCACGCCTTCTCGCTCGGGAAGCAGCGCGTTAGACCGAGCGGCTAACCGGGTGCGCTGATTCGATATTAATTGGCTAAAGAATTTCTGTACCAAAAGTTGCTCATTTATATATCCCTACAATGAATTTATAATACTTTTTTGTGTAACATTTTAGTTACGGTGACGTCTTCTTTCTGAAAATTTCATAGGTTTTGAAGGTTAAGATTTAACGATGGCAAAAGTTTGACGTTGGAAACCATTTCTACGGTAATAATCTTGCACTGAAAATATATGTGTATTCCATGGTGTGTAAGGAGATCACGGATCTTGCTATGTCTTAGTTTCGAAAGGTAATGTTTCGCTTTAGAATCCACAGGCCAGCAGTTCAGAAACGAGCCCGGCCGTAATGCAGCCTGCGGGGATTATAACTGCTGGAATTACAAGGGGAATCTCTGTGGAGAAATGTGAACGTAGAGGAGTAATTGAGGTTCCAGAGTCCGCCTCGGGACTACCCTGTAACGAGCTGAACGGAGCGCCCGTATTAGCGAACACTCGGCTTCACGTTCCAGACCTCGCGTTTCGTACGAAAGGTTGACTCGTGTCAGAGAAACGCGATGCCTGATTACGTGAGAGCATTGAGGGAGGGATGGAGGGGGCTGGTGAGGACGGATCCAGGGCCGCAGGCCATGCATTATGTAAGCCGGGGACGGCCGTGGCCACGGCGCGTTCACAGCGGACACGGTCGGATGAATGGGCGCTACCGCCGCTGCCTCCGTGCTCATCTCAATTCGCCAACTGAGCAGTCGTTCTGCGTCTTCGGCCGGTATTCGCCAGCGGGATTTTGACACAACCAACACAAAACCATGAAACTCATACTATTTCATAATCTTACTGAACTTTTCGAAGTGTTTCCGAAAAAATCAGAGTAATTGCATCTTTTACTCCATCCTACTACTACGACTACGACTATGACTGTTGTAGAACATCGATTATCCGAAACTATTGTGAATAGCTGGATATTCCAATAACTGATTTATTACGAGAAATCAGGAGAACAGCTCATAAGAGCTATGGACGAGGAACGCAAACAGAGATGGCAAAAGCGGATGGAACAAATGGACTTTACGCACTCCTCACAGAAGAGCTGGAGTCTACTGAGGAAACTTGGCGGAGCACAATTCAAGGGACGGAACATCAATAATAAAATGACCCCTAACAAGATATGCTCTTCTATACTACAAACATCCAGAATCCATGCCTCCGCCTCGAAGAAAAAAGAACTGCACCAACTGATGAACGAAGAGCTAGATGCAAGCGAGGAGGAAGCAGGTTTAGCGAACTGGGTAACACAAGAAGAGATAAATATAGCACTAAAGAAAATGTCACCTGGTAAAGCAGCTGGCTGTGACGGCCTTCTTCCAGAATTCTTGAAGAACTTCGGGCCAAAGGGAAGAGCATGGCTGTCTTCTCTTTTCTCTAATATCATAGATACCAGCCGGTTACCAAAGCAATGGAAAAACGCACAAGTCATAGCCATCCAGAAACCAGGGAAAACAGGAGAGAATGCTAAAGATTATAGACCGATATCTTTATTGTGCACCACTTACAAGCTGTTTGAACGAGTCATCCTAGGCAGAATAGAAAGTAAAATAGAAGCTGCTCTTCCCCCAGAGCAAGGCGGTTTTCGAAAAGGAAGAGATTGTTGCGACCAAGTTCTCGCCCTAACCACTTTCATTGAAAGAGGTTACCAAAACAAAAAGAAAACGGGCATGGTATTATTAGATCTCACCTCAGCATACGACACCGTATGGACAAAAGGGATACTGTATAAACTGTCAAAAGTCGTGAAATGCAAGAAGATCATAGATCTAGTCAGAAATATGTTGATAAACAGGAGATTCAAGGTATCTCTGAATGGGAAAACAAGCAGCTACAGGACACTACAAAATGGTCTCCCCCAAGGGTCTGTGCTGGCTCCATGCCTTTTCAATTTATACATAGCGGACATCCCAAACCTGGAATCTTGTTCTTTTATGTATGCAGATGACATCGCTATCGCGGCTCACGCCAACACTTTCGAAGAACTGGAAGAAATTTTAAACAGGGATCTGGAACGACTACAACAATATTATGACAACTGGCACCTCAAAGTAAATCCGACTAAATCCGTGGCATCAATAATGCACTTGTGTAACAAAGATGCAAATCGTGAGCTAAAAGTGCAAATAAAAGGTAAATTGTTGAAAAACGATAGAACGCCAAAATATCTGGGTGTTAAGCTAGATCGCACTCTCACATATAAGAGCCACCTGTACGAAGTCGCCCAAAAAATGAAAACAAGAAACAACATCATAATGAAACTGGCAGGAACAACCTGGGGATGTTCCACTGAAACTCTACGCACATCAGCACTGGCACTTCTGTATAGTGTAGCGGAATATTACGCACCCGTCTGGGCCCGCAGTAGGCATGTCAGATATATTGATGTGCAACTTAACGAGACAATGAGGCTCATAACAGGAACAGTAAGACCCACCCCGAAACTTTGGCTGCCCGTCCTTGCCAATATCGAACCACCCTCGATTAGACGTGAAAGAGCAATCCAGAGGTACAAAGAAAAGTTCAGGGACCTACCTCCTCCCCCTGACAGATTGATGTCAAGAAATCCCTTCTGGAAAGAACTCAAACAACAGATTGATATCGATAACCTGTGGAAACAGCAATGGCAGGAAAGCAAAGTGAATAACAGTTTCCTTATTGAGGACCCATCTCAACGAGTTCCAGGCTTCCAACTCCAACGTAGAGTGTGGGTAACTCTAAATCGTCTGCGGACAGGTGTTGGTCGGTGCGGATATTTGTTGAAAAAGTGGGGTTTCTCCCAGGACCCCAATTGTGAGTGCGGAGAGAGTCAAACCATGCAGCATATAGTTGAGTGCGACGTACACGGACTTAAGGGAGGAAATCTGATGGACATACATGTGATAAGTGACCAAGCACTTTTGTGGCTGGAAACCCTGAAAATTTTATTGTAAATCATTGTTAATGTTAATTTAAATTTTTATGTTGATGTTTGTAAGTGTATCACGCTTTGCCTGTAGCTGAACGAGAAATAAATACGAGAACATAAAGTACCAGTCTTCATAGGTATATGAAACAAAGGAACAATTAAAAACAAAACTGTACGTATATTTATTGTTTCGCTCCTCTAACAAATAACACAATTTTAAAAATTGGAAATGGCAGTTAGAGTGAATCTAGAGTGTAGGAAAAGAAGTCCAGAAACGTGTTTTTGGTTCAGAGCCTAGACTCCTTATTGCAGCTAAATATCGCAAAAGGCATCGATTGGACATCACACCCTTTTTAATGCTCAGACCATCTAGTAGCCGTTTCAAGGCAGTGAAAAGCTTCCTCAGTCGATGGACCTCTTTCAACACGGTATTTGTTGCTAGGCTCTTCCTCAATGTCGCAACAGTCTTGGTTATCCATGACAATTAAGCAGTTATTTCATTGTCCGTCAATATGTGATAGCCAAACTGATCAATATCACATTCGGGATGGTCTCGAACATTATCTTCCAATATTATTCTTCAAATCCTGAAGATTCTTTAATCAGCTATGTGGTGGCTATTCAGTTGGAGACTCGTCGGAAGGCACGAGCTTATTCCAGTCTTTTTGCTGTGTATAATCCTGGCTTTCTGTTGCTTTCATCGTTTTTCTGTGCAAGTTTTCATCTTCAGTGCCAAGTACACCGGCATACTTTTTAGCGTGTTCAGTGTCCTTTGTGATGTTCAATATTGTTGCGATACAAAAATGCAGTAAATGAAGCAGGCAAAAGGGAATACAAACGTCTCAAAAATGAGATCGACAGAAAGTGCAAAATGGCTAAGCAGGGATGGCTAGAGGACAAATGTAAGGATGTAGAGGCTTGTCTCACTAGGGGTAAGATAGATACTGCCTACAGGAAAATTAAAGAGACCTTTGGAGAGAAGAGAACCACTTGTATGAATATCAAGAGCTCAGATGGCAACCCAGTTCTAAGCAAAGAAGGGAAGGCAGAAAGGTGGGAGGAGTATATAGAGGGTTTATACAAGGGTGATGTACTTGAGGACAATATTATGGAAATGGAAGAGGATGTAGATGAAGATGAAATGGGAGATAAGATACTGCGTGAAGAGTTTGGCAGAGCACTGAAAGACCTGAGTCGAAACAAGGCCCCGGGAGTAGACAACATTCCATTAGAACTACTGATGGCCTTGGGAGAGCCAGTCATGACAAAACTCTACCATTTGGTGAGCAAGATGTATGAGACAGGCGAAATACCCACAGACTTCAAGAAGAATATAATAATTCCAATCCCAAAGAAGGCAGGTGTTGACAGATGTGAAAATTACCGAACTATCAGTTTAATAAGTCACAGCTGCAAAATACTAACGCGAATTCTTTACAGACGAATGGAAAAACTGGTAGAAGCGGACCTCGGGGAAGATCAGTTTGGATTCCGTAGAAATGTTGGAACACGAGAGGCAATACTAACCTTACGACTTATCTTAGAAGAAAGATTAAGAAAAGGCAAACCTACATTTCTAGCATTTGTAGACTTAGAGAAAGCTTTTGACAACGTTAACTGGAATACTCTCTTTCAAATTCTGAAGGTGGCAGGGGTAAAATACAGGGAGCGAAAGGCTATTTACAATTTGTACAGAAACCAGATGGCAGTTATAAGAGTCGAGGGGCATGAAAGGGAAGCAGTGGTTGGGAAAGGAGTGAGACAGGGTTGTAGCCTCTCCCCGATGTTATTCAATCTGTATATTGAGCAAGCAGTAAAGGAAACAAAAGAAAAATTCGGAGAAGGTATTAAAATTCATGGAGAAGAAGTAAAAACTTTGAGGTTCGCCGATGACATTGTAATTCTGTCAGAGACAGCAAAGGACTTGGAAGAGCAGTTGAACGGAATGGACAGTGTCTTGAAAGGAGGATATAAGATGAATATCAACAAAAGCAAAACGAGGATAATGGAATGTAGTCAAATTAAATCGGGTGATGCTGAGGGGATTAGATTAGGAAATGAGACACTTAAAGTAGTAAAGGAGTTTTGCTATTTGGGGAGCAAAATAACTGATGATGGTCGAAGTAGAGAGGATATAAAATGTAGACTGGCAATGGCAAGGAAAGCGTTTCTGAAGAAGAAAAATTTGTTAACATCGAGTATTGATTTAAGTGTCAGGAAGTCGTTTCTAAAAATATTTGTATGGAGTGTAGCCATGTATGGAAGTGAAACATGGACGATAACCAGTTTGGACAAGAAGAGAATAGAAGCTTTCGAAATGTGGTGCTACAGAAGAATGCTGAAGATAAGGTGGGTAGATCACGTAACTAATGAGGAGGTATTGAATAGGATTGGGGAGAAGAGAAGTTTGTGGCACAACTTGACTAGAAGAAGGGATCGGTTGGTAGGACATGTTTTAAGGCATCAAGGGATCACAAATTTAGCATTGGAGGGCAGCGTGGAGGGTAAAAATCGTAGAGGGAGACCAAGAGATGAATACACTAAGCAGATTCAGAAGGATGTAGGTTGCAGTAGGTACTGGGAGATGAAGAAGCTTGCACAGGATAGAGTAACATGGAGAGCTGCATCAAACCAGTCTCAGGACTGAAGACCACAACAACAACAACCACCTCTCTGTTGCCGAGCTAAGCTGCATTCACTAGCACGTTTCTTGAAGTCATCTAATATTTTACCTTTATCGTAAACACTAAGAATAACCCGCTTAAATTTAGTCTACAATACGAAAGGCGCAACACCACTTTCTGTCACAAGCGAATGTTCAGACGTCGACAAAGAACAGCAACGATGACGGTTAGTAAGGAACTGGAAACCGTTGAAGGTGCCACCCCAGTCATGATCGCGCACAATTTTTCAATTTCGCAAGTGTAACGCTTTCGGTTAAGCGATATTTCGGTTGGATACGATATTACAACGTCTGTGTCAGTCCAAATTACGATGCAATATACTTTCCGACATGCAGGCATGTGCCCGATTGTAGACAATTGTGGTGATCGAAAACGCCAAGGCAACATGTCGACAAGAAAATGGCTCTGAGCAGTATGGGACTTAACTGCTGAGGTCATCAGTCCCCTAGAACTTAGAACTACTTGAACCTAACTAACCTAAGGACATCACTCACATCCGTGTCCGGGGCAGGATTCGAACCCGCGACAGTAGCGGTCGCGCGGTTCCAGACTGAAGCGCCTAGAACCGCTCGGCCACACTGGCCGGCACATGTCGACACTCAGTAAAGCATGCTGGATTACAACAACGGTATGTGACAAATGTTATACTGTTGGAAAACAGCCCTCGGAAAGCTGTTCATGAATGGCAGCACAACTGGTCGAATCGCCAGACTAACGTACAAATTTGCTGTCAGGGTGCGTGGGATAATCACGAGAGTGCCCCTGCTGTCACACACAATCGCACCCCAGACAATAACTCCAGGTGTACGTGCCGTGTACCTAGCACGCAGGCATGCTGATCGCAGGCCCTCAACTGGTCATCTTCTAACCAACACACGACCATGATTGGTACCGAGGCAGAACCATCTTCCATAGGCAGAACCATCTTCCATCAGAAAACACAACAGACCTCCACCCTGTCCTCCAATGAGCACTCGCGTGACTCAAGTTGCTAATGGCGATGGTTTGGGATCATTGGAATGCACGCTACAGGGCGTCTGGCTAGGAGCTGTCCTTGAAGTAACCGATTTGTAGCAGTTCTTCGTGTCACTGGTGCCAACTGCTGCTTAAATTGTTGCTGCATATGCATTGTGGTGCGCCAGAACCATAGGCTGAACACAATGGTCTTCCCTCTAGTGGTACACGGCCTTCCGGACCCCGTCTTCTTGCAGCTGTACACTGCCGTGGCCACCACTACCAGCATCATGTACAGTAGCTTTGTTCCTGCCAATATCGCAATAGGAACATCCAGCTTCTCGCAGACCTATTACACGACCTCCTTCAAACTCAGTTAGGTGTTAATGGCATCTTTGTCGCCTTAGAGGCATTTTTGACTAACATCAACTCACCGCGTCCAATCTCAAAGGTAAACTAATTCTTACGACCGTTACAGCGAGTGTTTAAACCAACCTGAATTGTATCCTCACAGTGGCAGTGCTAGCACCACTCTTATGCGAGTGGATCGAAACACGCCTACCAACTTTCTTCTACGTCGCTCAACACCTTCTTGGGGTTGCAGTTTTTCTTCCGTCAGTGTGTTCATGTATGCATGGCATGAATTTGCCAGTCGGTTGATGTGGAGACATGATATGAGGCCAGAGCTATCGTGTTTGGAGCGGCGAATGATCACACCATCACTAAAGTTGCCCGATTAGTCGATGTTTCAACAAAGATTGTGCAACGTGTCTACAAGGAATGGTGTCCCACTCGCAGCGTCGTAACAACAGCAGTGTTAAGAAAATTCTAACTGTGAGGGACTGGAGACTAGTGTCAGGATTTGTCAAGTGACAGTTTGGTGACAATTTCTGCTGTTAATGAGTGGATATCAGTCTAACAAGTTTGGAGCAATGCAAGTTGATGTGAGGCGTCAAGTGCAGCGACGGCCCAGTAAGGCGTTTAACCCAAACAATAAAGATGGTGTTATTCAGGCCAGAGGTGGTTCTGCAATATTTTGGCGGTGTTTTTTGTACCATTGCTTGAATCTATTTATTCTACCCTGCGCAACAGGATTAAATGATCACTTTTTAGAACCCCCGTGATTGTCTCCCATTGCGAAGCAGAAGTTCGGAATTTGGCTCAAAGGTGCCTACTGTCTTCCTCTGCAATGGTGCCAAAGCGTGACGCCCTGCAACGTCAGCCTCGGACTAGACGGCGCTTCAGACAGCAAAGTGACGAATCATGCGCAAAAATGGCTAGAGCTCAGAGGTTCACGTGACGTGTAAGATGGGTTAATGATGTCACATTGGCAACAATTTGCACCACAGTTCTGCCTAACCCCGCGTCGGCTGTTTCACGCGATGGGAAGGTCGCCACAGCCCGTCGTACCCGCTTTTCGCCACTTCTTTTGACGTCTCTGCGATAGAAGTCAGAACGGCGACACCCAGAAATCACGCGATTTTCTTAAGAGTGGCCGAGGAAAACGTTTCAGCCACAGCGCCGCTCAGAATCGCCACAAAAAGACCTCAGGGGTTGGCACAAAGTGCGCCAGTGAAATCAGCCCTTTCCTTAGGGCGTTGATTCCCATACATTTAGCGATCTAGAACGATGGTATGCAGTGCGATGTGCAACAAGATAACCTTCCTGACAAACTTTGACACCGCGTACACCCCCTTCCTTCAGCGCTTCTCTAAGGATATTGTGCAGCTGCATCCCCATTGAAAGTGATAGCATCCCTTTAGAGTGCAGTGCGACCACAATTTTTGCTGTCGTGCTCAGGTTAGAACCACTGGGATCCGTTCAAAACCATTCAACGAAATTTGAATGTGATCAGGAGGAGCAAATGATGCTTATCCTATTTCAGCTCTCCTCCCTCCTGTCTCGCGTCGTCCTGTGTCGTGGTCATGGGAGTGTTGGCGAGGCTGAGGTGCGGCAGTGACTCGTGTGTAAGTACAATGGCAAATGGTCCCTTAAAAAAAAAAAAAGCGAAGCTTCTGCACACCGAAAATTTTAAAAACGAACCTGTAGAGAGACAATCTGTCACGTAGTTCTAGGCGCCTGCAGGCAGGCAACTGGAACTGAAGGGCTGTCAAGAGGTTGCCTTCACGCCGTTTCGTGTCGATTCGAGGCGGCGGTGTTTTGTTTTTCCTCGGCCACTGACAAGAAAACTGTGAGGTCCTTCTCATCGTGTGACACGTCCACGGTGGTGTTGGGCAGAATTGTGGCAATGTTTGGTGCCGATGTGCCATTAGTAGCCCATTTTACACGTCACGTGAACTTCTGAGATAGGGCCCTTTTTTTTCGTATCTGTTGACACCCAGCTGTTTGAAGTGTCGTCGAGTCCGAGGGTGACGGCGCAGGCTGCCACGCTTCTTCACCATTACAGAGGAAGGTTTTAGGCATCGTTGAGCGAAATTTGAAACTTCTGTGTCGGAACGGGAGACAATTACGGGGGTTCTAAAAAATGATCCTTTAATGAGGTTACGTAGTGTAGTTACTGTGAACATAAATGGCTTTAAGCACTATGGGACTTAACATCTGAGGTCATCAGTCCCCTAGAACTTAGAACTACTTAAACCTAACTAACCTAAGGACATCACACACATCCATGCCCGAGGCAGTATTCGAACCTGCGACCGTAGCGGTCATGCGGTTCCAGACTGAAGTGCCTGGAACCGCACGGCCACACCGGCCGGCTACTGTGAACATAAATCAGGGTGTATCTTTCAACATTCTCTGTGACCAAATCGTACCCTTTCTTCTACATCTTTGTGATGAGTATACTGTATACTCTTGTCCTCCAAGATAGCAACGGCGGTGTTCACAGAGCTGCGTGCATACGTTTGTGGTTTGGCCAACGCTCGGGCACACTATCACACATCGACGGGCCCGCTAAACAACCCAGTCTTCATCCCACAGAAAATATGCTGCACTATTTGGAACAGCGGGTGAATCGTGGGGATCAACATTCCCACAATTTCCTAGCTCTGCAGGATCTAATCAACGGTGCGTGGCCTCAGCTGAATATGGCATACTTTGGTGTTGCATGTGCTTTTCTTCCATCGCCAAATTGAGTGGTCTCTCTCTCTCTCTCTCTCTCTCTCTCTCTCTCTCTCTCTCTCTCTCTCTCTCTCTTCCGGTGAGCTTATGTTGCCTGTGTTCTTCGAAAATTCGATGAACTTATCGACAAGTATTTAGCATAATCCACCCTCTGCAGTTGCCGACAGACTGAAAGACGTCTTATTACTCTTGACACAAAATACAACAGCAAACGCGGTTACTGTGTTACATTTCGTATTTTGTCATCAATCGGGTTCTTCCCAAGCATCTAGGATTTCGAGATGTATCGTTGAATTATTGTTGTAATTCTTTCTCATTTCGTTCTGTATGTTTTCGATTTAACTGTTGCAGTTCATTCCGTTAGCAGAATTTTGAACTAGGGCTGCGTTCTGGGTATGCATTTTTGCATATATTCCCAATATTTTTCCCTTTCTACAGCACCAAATCAAGAATTTCGCAGTTCAAACTGAAAAAGTTTTGTTCTCCGTTTTAAATCATAACTACTACTAGAAATCGATAATACCCAAAAAGTATATTTTCTCTAAATATTTTACACCGGCAAGGGCTTATACGTGAAATGAAAAAATCCGTTACATTTAAATCATTTGCGCTTTCGTAACGAAAACCACAACTTCCTGATGAGAAACATAACATCACTTTGAAAGGACGACGGCTAATTTCCTTCCCCATACTTGTTCTGTTTTAGCTTCTATCCCTTTTGTTGGCGGACGTTAAATCGTTATCTTCCATCCGTCGTATCCAGGCCAAATCTAAAACCGATCGACAGGACAAATGTGTAGCATTCTTGACAAAATATGGCTGCTGAAAAGAGTGCGCCATGTTTTGGAATGTTTGAGACAATGTGTGATGCCCGTTTGACGAGTTACGATTTCATAATGCATGGATAATGCCCACCGTTTGCAGGTGGCTCCCAGATGGCCAGACAGCCAGCTCCTGTTGGCTTGTCGCCAGCGGGCTACTTGTTTGCCTACGCAGAAATGAAGTCAGCGCGTACTGTCACTCACCGCAACTAAATTGCGCTTAATGAAGTTAATTATAGACTAAGGAAGGCTCTGCGCCCTTTAGTACCTTGTTGTGATGGTAATGCCTTTGTTCCCGCTCGGCGGATGCACCGCATACGTCGCACAGAACCACGGAATTTGTTGCACTTCTCCAACTTTGCTACAGTGCAGCATGGTCGATGCAGATTTGGTCTAAAGCACCCTCTGCCTTAATGCGTGATATGTGGTCTACAGGATAACTTCACAAAAATAGTTGTCTTAAAAACCGTTTACTGTTTGTGAAGTTCGAATTTCCAGCTTCTAGTTGTGCAAATATCATATAATTCCTATGCTCGAGGCTTTGAAAAATAAAATCCTGTGAGTGCGGGTAGGATTCGCGCACCTAGGGTTCCGCACAGTTTTAATTATGGATGTGGATGGTTCGTGCATCCTGGGAACCGAGAATCTCAACGATTCTTGCCTGTTATCGGTGTCGATACTGGCAATATACCGGTCTCGACAATTCCAAGACTTTCGAGGTCAATTCTAAGATAATTTCCGGATTTTTTTCTCCCTTAATTGTACTGTGAAGCCTCGCTTCTTGCTACATTTCACTATCCAAGGTCCACGCGAAGTTTCTTTTGCTGTTTTGATGAGTGAATTTGCGAAATATGATACATAAGTGGCTCTACCTTTCGATTGTACGGACCAAGAAGTTTAAATGTTTCGCATTGCCAAGGAATCTTACGCCATTGTACGTGACATGAATTTCAACTTGATAGTTCTACCTGTTCCTGATAAAATGGGGTCTAAACAGACGGGTAGACATATAGACGGGTAACAAATGACCAAATCAAGTATTTTTTGCCTTATATAATTACAAGTAAACAATTTTCGGATTTTTCCTTCACTTGTACTGTGAATTATTGCTTTCTGTCAAATTTTCATGATTCTAGGTCAACAGGAAGTACCTTATAGTTTGCGAGTATCAAAATACGTGCCATAAATGGCCATTTCGTATTCTTTCATCCAATTAGCAGCTTGAATGTTTTACACCCCCAAAGAACCGTAGTGCTTAGTACGTGTCATAAACTTCAGCTATACGTCTAGTCGTCTACCCATTCCTCAGAAAAAATGGTCTATTTCGTTTGACTGGCAGGCAGACAGAAAGGCGAATAACAAAGTGATCCTGTAAGTGTCCTTTTTCTATTGGCTAATGTACGCAACCCCAATAATATAAAGTATATATGTACTCAACGATCTTTCCTAGGTATAATCACGCATTCTTCATGGACTTCGGCACGTAAGTTCTGAAGGACAACATACTTAAGTATTTTAGCTGTAAACCAAAATAAAAAAAATTCTGTAAGAGAAAATTACTCTTCACAATAAGCAGGACAGAAACTTAACACGCAATGTGACGCTACTCGTAGCGTAGAGTGGTCTCTGAGCAACATAACGGGTGTGTTATTTTATGCGCTGCGAAAGTTACAATAAAATTCAGTACAGTCATTTGAATAACATAAGAAATATCATACCTCATCAGGTGGCTCAGCGGTGAGCATTTGTCAATATTTTTTTGCAGTTCGGATTCCACAGCCAAAATTTTGCCGTTCAACGTTCATTAATTTTTGTGTGACTAAGCTGTAACAGAAGATACGGGACACAGCCTATAAAGAACAGAGCGAAGCTACTTACGACTCAGGCTCAACATAATACCACACCAGTGAGCAAAACATGACGAGGACAATGTTACGCATCCGCTTTCGTCACAAAAATAGATCACAAGAGGATATCTATCCACCAAACCTGGATATAAGCTTAGAACCTCGATACAAGACAGTCTACAGTCGCCACCAAGAAGAGCGAAATTAGATAGTATACAAGTGACTTCAGTCACCTCTCACTGGATCTAGGACTATACAAGGTTTAAACACAGACTGACACGCACAGTCTTCATACTCCATTGGGGTATTAAAAAATTTCATCAATAAATAATTGTAAATTCTTGCTAACTTGCGTCGCCAACTTCTTTTGCCGCAGCTGTTGCCTAACCTTGTTTGGCCCTGTGACAAGTAGACTACAGTGAGGCGACGAAAGTCATGAGGTAGCGACACGCTCATGCACAGATGGCGGTACATCTGTCGAACACATGCAGTGCGTCGGCGTACCTGTCATTTGTGCCCAGGCGATAAGGACGGAAATTAGCAGACTTTGAACGCAGAATGGTAGTGGGAGCTAGAGGCGAGGGACATTCAATTTCGGAAATCGTTAGGGAATTCAGTACTCAGAGATCCACAATGTCAAGAGTGTACCGAGAATACCAAATTTCAGGAATTACCTCTCACTAAGGACAACGCAGTGGCCTAATGCCTTTACTTAACGACCGAGAGCATCGGCGTTTGCCTAGACTTGTCAGTGTTAACAGACAAGCAGCACAGCGTGAAATAACCACAGAAATGAATGTGGGACGTACGACCAACGTATCCTTTAGGACAGTGCGGCGAAATTTGGCGTTGATGGGCTGTGACAGCAGACGACGCGAGTGCCTTTGCTAGCAACATCACATCGCCTGCAACGCCTCTCTTGGGCTTGTGACCATATCGGTTGGACCATACACGACTGGAAAACGGTGTCCTGGTCAGATAAGTCCATATATCAGCTGGTAAGAGGTAATGGTAGGTTTCGAGTGTGTCGCACATCCTACGAAGCCATGGAGCCAAGTTGTCAACACGGCACTGTGCAAGCTGGTGGTGGCTCCACAATGGTGTGGACTGTGGTTACATGCAATGGACTAAGTCGTCTGGTCCAGCTGAACCGATCACTCACTGGATATGGTTATGTTGGGCTACATGGAGACCATTTGCAGCCACCCATGTACTTCATGTTCCCAAACAACGATCGAATTTTTATGGATGACAGTGGTACTGGGCTACAATTGTTTGCAGTTGGTGTGAAGAACGTTCTGGACAATTCGAACGTATGGTTTGGCTACCCAGATCACCTGGAATGAATGCAATGGAACATTTATGGGGCATAACTGAGAGGTCGGTTGGTGCACAAAATCCTGCACCGGCAAAATTTTCTCAGTTATGGACGGCTATAGAGGCATCATGCCTCATTGTTTCTGGAGGGGACTTCCAACGATCTGTTGAGTCCATGAAACGTCGTGTTGCTGTGCTACGCCGGGCAAAAGGCGGTTCGATACGGTATCAGGAGGTATCTCATGGCTTTTGTCACCTGAGTGTATTTGCTGTGTGCAAGCAAGCCGCATCATAATGGGAACTACTCTATGGTATGGGCTTCTGTTCGTACCCCATTTATGTGTTTCACGCAAGTGCGTTTGGTGAATACAACAGTTTCTTTGAAAGACAACGCACATTCCTGCCATATCCTTCCCGAATCCGAGCTTCTTGTCCACCTTTAACGAACACATCGTTGACGGGACGTTAATACTAACTCACTTCCTTGCGTTATCGATCGCGGCGTGATTACGCCGCCTAATTAAACTGCGTTTGTTTCATATCGCCACGTCTAAGGAGGAGGAGACGGAACATTTTATATCCCCCTCATAATTTCCAGTTGCGACAGTGCTTTAGTACTGATACTGCACGAATCACCACACAAATTCGATAGTAATATCGTGGTATCATTCGTCTGTAAAGCAGTGAGAACTTGGAGAGGACGACGGGCGACCGAAATGACGCGTTCTGGCGCTGCCCCGGGCACACGACATGACGCGGCTCTCGCCGTGCCGAGCAATTGCTGGCGCTATCCACGCCATGCACTGGTCGCGCAAATATTTGCCCGCTCTGTCTCGTGCGCTCTCCCCCTCACGCACAGTAATGCTTTAATCCCCATCCCAGTCCACCTTGCGTCACGGAGGCACTGACAGCCGTCGTGCCATTACCGGATATTTAGTATACTGTCACTCCAAAATATTGACAGCATTCACTGGCATCAAATATATCTGCGTACACTCGTCAGACAGGCAGGGCTTACAAAACCCTCGCCCGACCACTGTTTGAAAAGTCCTATTCAGTCTGGGATCCGCACCAGATGGGCTTGATAAGGAAAAATACAGCGTGTTCGGAAATACCCGTTACAGATTTCTAGGTCTTGTAGAGGAGAGTAGTACATAATATTTTGATATCCGTGTCCGGAAAAGTACCGTTTGCAACCTAGGTCGGTTTCAATGTAGACGTGTAACGTGTCGACTTCTGCTGAGGGAGAGAGATAAGTTGTAAGAGTTGCTTGTCGTGATATGCAATAAGGTTGACAGGATGACGTGTAATACGTACGTCAGACGGTGACCGGATGTCACTTAACGTCTGCATTGCTACGACACCTAATGATGGTGCACCACTTCCCACGTGCGATTAGGACACATCTCAACAGACGATGGTGGACGAACCGTGTTCGCTCGATTTAGCTCCAATGGAATACTACTTGTGGGGTGATAAGCAAAGTTTAATTTACGACACCCTTATTGAGACAGAGGAACATCTGCTGGCATTTATGGTCGATACACTAGAGATAGAAGAGTTACTAGGTGGGATGGAGAGTGTGTACCAGAACAGGCTTCGTAGGTACAACGTTGGAGGTCACTACATCGAGCTGCTGTTGTAATGCATCAGTACTGTTCTGTACGTACGGTATGCTGGGTTCATTTTTGTTTTGGAATAATGTAAGCACGTGATGTGTAAGTATTAATACAAAGCCGCGCGGGGTAGCCACGCGGTCTAGGGCGCCTTGTCACGGTCCGCGCGGCTCGCCCCTTGGAGGTTCGAGTCCTCCCTCGGGCGTGTGTGTGTGTGTGTGTGTGTGTGTGTGTGTGTGTGTGTGTGTGTGTGTGTTGCCCTTAGCGTAAGTTAGTTTCAGCTAGATTAGCATGACCTCAGCAGTTTGGTCCCATAAGATCTTACCACAAATTAAATTAAATTATTAATACAAAAAAATGTGCGTAACTGATACATGGAGGTTTCGTTGTGCTTCTTGTCAAATTGTACTGCGTCACGCCTAATTCAATTCCTCAAGCAGAAGTGGACTAATTAAACATCTGAATTGAAACCGTCGTAAAAGGGAAATGGTACGTTTGTAGATATGGGTTCGTGTTCAAAATATTATGTACTCACTCTCCTCTACAACTCCTGTAAGTTTCTAACGGGAATATCCGAACACCCCATATAAGAGTATAATATCCAATGAGGAGCAGCACGTTTCGAAATGGTCACCCAACTCCAGTGACACACGCTACAAGAGAAGCGTTCTGCACCACAGTGTGGTCTACTGTTACAACTCCGCGAGCGTACGTTCGTAGGAGATTCAGCCAATATGGTGCTCCCTCCTCAGTATATCTCGTGAAAAGACCAGGAAGGTGAGATCAGAGAGATTCGAGCTCACACGGAGGCTTACCAGCAGTGGTTCTTCTGGTATACCATTCGAAACGGGAACAGCAAAGTGGCGAGTCAACAGTGGTGCACAAAGTACCCTTCGCCACACACCATAATGTGGCCTGTGGGATTCAGATGTAACGAGTCTCGTCCCTGTATCTCCTCTAGGACTATGTATTCACCGAAACGTAAATGATACAAATATTCATATAGGTTATCTTCAACAAAAAGTATAAACAGTTCCCAGCCAGTGTTAATAGTTTTATTTATTAGAAACAAATAGTGCCTTACCGGTATCGAACCGACTGGTTCATCGTCAGACGGCTTTTAGCGTTTTGCTTATGCTTGCTTTAGCTTATGGTGGAACAAGAGATGTTAACTGTGTCTTAAAAAAAAGAATTTTAATTTTTTCTAATATTGGTTTTTGCTGTAGGACACCGCACATCAAGCAACTCCGCCACAACCAAAAAATTCCCAGACGCCTCTTTATCCCCACCTTCCGTAGCTCGACTGCTGTTTTTCTACAAAAAATATGCTCCAGAACGTATTATTGTTCCGTGTTGAGATGGTGTGTTGCGTTAATGGTCACAGATTTGTATGATGGACGTGAGAGTGTAAAAGGACAGTAGAGCAACCACAAGCACTCCAAGAAAGGCGGTGTTGTTAATCTCTCGGAAACTTACTTACTAGGAAAACTCCCCATCCCAACCCACCCGCCCCCCAGGTTTAATGATGAGATGGCCCAGGGAATAGTCCGTCAAGAACTGAACATAGATTAAGCACTAAAACAGGAAGAAAGTGTACTCAACTGTAAAAAAAATAAGCAAAATAGAAACAGTGAACGGTCCAAGCTCAAGATGTGCAACATCAAGCGAACTACGAGAACGACGGCTTCGTGATTGTGTGGTCACGGTGTTGGACTGCAAAGCGGGAGACAAAGTTATGAACTATCCGTCCGGTCACTGACGTGTTTATTCTTCTGTAGTGTTGGCACTTGTCATACTATACAGTGGTTGCAAAATATGGGACATGTCGTTAGAACACATTACCGTCGCAAGTAAATGTGATGAATAGTGATAGCATGCGAGATGCCGCACATACCTCTCACAGAAATGAAAACAGCCAATAAACAGGTGTCAACTATGTCACAACAAGGGAATTTGAGTCTGAACTTCCAAAACGGAACGCAAGAGTCGTAACATGAGGTAATTGTGTGGAACACGTAGGAAGTACGTACGTGTGGAAGTCCCTTCCTCACACCTCGCTGTTGTAAACGGACATTACACCACGACACGGAGAGAAATCTGAATACAGCGGACAGACACGTCAATGACCGGACGGACACTTCACAATTATGTGGAAAAGAAACAAGGACACGAGGGAGAATTAAACACGGATCTCCCTCTTCGCAGTCCAATACCGTGAGCACATTTGCTAGATGTTGCACACCTTGACCGTGGACATTTCATTGTTTCTATTTTGCTGCTTTTTTCACTGCTCAGTACACCTTCTTTCTATTTTCATGCTTAGTCTGTGTTCAGTTTCTGACGGGCTATCCACTGGACCGTCTTACTATTAAATCTGATGGGGGTGCGACTGGCAGTGTCTCATGTTAGAGACTTTTACGACACCGGCTTTCAGGGCGGAGAGGAGGAATTTTTTGTTCTCTTCTCCACACACTTCGTTCCAGTGGCGACCGTGTTATAAATTAAACTAAGAAGAGCTGGCACAGAAGAATTCTAGCAATTATTCGTGGAAGCATCATCCGTCAGTGGAACCTGAAGAAACCTTAACATTCCTATACTCCGACATCGTACAGCAAGAAGTACCTCCCGTCACATACGAGGGCGGTTCAGAAAGTAACCTCAGATTGGTCACAGTGCGGGTTGTGGGGGAGTAGCGACGCCATCTGTGCGTTCACGCACTCAACAGGTCAGTCGGCATCAAGCCGTGGTCGAGTGAACGTCGTACCTGCGCTAGTTTAGTTTTTGTGGCAGTTCGAAATGTGTGCTGCAATAGAAAACCCCGCCAAATGTGAAGTGCGTGCTGTCATAAGGTTTTTTTACAGCCAAAGGATATTCTGCAGCAGCTATTCATCGTGAGCTTTGTGCCGTGTACGGACCAAGAGTGAAGGAGTTGTCCGTGAATGGGTACGTTTATTTAAAAGTGGACGAGAAAACGTTCATGATGAAGAGAGGAGTGGTAGACCATCATTGGTGACTGACGAACTCAGACAGTTGATGCAAAAGTTTGTGAAAATAGACGTTTCTCAATTTCGGAGTTGTCTACTGGTTTTCCACAGATTTCTAAGACTCTCTTGTACGAGATAGTGACAGCAAGATTGGGTTACCGTAAGTTCTGTGCACGATGGGTGCCCAAAATTCTTACCGACCACCACAAAACTCAAAGAATGGCCTCTGCATTAGACTTTCTGTCACGTTATGAGGACGAAGGAGAACCATTGTTAAACAGAATCGTGACCGGTGACGAAACCTGGATTAAGTACGTGAACCCTGAGACAAAAGAACAATCAAAGATGTGGGCACATTCAAATTCGCCTACCAAACCAAGAAAAGCCTCGCAAGATTTTTCTGCCAGAAAACTGATGGCAACGGTGTTTTGGGATGCCAAAGGGGTGTTGTTGGTTGAATTCATGGAACGTGGTACGACCATTAATCAAGACGTGTACTGTGAAACAATAAAAAAGTTACGACGGGCTATACAGAACAAACGCCGTGGTATGCTGACTTCCGGTATCGTTTTTTTGCACGATAACGCCCGTCCTCACTCTGCTCGCAGAACAACGGCCCTTCTTGAGTCCTTCAAGTGGGACGTTATCAACCATCCACCTTACAGCCCAGACCTGGCGCCAAGTGATTATCACCTCTTCATGCATTTGAAGAAATGGCTCGGGTCACAGCGGTTTGATGACGACGAAGAGCTCAAAGATGCGGTCACCGGCTGGTTCCAGGCACAAGCGGGTGATTTTTATGCAGAAGGAATTTCAAAGCTTGTGAAGAGATACGATAAGTGCCTCAATCGCTATGGAGACTATGTAGAAAAATAGTGCAAAGATGTAGTTGTAAGATGTATATATTAAAATATTTTTATTTAACTTGGTGTAGGAGTGGTCAATGCGTGCGTAGGCAGACTAGCTCCTGCCCACGGCTATACTTCGCACTCACAAGGACATTCACTGCAGGCAGCTAGAACCCCTCAGTGGCGTCAGGTGCCCGAAAAGTATATATACTACAGACCGGTAGTTGTACAAACCGGTAGTCCCCCCTTCGCTTTTACAGCCGTGATACAAATACGTAGTGACAGTGACGAACATTCGGCTTAGTGGGGCTTTTTTTCGTAGCTGTAGGTAGGCGGAAAATGTGAACTACTTCATGCAAGACAGTTAGTTCAAATGGCTCTGAGCACTATGGGACTTAACATATACGGTCATTAGTCCCCTAGAACTTAGAACTACGTAAACCTAACTAACCTGAGGACATCACACAACACCCAGTAATCTCGAGGCAGAGAAAATCCCTGACTCCGCCGGGAATCGAACCCGGGAACCCGCGCGTGGGAAGCTTGAACGCTACCGCACGACCACGAGCTGCGGACGACAGGTAGTACTGACATCTTGGTTCTCCTGGTAATGGTCATATTTGCAGTTTGTAATGCTAAGATTTATTTCACCAGAGCTTGTTCGTTATATACTGTAACGATTAATTTTTTTTTTTTCGCTGCAAGCGGTAGGCAGTCTGGAATGTTTGACATGAATGTAAATTCTAGCTTACCGCCGACCTGTGTGGCGGAAATTATCTGTTGAAATTAAAGATTTTTATTTTATGAAAAAATGTAGTGCAACGCTCGCACAATTCTGCAAATGAATTGTCAGTCATACCTCTGCTACCATTCTGCAGTCGTTTTGCAAATTGAATTTATTATGCTAGGCTGATCTCTCTGTGCAGCACTCCGTTGTTCTCCACACAAAAGTAGAGAGGCATCAAATAAAAGTGCCACACACAGGCCACCAGCTTTAACATTACGTACTACAGCGTTATTTTATCACGGCGCCGATGTCATTTTTTTCAGTCATCCAGGATTGTCTTCTGTTCGTATTGTATTGCAAGCTTTCCTACTTTCCATTGACAACAGACATAACGACGTTATGGCACCATACTATCTCCACTGTGTACGAGCGGAATGCATGCTTATGCGGTAGCATGAGTCGACTCTTCCTCCAGATATGTTGGACAACGAACGCAGTATCCTAGGCTTGCGCGTAGGGTAACGAGTCATTTCAAATGATTCCCATCTATTGGTGCGGAATGTCAGTAAAATATTAGTGGCATGCGAAACGAATCGTAACAATTGCATATTATGACACGCGTCCGATACTGTTTTTTAAAATCCCTACTCGGTAACGACACGCTAATAGGCTAATGTAATTTCTGTTTCTTGACATGCGTTGGGTTCTCGACTAGGATTCCGAGGGGGTAAATGGATTACCGTTCCTGAAAGTACTCAGTGCGTGCAGAGTCATGCAGAAAACTTATGAAACTGTAAAGAATCAGAAACTAAGCCGCCGCTGAATCTTTGGGCGTAAGAGCGCACATACGTTGTGAGACGAACAGCTTTCGACGGAACGTAAGTATCAAATGCTGATAGTCCAGTAAAGCTCCCCATTGCCGCGTTAGCCATCCCGCTTCACAAGAAAGTTAGTAATCGCCACGTGGGAAAGCCGTCGCTTAACATTTTACTTTTTTCAAGAAAATATTCAGTTCAGCGAGCAGCGCATTTTAAGGTATTTCAAAGAAAACATTTGTCTCCTTTTGAGTTACGGTTCTTGACGAGGGAAAACGAGTAAAAATGCAGCAAAAGCTAATTTAAATGGGATTGGATGGTAGGTAGGAGCTCTCGATTTTGGTCGAGTTCCTATTTTTGTAACGAAAGAATAAAATGCTGCACGTACTTCTAGAAGTCTTCATGGCTAGTGTAATTTCATTTTACTGTAATTTCGTGACCTCTCATCGAGTGAGATGGCACAGAGGTTAAACTCCAGAGGAAGAGGCGTTTGGTTAGCCATTCTTTTATTAAACGACTTCAGGGTAATGGAAGGATTACTGAAAGGCTTGACTGATGCTCTCTGTATGGTTAGACAGCCTAACAACATTCCTGTCCGCCTTCTGCCCGTTACATAACACATGTCTGCTTAAGTGCCTATACTCTGAGATGACGAGAGTCACGGGATGCCACCCAATGTCGTGTCGAACCTCCTTTTGCACGGCGTAGTGCAGCAACTCGAGACGTGGTATGGACTCAACAACTCGGCGGAAGTCCCTTGCAGAAATGTTGAGCCGTGCTGCCTCTACAGCCCCGTCTATAATTGCAAAAATTTTGCCGGCGCAGGATTTTGTGCACGAACTGATCCCTCAGTTATGCCCCATAAATGTTCGATGGAATTCGTGTCGGGTGATCTGAGTGGCCAAAGCATTTGTTCGAATTGTCCAGAATGTTCTTCAAACCAATTGCGAACAGCGAACAATTATGGTCCGGTGCTTAGCACCATTGTCATCCATAAAAATTCTATTGTTGTTTGGGAACAAGAAGTCCATGGATCGCTGCAAATTGTCTCCACGTAGCCGAATAGAACCATTTCCAGTCAATGATCGATTCGGTTGGACCAGAGCCCACACGACACAATTATGGAGCCGCCACCAGCTTGCACAGTGCCTTGTTGACAATGTGTGTGGTGTCTGCATCACTCTCGAACCATACCATCAGCTCTTACCAACTGAAGTCGGGATTCATCTGACAAGGCTATGGTTTTCCACTCGTCTGTGGCACAACCGATGTGATCACAAGCCCAGGACAGGCGCTGGAGGCCATGTCATGCTGGTAGCGAAGGCACTCACGACGGCCGTCTGCTGGCATAGCACATTGACGCCAAATTTCTCCGCACTGTCCTGAGGGATACGTTCGTCGTACGTCACAGATTCATTTCTGTGGTTATTTCACGCTGTGCTGCTTGTCTGTTAGCACTGATAAATCTACGCAAACGCCGCTGCTCTCGGTCGTTAGTGAAGGCCGTCGGCCACTGCGGTAGCCGTCGTGAGAGGTAATGCCTGAAATATGGGCATTCTGGGCACACTCTTGACACTCAGGATTCCGGAATATTGAATTTCGTAAAGATTTCCGAAATGGAATGTCCCATGCATCTAGCTCCACCTACCATTCCGCTTTGAAACTCTGTTATTTCCCGTTGTGCGGCCGTATTCATGCCAGAAACCTCTTTACATGAGTCAACGGAGTACAAATGACAGCTCCGCCAATGCACTGCCCTTTCATATCTTGTGTTCGCGGTACTACATATACTGCTGTATATGTGCGTACCACTATACCATGACATTTGTCGCCTCACCGTATAGCCGTTCCTCCAAGTGCTTACTGAAGGGAATGATGTGATGTAGGTCTTGTGTGTTTAGATAAACCACAAATGGTACGTGGGTATTGTACACAGTGATGAAGCCATCGCGGCGCAGAGTTCCAGAAGGAAATTGGCAATTTTTCTTTCTCGGCATCCGCTGCACTGTATATTCTGTTTCAGTCAGTAGTACGAAAAGAGGAGAACGATCATTATGGATGGAACAAATACGTGATGAGAGAGGAAAGCGAATGTTCGTTTCAAAAGTGTATGAAGTTTAGCCATTTGTAGTGGCCTTTGGGGACAAAATTTAACAAAGCAGAACATGTTATTTGTAGCCTATGATCTTGTAAATCACTGTATAAATCATCAACACGGTCCAAGCACACAGCACGAACATACACATCGTATTTTTTGAAGGTCAGCGCTTTAATTTGTGGGTGTAGCCCATGAGCATGAGGCGTTTTTCTGTGCCCATTTCAAAAAGAGATAATCCTATAGATTTGGTCAATATCTAAATGAAGATGTGGCAAAGCTTATAACCGTGTAAAGAGGATTCTGAAGAGCCTACCCTTAAGGAGAAAAAAACCTGACTAAAAATGACCCATTGATGATGGAACAAAGATGTTATAAATATATTTTGGCAATAGAAAGATTGTTTGGTTAGTCAGCATATTTTGATTAGTGCTCTGTGAAGTTTACCTCTGTTGTCATACTATTTACTAGTTTTTAATTTTCCAAGAAATATGGCGGACAAAATAATAGTATTAACTTACGTACTTTCTGCGAGTTTACAGAGAACAACCAATATTGTTTACAATATTTCTAGGCCCCCTCTCCGAGATTCTTGGAATTCGTTGCTTCCTTGACATATATGAGCAATTTTTGGGCAGACGACTTCGTTTCCTTTTCACCTCTGGGATTAACCTCCATAATGTCTTAGGTGTCCTTATTGCTCTTTCGTTTTAAGTGGCCATGTCACAGAAACTTTGTATTCTCAGTAACATCCGTTATGTTCACTTCGACTGTTTTATATTTATTTTTGTTTTTATTTCTTCATTTCTTACGTCTAAGCTGGAGACTCCAGCAATTCCTCACCAGCAATCCATTTACATGGGACCTAACTGATCAATTCTTTCTGTCTCATACTTCCCAAACTTCTAATATGTACATATGGTTTCTACTGTTGTTTGTAAAATAATTTTCTTTTTGTTGGTGGTCTAATTATTCCAAAGATTAAGTTTAACTATCAAATGACACATTTACCTTGTCCAATCTTATTTCTGAAACCTTCCACACTCTTTCCATTCGCAGGTATAGTCACACCTAGACAGTGCAACACCAAGGTGTAACAACATGTAATAGCAAAATTCCCATCACCTGGATGCAGGTCGTCATCATCCACAATCGTACTCAGTTTCCTTTGTGTTTATTTTTAAACCCCACCTGTCATAACCTTCAAACACCTTCCATGTCTCTGTCTTCCACTTGTATAATGTGGTCATCAGCGAATAGAAGAGAATGTAAGTTGGTCACCATCCCACTGACCTTGAGATACATTTATATGTCCATGTCTTTAATACTTCATCCGCATAAATTTCCAACCGCAGGGGACTCATTGGGTAACCCCGTGGAAGCCCTTCGCTGATTTGGAATTCCGCTGATAACACATCACCCATTTTCATTGAGCTTGTGCATTCACAATATCAGGCTTTAAATGCATTGCTGTAGCTTATTTAGACATTATTATTCCTCATGCCAGTTTTTATTGGCCTTATGCTATGCGCCTTTTCTAGATGTACTAATGTGAAATGGGCCCACCCGGCTAGCCGCGCGGTCTAACGCGCTGCCTCCCAAGCGAGAAGGCGTGCCGGTCCCCTGCACGAATCCGTCGGGCGGACTCGTGTCGGGATCCTATCAGGCTGTGGATGGTTTTGAAGGAGGTTTTCCATCTGCCTCGGTGAATGCGGGCTGGTTCCCCTTATTCCGCCTCAGTTACATTATGTCGGAGGCTGTCCACTGCGGGCCGAACCGCACGATAACCCTGGGGTCGGTGTGGTGTGGGTGGACTGCTATGGCCTGTTGTGGGGCAGTGAAACACTGAGGGCTACGGCGGGACGAAGCCTCTCCGTCGTTGCTAGGTCCCCGATTCAATATACAGTGTTAAATGGGCCGTTCCTACTGTTCCCAATATATTTTTCTGTTAGCTTTTTAGGTATATAATCCTGAGATAAAAAATACGGCTTCTGTTAATGCTACGCATTCAAAATTCTCATTGGTATCTCAAAGTGGCCATAGACGTCCTGCTTCGGCGGGACGCGGTTGTGTGAAGTGGACAGGTGCAGAGTATCTTCCCTTTCCGTTGTGCCTGAGGCACGCGTGCGAGTGAAAGCTTCGGTTTCTATCCGCAACATTCGATTATCGCCGGACGCAATTTTACGCATGACTATAACCTTGCCTCCACTTCTGCGGAGTTTGGAGGGTTACGATTGGTGTCGAAAGTTTCAGAATTCTGTCCCAACTTCGAGAGCCTCCCGTTGTGCTCTAAAAAGAAGTTGAAAACGGACTAAGAGAGTCCTTTAATGGCTTTGTGCTCTGATTGCATTCCTTTTATCCTTTGTTTCTCTGTGTGGCTTTCCGTGCTTTCACTTTCGAGCTCCACTTTACGTGCCTTGTCCGAAACACAAAAAAGCTGTGGCGACTGGGCAGAGAGGTAAGTAGCTCGGCAGAGTTGCCACGAGACGTCGTGCCAGGCCGCCACCTGCTGTCTGCGGCATGTGTAGGCCGCCCAGCTGCCGCCGCAATCGCCCGACACACCTGCCCCCTGACCGGCTACCGCAGTCGGCTCGTCTCGTGCGCTGCGGGCACGTCATATCGTGCCAGTCCCTGTAAGCTGGCAGGTGAAGATAACGAAACGAAAGCGGAAGCTTTAAAATGGTTCAAATGGCTCTGAGCACTATGGGAGTTAACATCTGAGGTCATCAGTCCCCTAGAACTTAGAACTACTTAAACCTAACTAACCTAAGGACATCACACACATCCATGCCCGAGGCAGGATTTGAGCCTGCGACCGTAGCGGTCGCACGGTTCCAGACTGAAGCGCGTAGCACCGCTCGGCCACACCGGCCGGCGCCGAAGTTTTAAATTTCGCGTTTAAGAAATCGTTCATACAGTCGCGTACAGACATACCGCTGTTTGACCATCTAACAGACTCCGGTGTGGACGATAGTAGTAAGTATCTTAAGTGTAGAGAAATAACTGAAAGAGATGAGAACAAATACGTCGCTACATCCGGAGTACTCTACAGCATTGGCCCCTTACGTAGCTTGCATTTATCGCGAATTTTTCCCCCAGCGCAAAGCCCCAAGCTACTGGAAAAATTCCGGATGACTCCTGTATATACGGAGAGTAAAAGAACGAACACGCAAAAAACCCAATATCCATCACATCGGTTTGCTGCAGGATTATTGAACGTATACTAAGTTTGAATATAATAAGTTCTCTTGAGACCAAGAAGACTGTGTCCACCCGCTCTTGCGAAACTCATCTTTTTCTTGTCTTACATGATACCCTGCGAATTATGGATGACGGGCAACAAGCAGATAAGTATTTGTAGATTTCCGAAATGCAGACTGTTAGTAAAGGTAGGAGCATATGGAATAAGTTCCAAGATAGTTGAGTTGCTTAAAGACTGTTTAAGTAATAGAATCCAGTATGTTGTACTCGACGGCTAGTGTTCATCGGGAGTGTTCAAATGGCTCTGAGCACTATGGGACTTAACGTCAGAGGTCATCAGTCCCCTAGAACTTAGAACTACTTAAACCTAACTAACCTAAGGACGTCGTACACATCCATGCCCGAGGCAGAATTCGAACCTGCGACCGTAGCAGCAGAGCGGTTCCAGACTGAAGCGCCTAGAACCGCTCGGCCACAGCGGCCAGCCGCCAAAAGTGTCCCAGGGAAGTGTGATAGGACCGTTTTTACTGTCTATGTACATAAATGATCTGGGTCACAGGGAGGGCAGCAGTCTGCCTGCGGCTGTTTGCTGGTGCCGCTGCCGTCTACTGAAAGATGTCGGAGTTGAGTGACTGTAGGAGGATACAAGTTAACTTAGACAAAATTTCTAGTTGATGTAATGAATGGCAGCTAGCTATAAATGTAGAAAAATATAAGTTAATGCGGATGTATAGGAAAAACAATTCCATGATGTTCGGATGCAGGTTAGTAGTGTCGCGCTTGACAGTCACACTGTGTAAATATATTATGTTAACTTTGCAAAGCGATATGAAATGGAAAGAGCATGTGGGGATTGTGGTAGGGCAGGCGAATGTTACATTGCCGTTTATTGGAAGAATTTTGGGAAAGCGTAGGTCATCTGTAAATGAGACAGCATATAGGACGTTAGTGTGTTTGGAATCCGTGCCAGGTCGGATTAAAGGAAGACATCGAAACAATTCACAAGAGGGCTCCTGGATTTATTACTGATAGTTGTGAACAACACGCAACTGTTTCACAGATGCTTGCGGAACACGGGAATCCTTGGAGGGAAGACGACGTTCTTTACGATGAACACTGTTGAGAAAATTTAGAGTGCCGGCGTTTGAAGCTGACTGCAGGGCAACATATATTTCTCCAAGGGCCATGAGGGTGAGATACGATAAATTCGGGGTCATACGAAGGCAAATGGACACTCGTTTTTCCCGCCCTCTGTTTGCCGGTGGAACGGGAATGGAAATCACTAGTAGTGGTACCAGGTACCCTCCTCCACGCAGTGTACCGTGGTTCATGGAATATGTGTGTAGATGTAGATGAAGCTTCAGATAACGTTGAGCACAACAGTTCACTAGCATCAAGAAAAAATGCTTTGCTAATTACCACCTACTCGCTTCAAACTTTCATCAGTGCCGGACTTGTGAAAGGCTGAGAAACTTCCTTCTTGTCTTACGTTCAAGGGGGCCGGAGGGTCGTCAAACGCTCAAGATCCGATACCAATGTTTTGAGGCGATACCATGGGTCGTATACGTACCGATCTTGTTATTAATTCGTAACCTACACACATTAGTATTTTATGAACCTCCAATAGATTAGTAATAGTAAGAGCTTAATGAATTGGTCGCCGGCCCCCAAGTAGTGATCGTTAAATTCGGTATCTTTCAGAACACCTCACATCGACTGTTCTGTTTCATATTACCGTCGCCCTCAGCGACCCCATAGTTGTGACACTGACGAAGTGGTGTTCTGTTGTCTTTACGATTGGACGATTAATTGTTTAATAACAGTAATTTTATTTATACTGCGTTGTGTATTTAAATATGAGACACGATCACAAATGTTTACTAATTCTTTTGAATGTCATTTTACTTCTACTGATTGCATTGTATTACAACAGCCTTAATTTAATTTCACATTCCTTCCTGAAAATATGTGCGCATCTGAAAATGATCGTCTTTAAGAGTATAATGGGCATCCGCGAATCCATATTATTTCCGTGTCAAAATTTATATCATAGCAGCTATCATCATCATCATCATCATCATCTGGCGGTGGTGGCCACGGGCAACAACTACGAGGCGGATCTTCAGTGTTTTCTGTCTCACGATAGCGGCTGAATCTTCGAATGGTAATTCGGCGGCAGCTTTCTCTGTTGATACCCCTCCTTACCGTAAAGCGATGATACGAGCTTAGTGTAAGTTTGAAATGATCCCTGGCAGACTGTTGACAAACTGAGCAGTGTGCTCAGTCCACATAGTCCCGTTCACGGCTGCATTCGCAGCTGCTTTCCATAACCGCACAATGCAGGTTTACTTTCATCTCCATTACGCAGGTGGCTGTACGTTGCGATTTTCTGTGGTCAAAAGAGTTCTGAGAAATGTTTTATATTCAATAAAAGAGAATCATGTCACCAACTATGCAAGGCTTGAAGGTGGTTCAAGCCTTTCTTCTTAGCAGTTTATATTTGTTAGAGTTCTTCCAAATGGCGACCTCAGTACAGATCGACAATTAGTTCATGTTACGCCGATTTGTTGGATACGGTGTTACTTGACTTTCGGAAAGCTTCAGAGACATATGTAATGGGTCTTAATCCCTGCGGCACATTCCAACCGATATCCTCTAATTCATGTAAATAGAGTACAGCATATCACGGAGCATCAGTATGCTGATTAGGCCGTAGACCTTTAGAAAGCGCACCTGGTGCAGGAAATAGGTTTGTACGGAAATGACTCGACTGAAGATATCAGTATCAGTGACAATTGTTCTGCCCTTCAGATTGGTGGGAGTTTTGCGTCTCTCGCAATGGCTCAGTAATATCGATAAACGTAAGCAAGTGGAACGTAATGTCCGTAAAGAAGCGAGTAACCACTGCGTTGTGTATAACATCAGCAATAAATGAGTAACAATTGATATGGTTTAGATACCTCGGTGTCCGTTCTGAAAGCAAAAAGTGAAAAAAGCAAGTGATTCTACAGTGTACACTCTTTGACATAAAACTTGACCGGCGGCCGGCCGCTTCAGAGGCTAAGTCCGCGCCGATCGCGACATGGGACAAAAAGACTGGCCAACTCGCTAATTCTCTAAGTCCGGTTATCTGCACAATCTGGCAACACTGTAGACTGCGGCACTTCCTGGAGGAAAACTTGTCCCATGATAGAGAAACTGTGGTCTAGCGGTAGCGTGCGTTGTTTGTGTTCATAATGTCAGTGGATCGAGAGCAGCTGGCATAAAATATTTTTATAGCCTCTTCTGTCTGAATGCTGAAGACGTGAATGTAATGGTAGCGCAGATTCAATCTATTTCGCTTTGTGACACACCGATATCAAAATGTTATCCAGTAACGATTTTGCGGCAGATTTCCTGCAGACTGTCCTCCTCTGGACGCCGTATGCGGCAAAGCTCCGGGATCCATTTGCTGGCTACCGGCAGCGGCCGTGGCGACAGCAGCGGCGCTGCACTCCCCCGTTCTTTATCGAAAGCGCCTGCTACCGCTCATCGCTTTTGATGATTTAAAACGCTTTATTATTAAATGTTGCTCCACAGAAAATTTCTACAATTTCCATTCACGCTCAAAAGCAACGGAGACAGACGCCCTGATTAGTAGGCGCGTATTATATTACATTAATCGGCAAGAGCTATGGCCCGAAATTAATTTATAGACTGGGACGAAATTAAACCACCTCACTACATTCGATGAATTTATAAATGCTTCATACCTCGTTTCTTTTCCTTTCAAACTCAATTATTTGTGCAACTTTTGGTCAATGTTTGGATGTTTTCGTCAAGCCAGAGTGAGCGTCTGTGGTGTAAAGTGTATTACAGTTCTTGTTTCATTCCTTATGGTAAGTCTATGCGATAAACTGTGTGAATACCTTGCAATGCATGCTCTGTAGCAGTGCAGGAACACTGCACATTTGGAGTTCCATGTATGGGTTCATGAAGTATTTATTGTTGATCGGAAGTGATGGTTAAGGTCATCAGATTTAAACCAGAAAAATTTGTCGTTTTGAAGGTTTCAGAGAACGGAAAGGAATTGCTAACGCCGGTGTTAGAAAACGTCTACAGTTAAATGCTATTGCAAAAATTTAGAAGAAGGGAACTATATTAATGAACATGTGCACTTCATAAACAACCTTCTGACATGTTAGACCTATATGACGAACAAAGCTCAAACTTATATCGTTGACAGTCGGTTTGAATCTTTTCAGGGTCTATTTTACAGTGAAGCACCTTGAAATTTGCAAAGCAGAAATCCATGATAGTAACTTAATTTACTAAGTCGAAATCGGACGAAGATTGATGTTTAAAGGCATTCTTCAGATTTCGCATAAGAAATTTTTACTAGCAGTTCGCAACTCCATTAATTAAAATGGAAAATAAAAGGTTGTAGTCAGCGGCTTCTACCGTGATTCGAACTGCTATGTCTTATAGTACAAGCACTGCAACGCACAAGGGAACCTCTGAGCTAACGACACACTGGCGGCCAGAGGCGGAATATAGTCACTGCGATGTTGCCTGAGCCTCGAAACGCAACCTTAAACACACGAACAGAGGAGGTGGAGATTACTGTTTTAACGTCCCGTCGACAACGATGTCATTAGAGACGGAGCACAAGCTCGGATTAGGGAAGGATGGGGAAGGAAATCGGCCGTGCCCTTCCTAAGGAACCATCCCGGCATTTGCCTGAAGCGATTTAGGGAAATCATTGAAAACCTAAATCAGGATGGCCGGGCGCGGGATTGCACCGTCGTCCTCCCGAATGCACACACAAACAGGTGTTACTTATGTGAAGAACGCCGTTCTTGGAGTCCAGAAATTAAATATACTTTCTAATTGTGTCATCTTGCAGTGGATTATGTCGTACGAGTCTTCGATGTGGAAAACGAATGTCAAGTGAATTTAGCGAGGTAACGCCGACCTACACCCGGAAGTAAATGCACTATCAGAGTGTTGACAATACTTGCTACGACGCTGCCATTTCTAGGCTCTCTGACGAGGCAGCTCTTCAGCGAAATGCTTGCCGTGATTCTCCGATACGGTTCTTCAGAGTGGAGACGCGCGCGCACGTTTGGTTTTTATGCGGCGTTCTCCCCTGATGGTTTCTGACGTCGCCTTGTGGGCTATGTATACATATGAGACATTCAATTATCATTAATCCAGAATCATACAAGTTTCAGCTTCCGGCGTGGAAGAAGGCTGTTGACGCCGACATTATATCATTTCAACGTAGGGAAAGCAAAACGGATCATTCAATGTTTCTCATTCAACATAAAGCATGTGAGATAATTTTCCGTAACGTTCATAATCATCTAAAAATACAAACGAAGTAAAAATACACCGGAAGCTTATTCGAATTGAATATAACGCTTTGCACCTCGATGTCGAATTTGTCCACTTGCAATCTTTTGCAGCATACACATAGAATGTCATGATTACCACGAGAATGAAGAAATATGTTGGTAAGGATGGAAGCAAGAAGAGACGCAGTCAACAAATATTCTATTCCTCATGGCATTCATTTCATTTGACACGTAAGAAGAGGTAAAGCGGGAATTTACTTTCGTTAACACGAAGGATATGCCGCACATATTGATAACGAGGAAGTCTGCGTCTTCATACGTTTCCTCCTTGAAATCTGTATGCTCTATTATATACTAAGTAGCCCGATCATTGTTTCAGTAATGTTACCCTCTTGTTTGACCCCGTAACGATGAACAGATTCCAAATGCATGTCTCCCTTCCTGGGTTGTTTTTTGTGTTTTATTGCTTGGAATTCCTGAAGCAGACCACTGTGCCTTCCCCCCTCGTGGGTTAGGTCTCAAAACTAAACCGCTTTGTATCCAATGGCATAATTTATTCAGACAGCATCAGCATAAGACTATCAAACAAAGCCTTCCATTTACAGTTGCAGCACTCTAACCAGCACTGACCAAAGTGTAATCCACGGTCATGGTCCTAAATTACCAGCTGTCTGCTACTGTGGCAAAGTCCGTACTACACTTTCGATTCCGCAGCACCATTTTATCTGGTAACACTGTGTAGTTGCACAGTTGTGCTACCAGGTCTGTCCTCACACTGTCAACTTTATGTATCTCACTTCTCCTGTAGCGTAGATCACGAGGAGCCGAAGTAAATGAGTGTATTCTGCATGACGTAACATTCAGTATTCCCTTCTTTCATAGCCACTCTTCATGTGCATCGATACCAAATAGGAATGCGAAAACTCTTGCGAGTGAGAGAATGACAATAACAATCGTAACAAGAACAAGCAAATAATTAATGATGTTTATTCCAACGCAGAACGAGAATGGCTTTAAATATAAAAATCTGTATCTATATCTATATCCATATCTATTGATCTTTGAGTTGGCACAATGCAAATATATTCTTAGCATTTAGTTACTGAATTTAGTTCTGGATGTTTGCAGAGAAAAGGAAAAGTCGGTACCTCTCGCTAGTGTAATATAATGTGAACCAGCAACTACCCTTTCCTTAGAACACGACTCAAGCAGGTCCTCAAGTAGGTAGCAAGGCACTGCTGCATTCTGTTCCCTGACATTGCTCTGATGACGGTTAATGCAGATAGTTCCGATTATGAAATACAAAACGTATTGCAGGTTAGTTCCTAGGATAGTAACATTAAATTTGCGTTGTAGACGGCACATGAACGTGACGACTATCCATATTACTCATCAATATAAAAAGACAATATTTTGGGAATTTAGCAGGATTACTCAAAATGAATTCTGAAATTGGGTGACTGACTGCACAGGTGCTAAACGTCGTCAAGAGTATACGATGTCCTAATCGCATTAGGAATATGAAGATCGTCTTCGACAGCTCGCAACTTTCACATTGCTATCTCCACCCTACTCCAGACAGCCCTCGGTGGAGTTGCACTACGTTGCCGATGTTATGGAAGGCCTTCAAACCGACAACAGACCACATATTGAAAAATACAAGCGAATTCTCTTGCAGCGTAAGCTTATTGTAACTAATCTAAAAATTATTGGAGAGGAACATTGTCCTATTCAAAAAAAGTAAAATGTTACACACTGTTGACGTCAAACGGACATTATCTATGTCCTGTCTTGTGTCCTACTCATCTATAATATCAAGTGTACTATGGAAATGATTATATGTAATGGATGATAGGGTAATGCATTGATACCAGATGGCGGGGGCCGGCCGGTGTGGCCGTGCGGTTCTAGGCGCTTCAGTCTGGAACCGCGTGACTGCTACGGTCGCAGTTTCGAATCCTGCCTCGGGCATGGATGTGAGTGATGTCCTTAGGTTAGTTAGGTTTAAGTAGTTCTAAGTTCTAGGGGACTGATGACCTTAGAAGTTAAGTCCCATAGTGCTCAGAGCCAATTGAACCATTTGAACTATTTAACACAAAATGACATTAAAAATTAAAGTTATTCACGAGAAGCTAGTTGAGAATATGTATGAACATTAAATGACACGACGAACTGAAATAATATGACGAAGAGTTCAGCGCTCACTGGGAATAGAGCCCCACACATATCGTTGTTGACTACACACAAAGAGACGTCAGCTACCGAATTTTTATCCACCAGCTGCTCAGAATAGCATCTTGAACTTACAGTCATCTCGCATATAGTTCTGTGTCTCACTGGGAGTTAAAAACGTCAGATATCGTTAGTGTTGACAACGAATGAAAATACATTAAAAATCAAAATTATTATCCACCAGCAGATAGGTGTTCTCATGATAGAGCTTGATAATACATAATTTAATTCTTATTGCCGGGCCAGGATTCGATCCCATTCACGCGTAATATGTGAAGGTGTTGAGGAATCTGCAGTTTTGAACAAACAACAAATTGTAGCCGAGCTGTATTGCCACGAAGGGATCAAATTCCTCGTTAAGGGTGGCCTGAGTTGCATTCCCAGTTTAGAACCAATTTTATCGACATACAGAAGCTCAAATAAAAGATGGAATAAGTGTCCTGTGACCATACATAGCGTTTGTGTCGTCACTTGAAATAAATAACTAGTATAAGAAAGGTTACTGGTGATAGAGTTTCTACATGTCGCCACTCCAGACTTTATTGTGGTTCAACCTACCGTCTACTTGGTAAAGAAGGAATATCATCTTTAATGTGAATTTTCAGACCACGCAGCCATTATATCTCCTTCACTTGGTGTAGCCAGGAGAGAATGGAATCTGTCTCTCCCTATCTAAAATCATTGACAGAAGTGGGAATCGAACCCAGACCATAGGTATAACAACCTACCATCCGTCCAACAGACCACGAAATCCTCTTCTCTGCGAGTCATTTTTCTATCGTAACGCAGTTGCGCCACACTGGATGAGAATTCTGACACACAGGCTCCCTGTAGTAATTTGCAGCATGTTCAGTAAATTCATTTACTTGGTTGACCGAATCACCATGAACTAGCTGCCTCGGCTACCCAGTACATACATTCGACTATTTTGTAATCAGAGAAATAAAATCACGTAACTGCCACCTACACACAACTGCCAACAGTGTAGGATGCAGAAGTTTAAATAGGAAGTGTTCCTTTCCACTTGAGCTATTCTATTGCGCTATCTGTTACTAGAAAACGTCGTTCAGTCCAAAAGAAAAGCTGTAACTGTTTGTCTCTCAGAAGTCAAGACCTGGCCATATGCATAATCTCCCAGTGCTGTGGAATCCAAAAGTTCTGGAGGAATAGTTGTCGAGCTCTGGAGCTGTTGTAGCTACGTGTCAGCTAGTAGCGTGTATAAGATGTCGCGAGTTCGAATACATTCAGTGCTACATTTTTTAAAACGCAATTCTGCTCTCTGCTGAAGGTATCAATCTAATGGAACTTTGAACATACTTCCCTTCACTTCTCAGCCCAAAGTAGTCGCATGTGGAAAAAGGGCTAACTACTGTGACATTTTGTTCTATTCAGGTTTAATAGACAGCAGGCAGCAGATGCATCTCGAAGATGTGCAGGGAGAGCGCATCGTGCCATAATATGTCAGAAAAGTATTTTCTACATTAGCCGTCGTGTGGTAGTGATATTTTATTCTTCTTCAAACTTTGTTTGACAGCTTTAACTCAGAACAAGTTTTCTACATGCATGTAATCAATAAACTGCATGTGCATTGTCAGACTGTCATAGGTAACATCAGAGAATTCGCATATATCGTTGATGTTTAATTTCTCTCTCATGTTTACTATTGTTTTAACAACACTAAAGGAAACCTTACGAAAATTGTGCACTGTATTATAAGAAATGAAATAAAACTAACCATGATAACCTTACGACGAAAGTATCTGTACACAAGCATGCCTCTATCGACACGAATTAGTAAAATACTACTCACTTAGATTTTGATTGGGTCTGTGTTTAATTGGTATGCTGTGTCATACTCAAGAGGTATGCAAATGTGGCATTTCATAAATATAGTTACGTATTCCTAGAAACCCAAAATTCGCTTGGCAGCAGCGGAAAGAGGCCTTACCTGCTGTGCAGCATTGTAAGTTTTTCAACATTGCACTATGAGCTGAAAGCATTTTCTTGCGATTTCCTTATTGATGTTTGATCTGACTGCTTGTAGCTCTTTCACAGAAGGGATAAAAACGTTACAGTCAGTGAGACTGGAACCGCGAACCGTAACAGACGCTTTTTCACAGGTCAGCACGTTACCACAGAGCTGGCGAGGAGGTATGGGTCTTAGCTTCCTATTACGAAGGCAATAGTAACTAGAACTCTTAAACCGCTATTTGAAGGTCGAGATTAGTTGCGGTTTCCACCTGCAACGACTTTCCTGGGCTGAAAACCGTAAATTTTCAATCTTTTGTTACCCTTCAAGCGATAATAACTCAGATTATTCAATGGTAATGACAGGTAAAATCAAGTGAACTTTGAGGCTTAATTCCGTGCACACCAGGAAGTAACTCGTCGATCACAGAGTTGCCAAACATACGTTGCCTTGTTGCCAAATCTCAGTTACAGTACCAGCAGGAAGAAGACGAACCGATGTGATCCTACAGCGGTCTGGGAAGTGACCATAGCTGGTGTCTCCAAGTCGCGGCTGCTACGGCCTGGAATACGTAATGCGTCTGATTCGCTTTCTGTAACTAGGTTTAGGGACTGGAGCGTAGTTACTAATAATACTCAGAACTGACTGCAAACTGAGCATCATAAATCAGTAACTCTCATTGTTGTTTTTATATTTCTTTCGTAAATAAAAATAAAAAAGAATGTGTGTGTGTGTGTGTGTGTGTGTGTTTGTGTGAGAGAGAGAGAGAGATAAATAAAAAGCAATGAGAGAGAGTGTAAAAAATTGTTGTAAAGAAATTGAATCATGGTATTTAAAGAAATCTTTCATTAAAATGACACGTTCCACATCATTATGAAATGTCGTATTCATGATCTATGGAACAAGAGTTAATCTAATGTAATCTAATCTAATCTAATCACATCATATTGATGATTAGCCATGAAGAGTCATGAATTACCGAAATTTTGGCCAATACCAGTAACCAAATCTAAACTTGAAAATAAAAGACGACAATTTTTGTAATAAACCGTGACTCCTATCAAGACCCTTTCGTCCCTGTTATCTAACCACGAAAGATGTCTGATATACCTCCATTCTGAAGTAACAAAGTGTGCATGCATTTAAAGATGAAGTGCATGATGTGAAGTTCTGTGACGGAGATACGAACCCAACACGTAATCCGATTGTTAACTAAGAAACATCAAATGTTACGTATCGGTTTTTCTTACGAGCCGCTAGGTGTCTGAATCTAAAATAAGGATACAAACTTTTGTGCCTAAGCGACAATCGAACTGCACACCTACCGTGCATCCACGAATATAGCTTAAGTATCAGTTGCTTACTCATGAACAGTAAGATGTGTGCGTGTTTGACCAGAAATAACGACACCTGTTGCGATTGTTGGAAACACATGAACAGACATTGAAATTGCGCGTTAATTTTCACTAGCAGGTGGGTGTGCACTTGATAAAGCTAGAAATGAAATTATGAATATTTTTGTACTGGATCAGGTTTCAGACCCACATAATTACCTTTGGAGGAGACCTAGAGAAGATTGCAGTCTTGGGAAAAGGAACGAAATGACTGAACTATACTGTTCCGAGAGATTCAGATCCTCGAAAGAGGAGATACGAATTCGAATCACAGTCCAGCACCAAATTTTTAAACGTCTCTAGTTCAATCAAGTACAAGTAAAATAAGAGCCCAGTCCCTTTAAATGGCTATCGGTTCATCAAATAAAATAAAATTTCCTAATGTAAGTAAGCTTACTGGCGACTGTATTTCTGTTTACCATGACTTCCGCTGTGTCATTTCCCAACGTAAACCGGCTCTGCCCAGTTGGTAATGAAGGAACGTGATGTTTAATGCGGATTCTGGATTATAACGTCTTTCTCTTGAGGTTACCAGAGGTAAAATAAATCTGTTTGTGCCTCTTAAAAGTAAATGCCTGAACCCACGCATTGAACCTGTGATAGCTCGTTCCAACATACCATTGTGGCCACATTACCCAGCCCCAAAAGTGTGCTGTAACGGATGATGTGCTTAGCTTACAAAATTAGTCACGGTGGAAAAAATGCGAGTCTATTAAATGGTCAAGTAGAAGCAAGTTTCTGACGCAGAGATTATGCTATTCTCATGTCAGCAGGATGTAAAGACTCTTCTAGGCATCATAGGCTGGATGTGAAGCCATTTTGATTTTTCACAAATTCAGCAAATTCCTTAGTTCGAGAAAATCCACTGTGAAGTGTGAAGTTGCCGGATAATTCGATTATTACTGTTATTATTAATATCATTCTATTCATACCGCTGCTGTAACACAAGTGCTTGAACATCATTGAATGCCTTTTGGTCACTATAGATGTAGTTTCCCAAGAACAGGTTCTTTCCCTGTCTACGGAATCCTTTTCATGTTAATATCAAACACCAGCAATTACTCGTAGATTACTTTAAAACTAAAATAATTGACGAAGACGTTACTTGGTAACAAAAACGCACTGCCTTTCTTCATTTACTTTCGCCTAGAAATGGCTATCGCGTACTGACAAACCAAAAGGCAAGAGATCTTACTGCCTTCCGATATACGTTGCTGTTAGTTCTTCCACATAATTTGGTCGACATGACCTGTTTCAAGTTGTGTATGACAGACAGTGTTTTAGAAAATCTATTGTTTCCCTTTGAAATAAACAGAAGTATTTTCATTCTAAGCTGTCCAAGTACAAAATTTTCGCAATATTAGTTCAAATTTAATATTCGCTTCTATAATGTAGGAAAGTATTTCACAGTCGCAAAACTCGCATCCGAAACGTTGACCTTACACTTACTCGCTGACCATACATTCTAGCTCAGAGTGACACCAGTTTAAATAACCTAATGTAGCGAAGACTGTTTGCCAGTGCTCTTTCTCACCGGATAATACGCAATTCACTGATTTGGCTCCATAAGTACACTGTAACAGTAATTTCTGTGTGAAATTTGTCAGTAAGCTTTTGCTTTCCAACCGGCAAAATACGGCAGAGTACGGCCGGTAAACAATTCACAAACCACGATTTAGTGCCAATAAGACGATTTCCTTAAACATTGTCGAAGCTGAGGGAATTTAGTTTCTGCTTAAATCGTCTTAAGCAGCAACGTTCACAGATATCTCAAATAGGAAAAAGCTGAATATCCAGGTACGAAGGTTGTAGAACAAACTTCCCACAGTTTGTGTCAGGTTGATCTTTTCGTCTGATAACACTGCTTAAGTATTTTGTCTAAGAGGTATCCCAAGTAGTATCCCTGTAGCTGTGGGAATCATTGGTTGAAAACGAGTTTAACACCAATGGGTACAGTGCTGCTAAATTTTCGCAATTATTATCGACCTACGTCTGAGTTCATCCACAAACTGAGGCGTATTTATAATATTGGAGCTAGACTGTGTATCCTTGTCTTTCTTGAGTGGTCATTGGAAGGCGTTTACACACACGTATACAATACTATGAATACTTCGAACGCTATGGTTAACGTTGCTCTCATAAAATACTTTTTTTAAAATTCTTCTGGGTCTTCAGCGTGCAATATGTGTTGTAGATACAGTCTCAGATCAAAACATTGACCGCCGAGTCGTTCACGTAAGGTGGACAATACAGTCGTGCTCCTCTCAGAATTCTATGTCTGGCAATATGCTCGATCTAGCAACATGTAGACTGCGGCACTTCCCAGAGGAAGTCTTGACTCCAGTCTTAGTACATTACTCTTGACTACGACCGTAGTCTTGAGGTAAAACGCGAGACCAGCTAATATGATATTGTAGATTCGCTTGAATTACACTCATAGCTTCAGCACCGAGAGGAAAGGGGCGATAAAAATTTTGTCGATATGTGCTTTCGGTCGCCAGACGTCATATTAGCTGGTCTAGCGTTTTACCTGAAGACTACGGTCGTGTTCCAGCAGCGGTATGAATAAAATGATAGTAATAATAACAGTAATAATCGAATTATCCGGCAACTTCACACTTCACAGTGGATTTTCTCGAACTAAGAAATTTGCTGAATTTGTGAAAAATCAAAATGGCTTCACATCCAGCCTATGATGCCTAGAAGAGTCTTTACATCCTGCTGACATGAGAATAGCATAATCTCTGCGTCAGAAACTTGCTTCTACTTGACCATTTAATAGACTCGCATTTTTTCCACCGTGACTAATTTTGTAAGCTAAGCACATCATCCGTTACAGCACACTCTTGGGGCTGGGTAATGTGGCCTCAATGGTATGTTGGAACGAGCTATCACAGGTGCAATGCGTGGGTTCAGGCATTTACTTTTAAGAGGCACAAACAGATTTATTTTACCTCTGGTAACCTCAAGAGAAAGACGTTATAATCCAGAATCCGCATTAAACATCACGTTCCTTCATTACCAACTGGGCAGAGCCGGTTTACGTTGGGAAATGACACAGCGGAAGTCATGGTAAACAGAAATACAGTCGCCAGTAAGCTTACTTACATTAGGAAATTTTATTTTATTTGATGAACCGATAGCCATTTAAAGGGACTGGGCTCTTATTTTACTTGTACTTGATTGAACTAGAGACGTTTAAAAATTTGGTGCTGGACTGTGATTCGAATTCGTATCTCCTCTTTCGAGGATCTGAATCTCTCGGAACAGTATAGTTCAGTCATTTCGTTCCTTTTCCCAAGACTGCAATCTTCTCTAGGTCTCCTCCAAAGGTAAGTATGTGGGTCTGAAACCTGATCCAGTACAAAAATATTCATAATTTCATTTCTAGCTTTATCAAGTGCACACCCACCTGCTAGTGAAAATTAACGCGCAATTTCAATGTCTGTTCATGTGTTTCCAACAATCGCAACAGGTGTCGTTATTTCTGGTCAAACACGCACACATCTTACTGTTCATGAGTAAGCAACTGATACTTAAGCTATATTCGTGGATGCACGGTAGGTGTGCAGTTCGATTGTCGCTTAGGCACAAAAGTTTGTATCCTTATTTTAGATTCAGACACCTAGCGGCTCGTAAGAAAAACCGATACGTAACATTTGATGTTTCTTAGTTAACAATCGGATTACGTGTTGGGTTCGTATCTCCGTCACAGAACTTCACATCATGCACTTCATCTTTAAATGCATGCACACTTTGTTACTTCAGAATGGAGGTATATCAGACATCTTTCGTGGTTAGATAACAGGGACGAAAGGGTCTTGATAGGAGTCACGGTTTATTACAAAAATTGTCGTCTTTTATTTTCAAGTTTAGATTTGGTTACTGGTATTGGCCAAAATTTCGGTAATTCATGACTCTTCATGGCTAATCATCAATATGATGTGATTAGATTAGATTAGATTACATTAGATTAACTCTTGTTCCATAGATCATGAATACGACATTTCATAATGATGTGGAACGTGTCATTTTAATGAAAGATTTCTTTAAATACCATGATTCAATTTCTTTACAACAATTTTTTACACTCTCTCTCATTGCTTTTTATTTATCTCTCTCTCTCTCTCACACACAAACACACACACACACACACACACACACACACACACACACACATTCTTTTTTATTTTTATTTGTATGTTGTGCTCGACTATTGGCGAGGCACGAAAACGCCTGTGAATGACTTTCTTAGTTTTGAGTACACTTACGAAAGAAATATAAAAACAACAATGAGAGTTACTGATTTATGATGCTCAGTTTGCAGTCAGTTCTGAGTATTATTAGTAACTACGCTCCAGTCCCTAAACCTAGTTACAGAAAGCGAATCAGACGCATTACGTATTCCAGGCCGTAGCAGCCGCGACTTGGAGACACCAGCTATGGTCACTTCCCAGACCGCTGTAGGATCACATCGGTTCGTCTTCTTCCTGCTGGTACTGTAACTGAGATTTGGCAACAAGGCAACGTATGTTTGGCAACTCTGTGATCGACGAGTTACTTCCTGGTGTGCACGGAATTAAGCCTCAAAGTTCACTTGATTTTACCTGTCATTACCATTGAATAATCTGAGTTATTATCGCTTGAAGGGTAACAAAAGATTGAAAATTTACGGTTTTCAGCCCAGGAAAGTCGTTGCAGGTGGAAACCGCAACTAATCTCGACCTTCAAATAGCGGTTTACGAGTTCTAGTTACTATTGCCTTCGTAATAGGAAGCTAAGACCCATGCCTCCTCGCCAGCTCTGTGGTAACGTGCTGACCTGTGAAAAAGCGTCTGTTACGGTTCGCGGTTCCAGTCTCACTGACTGTAACGTTTTTATCCCTTCTGTGAAAGAGCTACAAGCAGTCAGATCAAACATCAATAAGGAAATCGCAAGAAAATGCTTTCAGCTCATAGTGCAATGTTGAAAAACTTACAATGCTGCACAACAGGTAAGGCCTCTTTCCGCTGCTGCCAAGCGAATTTTGGGTTTCTAGGAATACGTAACTATATTTATGAAATGCCACATTTGCATACCTCTTGAGTATGACACAGCATACCAATTAAACACAGACCCAATCAAAATCTAAGTGAGTAGTATTTTACTAATTCGTGTCGATAGAGGCATGCTTGTGTACAGATACTTTCGTCGTAAGGTTATCATGGTTAGTTTTATTTCATTTCTTATAATACAGTGCACAATTTTCGTAAGGTTTCCTTTAGTGTTGTTAAAACAATAGTAAACATGAGAGAGAAATTAAACATCAACGATATATGCGAATTCTCTGATGTTACCTATGACAGTCTGACAATGCACATGCAGTTTATTGATTACATGCATGTAGAAAACTTGTTCTGAGTTAAAGCTGTCAAACAAAGTTTGAAGAAGAATAAAATATCACTACCACACGACGGCTAATGTAGAAAATACTTTTCTGACATATTATGGCACGATGCGCTCTCCCTGCACATCTTCGAGATGCATCTGCTGCCTGCTGTCTATTAAACCTGAATAGAACAAAATGTCACAGTAGTTAGCCCTTTTTCCACATGCGACTACTTTGGGCTGAGAAGTGAAGGGAAGTATGTTCAAAGTTCCATTAGATTGATACCTTCAGCAGAGAGCAGAATTGCGTTTTAAAAAATGTAGCACTGAATGTATTCGAACTCGCGACATCTTATACACGCTACTAGCTGACACGTAGCTACAACAGCTCCAGAGCTCGACAACTATTCCTCCAGAACTTTTGGATTCCACAGCACTGGGAGATTATGCATATGGCCAGGTCTTGACTTCTGAGAGACAAACAGTTACAGCTTTTCTTTTGGACTGAACGACGTTTTCTAGTAACAGATAGCGCAATAGAATAGCTCAAGTGGAAAGGAACACTTCCTATTTAAACTTCTGCATCCTACACTGTTGGCAGTTGTGTGTAGGTGGCAGTTACGTGGTTTTATTTCTCTGATTACAAAATAGTCGAATGTATGTACTGGGTAGCCGAGGCAGCTAGTTCATGGTGATTCGGTCAACCAAGTAAATGAATTTACTGAACATGCTGCAAATTACTACAGGGAGCCTGTGTGTCAGAATTCTCATCCAGTGTGGCGCAACTGCGTTACGATAGAAAAATGACTCGCAGAGAAGAGGATTTCGTGGTCTGTTGGACGGATGGTAGGTTGTTATACCTATGGTCTGGGTTCGATTCCCACTTCTGTCAATGATTTTAGATAGGGAGAGACAGATTCCATTCTCTCCTGGCTACACCAAGTGAAGGAGATATAATGGCTGCGTGGTCTGAAAATTCACATTAAAGATGATATTCCTTCTTTACCAAGTAGACGGTAGGTTGAACCACAATAAAGTCTGGAGTGGCGACATGTAGAAACTCTATCACCAGTAACCTTTCTTATACTAGTTATTTATTTCAAGTGACGACACAAACGCTATGTATGGTCACAGGACACTTATTCCATCTTTTATTTGAGCTTCTGTATGTCGATAAAATTGGTTCTAAACTGGGAATGCAACTCAGGCCACCCTTAACGAGGAATTTGATCCCTTCGTGGCAATACAGCTCGGCTACAATTTGTTGTTTGTTCAAAACTGCAGATTCCTCAACACCTTCACATATTACGCGTGAATGGGATCGAATCCTGGCCCGGCAATAAGAATTAAATTATGTATTATCAAGCTCTATCATGAGAACACCTATCTGCTGGTGGATAATAATTTTGATTTTTAATGTATTTTCATTCGTTGTCAACACTAACGATATCTGACGTTTTTAACTCCCAGTGAGACACAGAACTATATGCGAGATGACTGTAAGTTCAAGATGCTATTCTGAGCAGCTGGTGGATAAAAATTCGGTAGCTGACGTCTCTTTGTGTGTAGTCAACAACGATATGTGTGGGGCTCTATTCCCAGTGAGCGCTGAACTCTTCGTCATATTATTTCAGTTCGTCGTGTCATTTAATGTTCATACATATTCTCAACTAGCTTCTCGTGAATAACTTTAATTTTTAATGTCATTTTGTGTTAAATAGTTCAAATGGTTCAATTGGCTCTGAGCACTATGGGACTTAACTTCTAAGGTCATCAGTCCCCTAGAACTTAGAACTACTTAAACCTAACTAACCTAAGGACATCACTCACATCCATGCCCGAGGCAGGATTCGAAACTGCGACCGTAGCAGTCACGCGGTTCCAGACTGAAGCGCCTAGAACCGCACGGCCACACCGGCCGGCCCCCGCCATCTGGTATCAATGCATTACCCTATCATCCATTACATATAATCATTTCCATAGTACACTTGATATTATAGATGAGTAGGACACAAGACAGGACATAGATAATGTCCGTTTGACGTCAACAGTGTGTAACATTTTACTTTTTTTGAATAGGACAATGTTCCTCTCCAATAATTTTTAGATTAGTTACAATAAGCTTACGCTGCAAGAGAATTCGCTTGTATTTTTCAATATGTGGTCTGTTGTCGGTTTGAAGGCCTTCCATAACATCGGCAACGTAGTGCAACTCCACCGAGGGCTGTCTGGAGTAGGGTGGAGATAGCAATGTGAAAGTTGCGAGCTGTCGAAGACGATCTTCATATTCCTAATGCGATTAGGACATCGTATACTCTTGACGACGTTTAGCACCTGTACAGTCAGTCACCCAATTTCAGAATTCATTTTGAGTAATCCTGCTAAATTCCCAAAATATTGTCTTTTTATATTGATGAGTAATATGGATAGTCGTCACGTTCATGTGCCGTCTACAACGCAAATTTAATGTTACTATCCTAGGAACTAACCTGCAATACGTTTTGTATTTCATAATCGGAACTATCTGCATTAACCGTCATCAGAGCAATGTCAGGGAACAGAATGCAGCAGTGCCTTGCTACCTACTTGAGGACCTGCTTGAGTCGTGTTCTAAGGAAAGGGTAGTTGCTGGTTCACATTATATTACACTAGCGAGAGGTACCGACTTTTCCTTTTCTCTGCAAACATCCAGAACTAAATTCAGTAACTAAATGCTAAGAATATATTTGCATTGTGCCAACTCAAAGATCAATAGATATGGATATAGATATAGATACAGATTTTTATATTTAAAGCCATTCTCGTTCTGCGTTGGAATAAACATCATTAATTATTTGCTTGTTCTTGTTACGATTGTTATTGTCATTCTCTCACTCGCAAGAGTTTTCGCATTCCTATTTGGTATCGATGCACATGAAGAGTGGCTATGAAAGAAGGGAATACTGAATGTTACGTCATGCAGAATACACTCATTTACTTCGGCTCCTCGTGATCTACGCTACAGGAGAAGTGAGATACATAAAGTTGACAGTGTGAGGACAGACCTGGTAGCACAACTGTGCAACTACACAGTGTTACCAGATAAAATGGTGCTGCGGAATCGAAAGTGTAGTACGGACTTTGCCACAGTAGCAGACAGCTGGTAATTTAGGACCATGACCGTGGATTACACTTTGGTCAGTGCTGGTTAGAGTGCTGCAACTGTAAATGGAAGGCTTTGTTTGATAGTCTTATGCTGATGCTGTCTGAATAAATTATGCCATTGGATACAAAGCGGTTTAGTTTTGAGACCTAACCCACGAGGGGGGAAGGCACAGTGGTCTGCTTCAGGAATTCCAAGCAATAAAACACAAAAAACAACCCAGGAAGGGAGACATGCATTTGGAATCTGTTCATCGTTACGGGGTCAAACAAGAGGGTAACATTACTGAAACAATGATCGGGCTACTTAGTATATAATAGAGCATACAGATTTCAAGGAGGAAACGTATGAAGACGCAGACTTCCTCGTTATCAATATGTGCGGCATATCCTTCGTGTTAACGAAAGTAAATTCCCGCTTTACCTCTTCTTACGTGTCAAATGAAATGAATGCCATGAGGAATAGAATATTTGTTGACTGCGTCTCTTCTTGCTTCCATCCTTACCAACATATTTCTTCATTCTCGTGGTAATCATGACATTCTATGTGTATGCTGCAAAAGATTGCAAGTGGACAAATTCGACATCGAGGTGCAAAGCGTTATATTCAATTCGAATAAGCTTCCGGTGTATTTTTACTTCGTTTGTATTTTTAGATGATTATGAACGTTACGGAAAATTATCTCACATGCTTTATGTTGAATGAGAAACATTGAATGATCCGTTTTGCTTTCCCTACGTTGAAATGATATAATGTCGGCGTCAACAGCCTTCTTCCACGCCGGAAGCTGAAACTTGTATGATTCTGGATTAATGATAATTGAATGTCTCATATGTATACATAGCCCACAAGGCGACGTCAGAAACCATCAGGGGAGAACGCCGCATAAAAACCAAACGTGCGCGCGCGTCTCCACTCTGAAGAACCGTATCGGAGAATCACGGCAAGCATTTCGCTGAAGAGCTGCCTCGTCAGAGAGCCTAGAAATGGCAGCGTCGTAGCAAGTATTGTCAACACTCTGATAGTGCATTTACTTCCGGGTGTAGGTCGGCGTTACCTCGCTAAATTCACTTGACATTCGTTTTCCACATCGAAGACTCGTACGACATAATCCACTGCAAGATGACACAATTAGAAAGTATATTTAATTTCTGGACTCCAAGAACGGCGTTCTTCACATAAGTAACACCTGTTTGTGTGTGCATTCGGGAGGACGACGGTGCAATCCCGCGCCCGGCCATCCTGATTTAGGTTTTCAATGATTTCCCTAAATCGCTTCAGGCAAATGCCGGGATGGTTCCTTAGGAAGGGCACGGCCGATTTCCTTCCCCATCCTTCCCTAATCCGAGCTTGTGCTCCGTCTCTAATGACATCGTTGTCGACGGGACGTTAAAACAGTAATCTCCACCTCCTCTGTTCGTGTGTTTAAGGTTGCGTTTCGAGGCTCAGGCAACATCGCAGTGACTATATTCCGCCTCTGGCCGCCAGTGTGTCGTTAGCTCAGAGGTTCCCTTGTGCGTTGCAGTGCTTGTACTATAAGACATAGCAGTTCGAATCACGGTAGAAGCCGCTGACTACAACCTTTTATTTTCCATTTTAATTAATGGAGTTGCGAACTGCTAGTAAAAATTTCTTATGCGAAATCTGAAGAATGCCTTTAAACATCAATCTTCGTCCGATTTCGACTTAGTAAATTAAGTTACTATCATGGATTTCTGCTTTGCAAATTTCAAGGTGCTTCACTGTAAAATAGACCCTGAAAAGATTCAAACCGACTGTCAACGATATAAGTTTGAGCTTTGTTCGTCATATAGGTCTAACATGTCAGAAGGTTGTTTATGAAGTGCACATGTTCATTAATATAGTTCCCTTCTTCTAAATTTTTGCAATAGCATTTAACTGTAGACGTTTTCTAACACCGGCGTTAGCAATTCCTTTCCGTTCTCTGAAACCTTCAAAACGACAAATTTTTCTGGTTTAAATCTGATGACCTTAACTATCACTTCCGATCAACAATAAATACTTCATGAACCCATACATGGAACTCCAAATGTGCAGTGTTCCTGCACTGCTACAGAGCATGCATTGCAAGGTATTCACACAGTTTATCGCATAGACTTACCATAAGGAATGAAACAAGAACTGTAATACACTTTACACCACAGACGCTCACTCTGGCTTGACGAAAACATCCAAACATTGACCAAAAGTTGCACAAATAATTGTGTTTGAAAGGAAAAGAAACGAGGTATGAAGCATTTATAAATTCATCGAATGTAGTGAGGTGGTTTAATTTCGTCCCAGTCTATAAATTAATTTCGGGCCATACTCAGCTCTTGCCGATTAATGTAATATAATACGCGCCTACTAATCAGGGCGTCTGTCTCCGTTGCTTTTGAGCGTGAATGGAAATTGTAGAAATTTTCTGTGGAGCAACATTTAATAATAAAGCGTTTTAAATCATCAAAAGCGATGAGCGGTAGCAGGCGCTTTCGATAAAGAACGGGGGAGTGCAGCGCCGCTGCTGTCGCCACGGCCGCTGCCAGTAGCCAGCAAATGGATCCCGGAGCTTTGCCGCATACGGCGTCCAGAGGAGGACAGTCTGCAGGAAATCTGCCGCAAAATCGTTACTGGATAACATTTTGATATCGGTGTGTCACAAAGCGAAATAGATTGAATCTGCGCTACCATTACATTCACGCCTTCAGCATTCAGACAGAAGAGGCTATAAAAATATTTTATGCCAGCTGGTCTCGATCCACTGACATTATGATCAGAAACAACGCACGCTACCGCTAGACCACAGGCGTAATCAGTCTAGGGTTTCTCTATCATGGGACAAGTTTTCCTCCAGGAAGTGCCGCAGTCTACAGTGTTGCCAGATTGTGCAGATAACCGGACTTAGAGAATTAGCGAGTTGGCCAGTTTTTTTGTCCCATGTCGCGATCGGCGCGGACTTAGCCTCTGAAGCGGCCGGCCGCCGGTCAAGTTTTATGTCAAAGAGTGTACATGCGAATATAAGGGGAGAGGCTTGAAGAGGTGTCGCTTCATTGCAAAGTATTTTGTAAGACGCTCGCGCGACTCGTCCTCAAGTAACTCTCGTTTGTCCGGTTTCCGCACAATATGAAACTGAGTGAAGAAATCGAAAAAGTAAAAATAAGAGGTGTGCAACTGCGTCAGGTTTATTCCACAGCAAAGACGTTAACTGCAGTAGGGTCCAGACATCAAAGTCGTCATGCAACTCCTTCAATTAATTATGATAATTTGTCGTCGTGTGGGTCATAAGAACATACCAGACACACTCTCTCCTTCGCCTTTGCCACGTTGTTGTTGTTGTTGTTGTTGTTGTTGTTGTGGTCTTCAGTCCTGAGACTGGTTTGATGCAGCTCTCCATGCTACTCTGTCCTGTGCAAGCTTCATCATCTCCCAGTACCTACTGCAACCTACATCCTTCTGAATCTGCTTGGTGTATTCATCTCTTGGTCTCCCTCTACGATTTTTACCCTCCACGCTGCCCTCCAATACTAAATTCGTGAGCCCTTGATGCCTCAGAACATGTCCTACCAATCGATCCCCTCTTCTAGTCAAGTTGTGCCACAAACTCCTCCCCAATCCTATTCAATACCTCCTCATTACTTATGTGATCTACCCATCTAATCTTCAGCATTCTTCTGTAGCACCACATTTCTAAAGCTTCTATTCTCTTCTTGTCTAAACTATTTATCGTCCATGTTTCCCTTACATCCATGGCTACACCCCATACAAATACTTTCAGAATCGACTTCCTGACACTTAAATCTGCACTCCTCCTTCGCCTTTGCCACGTATGTAAGTATAATGTATAGATCGTAGCGACAAAATAAGCAGGTAGATTTTCTGACATACAGGAAAGTCTGGTTTGAAGTGCTATGGCTTCCGTATGGCAACTGTAAACGTAGAAGCTGCTCAAGTTTCACATGTAACGAAAAAAAGTCGTCATATTTGGGAACTAAGACTGCGGGAGTCTTAAGTGGCCAGATCTACAGTACAGCTGTGCGGTTTTAAATGCAACTTAACTGTAATCACACCATCATGTTAGCTTAAACGAGGCATGTGTATAACTCGATTAGAAAAATGATTTCAGATGGAGGAACCTCCTAGATCTAACTGTGGTGTAGCCAAGAGGCAGATTGATTTATTGGGATCATGGAAATGTAATACACATCTTGAAAGACATCGCTTGCATAACCTTGTTCGACCAGTTCTTGGTTACTGTTCATTCATTTGGGGAAGCCTTTTCAAGTTGGATTAACGGAAAAAACTCACAGAAGAGCTGAATGAGTTGGTCACGAGATTATTGAGTTAGCTTGGGGCAGGCCCAGAAATGCTGAAGTAACTGTATTGAGAGACGTTCTACATCAGAGACTCTTAAGTTGCGAGAACCACGTTCCAGAATTAGTGAAATACTTCGTACACCTCGCGTAATGACTACAGCGCTAAAATTAGGAAAAAAAAGCTCGTTCCTAATATCTTTATCCTTCGTATCATTTTTAAATGGAATTGTGAAGCATGGGGAAAGGGGTGAGTCTACATCATACTGATAACTATGTACCTATATGCTACCTGCCACAACTGATACAGTGGCTTCTGAAGTATAAAAACAGCGTTTAGGTGTAGGTATAGGCATCCGTCTTAATGTCTTTGGGGAAAAACAAGGAAAAATTACACCGCTGTGATCTTGCGGGGATTCGAACATCTCTATTCGAGAATGCGAGTTCAGCGCTTGTGTCTACTTCATCACACCTTACCGTAACAATAAAGTCGATACGACAAAGCAGCCCATTGGGCCTATGAAGCACAACGTAAAAATTTCGTAAAAAGATGTATTGTCGTCCCACTAAATTTGTAGTAGCTCCGCAGTAAAAGATTGTGATGGAGGCCAGCGTTTAAATTCAGCACCATGTGTTATTGTGTGTGCAGAGCGCTTTAATACTTTATCAGGGTGCTTATGTCCGACAACAGCCCTGGAGGAGAGAAAAATAAAAGATATTAGGGGCTTATTTTCAAACGACAAATCTTATGCGCACACTTCTGTCCAGTCTCGACCTTGCGGATTGTGCGGTTGTGAATTATACTCCAACAAACGGATCTCTCTCTCTCTCTCTCTCTCTCTCTCTCTCTCTCTCTCCAGGCATTGTCCGGGTATTCATTGTGCCAGTTTTCTATTACAAACGAAAACAAAAAAATTAACTGTTTGTAGTGAATTATCGAAAACATTTCATTTCCATATATTCATGCAAACGCCCTTGAAATTATGAAACAGTCTCACAAAGAAATATACGCAATGTAGAAGTACAGCATCCAAATTAAGAAACACGATCCCGGGCGGTTTCTGTGCGCTTAGCGCAGCTGCTTCGCGTGTCTACAACGCGATTTTGTAAACGTCCTTATCACGACGCTTCTTCATAGGTCTGTAGATAACTATCGTTTTCAGCTACAGCCGTTTGCCCTAAGCAATTCAAAGATGTCAAAAGCGCTCCCAGATGTCGGGGTTTTCCATAAGTTGATTCCACTGTAGGAATATCTTAGTAATAAAGAAGAAAAGTTTTAAAAGTTCATGCATGATGTGACATTTTTTGTGTTTTTGTGTTTCTGTGTTTGTGACTTCATATCTCTTGAACTGTGTGTCGTACGATGAAACATTTGTGTACGTACATTCAGTGACATATGTGAATACTTTAAGCGCACTATGTTGCGAATAGAGTTTGTAGAAAATAGCAATGAATTTAAACGTCATGCATACTGCGCTAGTTTTTCACGCATGTCATTGCTTATGGCTTCATACCTTCTGAACTGTGATACGTAGGTGCTTCTTACCCCCACAGAGATTGTTGTCTAAGAGTAAGGGATATGTGTACAAAGTTTGGTTGAAATCGGTTTAGTGGTTTAGGAGATGATGCGGAACATAGGCACGACGCCGCGCGCGCGCGCTCACACACACACACACACACACACACACACACACACACAGGCGCGCGCGCGTTTATAATATGTATGGATTTCTTGTGTATTAGCAGTCTGTTGACAGAATATATCTGACAGCACCATCGCAGTTTCTTTTGTTTCCGATCCATGACTCGCATCCTCTCTTCCTGGACACGTGCTCCGTATACTGACGCAGTGACAGGTTTTCAGGTTTCCAGTTACTCGCGAGTCTCGCGGCTGTGTTCCCACCGCTGGCTGCCCTTGGCTGCCGCGCTGCCATCGGTACGCGCCATCTGTATGAGTGTCAACGCGCTGCACTTCCTGTCGAGCAGGCAGACGGGCTGGCGTTCCACAGGCCAGCTCGCATCCTGTCCGTCCCTCTGCCGGCTGCCGCGCCTCTGCAGTCGCAAAATATTTACCAAATCCAGGATTTTTGCCCCTACCTATCATGTTTATGTAGCACGGGTAAAAGATCCACATGAGACTGTGATTAAAGCGGTACGGGAGGAGAGACAGGTCTCTCGATATTTGCGCACCCCATATTTGCCCAACTGGGCCTTGTGTGAAGTCAAGGAGACAAAAATAATTAGAATATATGTAGTGGGAGAACAGCAACAGTATCTAAGAAATCTGAGGATGGCTTTACAAGGCACTGAAAGTACTAGGACTACTTATATAGTTTTAAAATTATCACCTTCAATAAGTCAAGTCACGTAATTCTTGTTTTGCATGTTCATATCTGCAGTCTTGGTGCACTCTGAAATCCCCGCGGCAAAGTATATCTCCAGTAGAGAAGCCACAATAAAACGACGCAGCCTATTGATAAAGTGGATTATCATGCGAGAACTCATTTTCTGCACTTGAACAGCAGCAAAAGTCCACGCTGTGCTGGTGAAAGTAAAAAGTAAAGTCGAATGGTACGAGTGGCTGGGAGACCCAAAGAGCAAGTTCAGTCGCCTGAATTTAGAACTGTTTCCTATTCTTCTCACCCGTAGGCATCCTTTCTTCGCGAAGTGCCACCGCTGTGTGTGTTTTTGAAGTGTAACTGTTTAGTTTATGTGACAGTAATAGGTGTATCCGTAATGTGGTGTCTTGTATGTCCTGTATCATGATGAAAAAAGGGACAGCGTGAATCCAGGTGACGGCACATAGCCTACTCCTCTCAAATAGCACCGAGGGGCTCGTCGAGAATATCTTTGTAATTTTAATCCAGGACATTGGCGCTAAGACTGGTGGTCAGGGACTTTAGGCCACAACCCTTCCTGTCCCCTCTGCCGTGAAGGCAAAGGGAAAATTGTCAGCTTCGCGGCGTACCCTGATGGTCATCCATCCAAGTACTGCCCACGCACGGTGATGATTAGGCAATCTGTCCGGAACCGGTGTACCCCCGCGGCATGGCCGGCGAAAGTCGGTGGAAGTGGCAACAACAACGTACAAAGCAGTGACACAGTGGCTGGCTGGGTGACGAAACAAGTTTGAATGACGAAGAACAGGGAATATCAAGAGAAGTATATGCCCTAGTGCTCAAAGACTGATGTATCACATTTTTTTTTAATGCTTGTGAAATCTTATGGGACTTAACTACTAAGGTCATCAGTCCCTAAGCTTACATACTACTTACCCTAAATTATCCTAAGGACAAACGCACACACCCATGCCGGTGGGAGGACTCAAACCTCCGCCGGGACCAGCCGCACAGTCTAAGGCTGCGTTCACACTGCCGGCCGGGCCGAGCCGAACCTGGCCGGGCCGCCGCCCGCTTCGATATCAAACACATGGTTTTGAATTGCGGTGTTCACACTGGCGGCCGGGCCGCGCCGACACGGCGTGAGCCTCCCGGAGCCGAGCCGGCGACATCCCGAGTGTTTAATATTGCTGGCGCGAGCTTTCATCACAAGTGTGACTGCACACGTCTTTTATTTTAAGATGTTACCTCACATTTAACAATCAGTGAGGAAAAATTACGTTTATTATAATGATACATGCGAAATTACTTTTATTTCATTTATTTAATCTACCGTATTTACATGCATTTACAACAATAGCTTGCCAGCGATCGCGGCATTGCCGCCACTGAATAGTTCGCATTTACTTGTAAACGGAGACAGATATGAGTGTCACTGAGGGACGGAAATGTGTCCCTACCAGATGATAATGCATTGTAAAGTCATGCTGTGGCAGTTCCTTATCAGTGGAAATAGAACCACTGAGTCAAAGGGCATTATCTCAAAACTCTTCGCCTATCAATCTGTCTATCTTACTAGGCAATGAAAAGAATCCTGTGAGGTCATCAGTGGCTCCACATGATGAACCATCACCACTGCCAAGCGCTGCATCATGAAGAAAAAAGAAGAAAAAAGTTGGAAAATTCTGAAGGAGTATTTCTGCGATTCTTCGTTGAAGGCACAGCAAGACATTACCCAAAATGACGAAGCTAATTACTTCCTAATAATTCTCAAGAGTCCCATAAACTCTTTTCCCCTCAGAGGTAAGCGTTTGTGAAATTTAAAATACAAAAGCATGACTACAATTAATTGGAGGTAGTGAATGCTGTACAAAGTTCTACTGCAAACCAAAAAGTGTGTACTAACTTATCTTACCTTATCGTTATACACAATTTTTCTTCTGCTGTTATACTTCTGCGAAAATTTGTGTTCTGTTCAGAAATTTTGTCTTGAATGTTCAGCAGCACATACTGAAATGTATTATGATTCATTCTGTAATTTGAATAAAATTTTTCAGGATAGTTTTTAAGTTCTTCATATAAAGAAAAAAACTCTCCTAAATGTCTGTCGCTATTTATGGGATGAATCCATAACCTCCTTGTTCTTCTGTACTTCAAAACTCGACGAGTTACTGCAGAGTCAAAACAATACCAATAAAAGAGTGAAGACATTGTTCTACACGACAGCACAGAGTAGCTAAAGGCGAGCAACTGTTGACTGCAGCAGCGTTTTCTACTGACTTGCTTGTCAGCTGTCGAAGGGTGGGGATCTTTTTAAATTTATTTATTTGGCCTCCCGCCAGCCATTTAGCCAAAGAGTGGGGATTACCTTGACAGTGCAGCGCAGCCCGCCAAGGAAGAAAAAAAAAAAACAATGAAGAACAATGAAACGCGCATCTGTGCCGATCTACAGTAGTTTCATTAACTCTCCATTATTTTTTCTGTCAAAGTAGACAACGAGACTACAGAATTGCGCTTCAGTTATCTTTTAGTTCGAAATACGAAATGTACATCATACTAATTGTAGGATGTTGATGACAAGTAATTGTTTGTCTTTTGTGATGCAACGTGTGGCCAATTATAAAAGCATAGCAGATGATTGTCCAGTAGCCGAGGGAAAAATTCTTATACATTTGGATTTATCTAGAGAATGAGACCATTAAAATAATAAGAGGGACCGGCACTAGGTCTGCGCTGATCACTAGTAATTAGTTTTTTTCTGTCCTGCATTATATGACTACACAAACCAAGCTGTAACCGCGCGAACTCCGTGGCTTGCGGACGCGGCACTGACGCCACTGAATAGCTCGCATTACTTGAGACCAGAGACAGATGTCAGTATCATTATCATTTCAAAAACTTTTTGGTACCTTTAGCTACATTTCATTCCCAACAATGTATGGTCTAAAACGGATCTAACAGTAAGCTACCCGCTACATAACTTTTTCACTACAAGATTTGCAAATCAAGTGCACAACGTTGACAAATAGCATCATTTCACAATGACTGTTAAGAAATATGGAAATATAAATGATTCAATACGAAGCTAAGATGTTGCACTACCGCGTGTACAAAAATCAGATTCTTTAGCCGCATACTTTCTTCAAAATCGGTTGGGAAGCGGTACGAAACTAAGAAATCACGCGAAACGAAAAGTAGACTTTTTCTTTTTTCACGACGTAAGTAACGCTTTTAAGGAAAAAATAAGTTCATAAAACGATGTGGCGAAGTCTTATATACCGCTAAGAATTTTTAAAACATGAAAATCGGAGAGGTGGATTTTCCCCCATTTCGCCGTCCCGGCTCGGCGCGGCGCGCAATGTGAATGCACTACTCGTCGGCCTGAGCTGGCCAGGCACGAGCCGAGCCAGTACGCGTCAGCCCGGCCCGGCCCGGCCGGCAGTGTGAACGCAGCCTAAGACTGCAGCGCCTTACCACGTATCTCAGTCGAGACGATTGTGGATCAGTCTCCGATATCGTACACGACATTCGCAGCTTGACAAAGTTCCGTGACTGCCCTGCCCCCCCCCCCCCCCCTCCAAATTCAAAAAGCGCACTGAACCAAGGCTGCAGCGCAAATGTTGCAGCTTTGTCAGGCCTATCCAGATGAATTCTTTAGCCTCCTAATCAGCACGGACGCGTGCTGGGTGTGTAACTACAAAGGAGAAAAGCAAACAATGGAAACAAGTGGATTCACCACTGCCGAAAAAGGCGATGACACCACCGTCGTCGGGCAGTGTGACGGTGAGTGTCTTTTGGAATTGCCGTGCTGTTGTGCTAACATATTAAGCTCGTAAGGAACAAATCGTCACGGGAGCATACAGCCCAAAACGAGGCTGTCAAAGCGCAGCTTCCGAGGAGCTATTTCTGCTCCAACACAACGCCCCAGATCATTCCGCACACCACAGAGACATGTTGCTTCCTTAGGCTGTTAAATTTTGTCTCATCGCAGTTATTATCTTGACATGGTACCCAGTGACTTGTTTCTCTTGCCTCGAAAGAAGAAGTCGCTGTGTGGCAGGCTTCTCTGGAACAATGACGACGTGAATTTCGATGTGGAACTTTTCCTGAAGAGCCAAAAGGAGACTTCTACAAGCAAGGTCACCGCTAAGTCATGCATCATGGGGAAAAATGTAACGCATTGAAAGATCGATATGTAGAAGAAATAACACCACCACACAGTTTCATGGTCTCACCTTGTGATTTTTTTTTTCGACATGATCATCGAAAATTGATACCCCTCGTACTGTACAGAAAGTTTTGCGGCAGGTGCTTGTCATCCAGTCAACGTAAACATTGGTGAGCAGAGGGGTGCGAATGGAAGGGCAGTCACCGACAGCCTGCATTCCTATGCTGTGGCACGCTGTCCAGGTGTTCTAGCGAATCTCTCACGAGCGACAATGAAACACTTGAATCGAAGGCTTCACTTACTGAACTGCAAAACTCACTTCTCCTTGTAGTCATCGCCGGAAACAAAATTTATCTTAAACGTTCAGGGCGTCCCCGAATACTTGCTAAATGCTCAAAGGTGTGTAAACAGTTTGTTTGATGCGTAATAGTATATACATCTATATACATACCCGTCACTTCGGCGAAATGTTATTGAGGGCTTGAAATGCCGGTTCTCTAAATTTTCTCAGTAGTGTTCCGCGGGAAAAAAAAAAAAACGTCGCCTCCTCTCCGGGCATTCCTATTTGAGTTTCCGAAGCATCTCCGCAATACCTGCATCCTGACCGATCATACTGGCAACAAATCTAGCAGCCCACCTCTGAATTGCTTCGATGTCTTCCTTGAATCCGACCTCGTGCGGATCCCAAACACACAAGCAGTACTGAAGAACAGGTCGTGCTGGAGTTCTATACGTGGTCTCCTTTAGAGATGAACCACAATTTTCTGAAGTTTACTCAAGAAACCAAAGTCGACCATTTGCCTTCCCTACTATAGTTCCTCCATCCTCGTTCCATTTCACATCGCTTTGCAGCATCACGCCCTGATATTTAAACAATGTGACTGTGTCAGGCGGGACGCTACTAATGCCATATCCCAGCATTACGGTTTTTTTTTTTTAACTCATCCGCATGAACTTACATTTTTCTGTTCGCTGGACGCAAGTGCAGGAACGTGAATAATATTTATATTTGCGACCTATCATAATTAAACTTCGTTATTCTAGTGAAACTGTGTGCTTGTTAGCAATTTTCGATAATAATGAAAGGAAGAGTATTCTGATATAGCAATTATTATTGTAATCAATTTAACAGTCCACAATAAAGCAGTCATCGAAATGCGCAAAATGTGAAGCTGATGTCGAATGTCACTATCTATTTCATGCTGCGTGAAGACATGGAAGAACAGCATACAAACCTTCTTCCAGAAATTCAGCACATTTGTAGCCTGTTTCTATGAAAAGTCCCGCTGCAATAATTGACAAGCGATATCATTTCTATCCCTCGCAGGGCTCTCGATGATGGAAAAAAGGGGCGTCTCGTTCCATTAAAAAAGCCACACTTGCTTCACTTTGAGTAAACAAAAGATATTGACCTAACGAAAATATTCGCTCCTGATTTAACTACGTTTTGCATCAATAGTTCGACTGTCCCCTAAAATTGTTGCACTAGCTACCGTGATTTCCCAACTCCAGTTGCAGATGTAAGCTAGTGGCACACAGATGGAGTGTACAGGAGGTTTCGGACCATCTGCACTCCCGTTTCAAGCAGAGAGTATTGGCCGGCCGTGGTGGCCAAGCGGTTAAAGGCGCTACAGTCTGGAGCCGCGCGACCGCTACGGTCGCAGGTTCGAATCCTGCCTCGGGCATGGATGTGTGTGATGTCCTTAGGTTAGTTAGGTTTAGGTAGTTCTAAGTTCTAGGGGACTGATAACCTTAGCAGTTAAGTCCCATAGTGCTCAGAGCCAGAGAGTATTGTTATTTCTCTGTCCATAGATAAGCGGAAACGGGAAGTGTAATGTAGGGTGCAGTATGGCAATTTTTCTGTTACTTGTGGCAGAAGGGTTTATTTAAACTTTGTTTCTTGTAAAACATGCACTTCACACACAACTATCAGAGAAGCAGGAAATCGGAGCTAAATTACAAGTATTACACGGGTTTATGTCCGTTTTGCCACTAGCCCCGGCAGTCCAAAATATTTCGAGACTGAATTGATAATAAACAGAGAAAAGTTAAGATGGCGGTTTTAACGCTTCACGTGTTCTACATAGTCTCCCCTCATTTGACTACAACGGACAGAACATTCTTACAACCATGTAAAACTGCCAGAAAAGTTGTTCTTCGGAATGTTATTAAACTCGCGCGTCACAATGAGTTCAGTGTCGGATAAGCTACCACATGAACTTGTGCACGTTGTCGTTACGTGGTAGGTTCTTATTGATAACACCAGGTCACGTTCAAATGGCTCTGAGCACTATGGGACTTAACATCTGTGGTCATCAGTCCCCTAGAACTTAGAACTACTTAAACCTAACTAACCTAAGGACATCACACATATCCATGCCCGAGGCAGGATTCGAACCTGCGACCGTAGCGGTCACGCGGTTCCAGACTGAAGCGCCTTTAACCGCACGGCCACACCGGCCGGCACCAGGTCACGTGTCCAGAAAAGAATTGCCTACGTTTTTCATTTTAGTCAAGTCGCCGCAAGAGTCCACGCGTCGTCGTTTTTGTTCAGCTGTCAAGGTGGTCGGGACGAAGTTCCGCAGACTTATCTCTTCCTCAAAACATTCTGGTGAATGTCTTGAATATTTTACTTAGAGACGGTGCTCCATTGCGGTTTTGAAACGACGACGGTGACAGACTGTGGCCGCACGTCCGCTACTTAACACCACCTGCTCACAACTGACTGTTCGAATGCACATCTGTTGTTTACAGTTATTTATTTAAGCTGGCACAGTAGTTACAGCGCTGACGTCTCTTATACGCTATGAATAAAATCAGTCTCGGAACTTCCTGTACGGACAGTGTGTGCCGCCTGGCGGTAGGCGATATGACCTCATGAGCTTTTCCTTCTAATGGTCTGTATCGGCTGCCATTTGCTGGGAACTGCGAGAGTTTTGGTTAGCTGATGTTTCGCCGCGCGTATATTCTCTGTCGTTTCTTTAATTTTTCTGTTTACTCTGGGCTCGTTAAAGACGCCCCGTAGCGCGTTACGTCAGACAGTGTGTCCGCTTATAGCCTGCTCCTCGTTATCGCGTTGTTTCATCTCCATATGGCGCGCCCACGGCGCTGATGTTATTGCGCGCTGCCTGTGCCGCGTGCGTGCCGTCGCAGCCTCCCGGTACGGCGGCGGGACATGGAGCGTTCCGCATCCTCCATTGAGGTCGTTAAGCGCCGCGCTCATATAGCGCTACGTGAAGGGGATGGCGATGACACCGCGCCTGCGTCAGCGGCGCCCGCCACCGCTGCTGAATAAGGCCGTCTGCTCAGCTCGTGGTCGCGCTCATCCGTCGTTCCCTGAAGAGGAAACCTCGTACGTGACTGTAACGACCTAGGGCTGAAGCGCATTAATGGAAACTGCTGACGGTCTATAATGCCCTGTTCCCTTTTCTAGCAACTGTTGACGGTCCATAATGCCCTGTTCCATTTTCTAAGTACGCTCACGTTGTAACCAGTGGCTACGTTGGTACCATATTACACTACTGGCCATTAAAATTGCTACATCACGAAGATTATATGCTACAGATGCGAAATTTAACCGACAGGAAGAAGATGCTGTGATATGCAAATGATTAGCTTTTCAGACTATTCACACAAGGTTGGCACCGGTGGCGACAACTTCAACGTGGTGACATGAGCAAAGTTCCCAACCGATATCTCATACACAAACAGCAGTTGACCGGCGTTGCCTGGTGAAACGTTGTTGTGATGCCTCGTGTAAGGAGGGGAAATGCGTACAATCACGTTTCCGACTTTGATAAAGGTCGGATTGTAGCCTATCGCGATTGCGATTTATCGTATCGCGACATTGCTGCACGCGTTGGTCGAGATCCAATGACTGTTAGCAGCATATGGAATCAGTGGGTTCAGGAGGGTAATACGTAACGCTGTGCTGGATTCCAACGGCCTCGTATCTCTAGCAGTTGAGATGACAGGCATGGCTGTGAGTCAACAGATGGGGACGTTTGCAAGACAACAACCATCTGCACGAACAGTTCGACGACGTTTGCAGCAGCATGGGCTGTCAGCTCGGAGAACTGCGGTTACCCTCGACGCTGCATCACAGACAGGAGCGCCTGCGATGGTGTACTCGACGACGAACTTGGGTGCACGAATCGCAAAACGTCATTTTTTCGGATGAATCCAGGTTCTGTTTACAGCATCATGGTGGCCGCATCCGTGTTTGGCGACATTGCGGTGAACGCACATTGGAAGTGTGTATTCGTTATCGCCATACTGGCGCATCACGCGGCATGATGGTATGGAGTGCCATTGGTTTCACGTCTCGGTCACCTCTTGTTCGCATTGACGGTACTTTGAACAGTGCACGTTACATTTCAGATGTGTTACTACCCGTGGTTCTACCCTTCATTCGATCCCTGCGAAACCCTACATTTCAGCAGGATAATGCACGACCGCATGTTGCAGGTCCTGTACGGGCCTTTCTGCATACAGAAAATGTTCGACTACTTCTCTGGCCAGCACATTCTCTAGATCTCTCACCAACTGAAAACGTCTGGTCAATGGTGGCCGAGCAACTGGCTCGTCACAATACGCCCGTCCTTACTCTCGATGAACTGTGGTATCGTGTTGAAGCTGCATGGGCAGTTGTACCTGTACACGCCATCCAAGCTGTGTTTGACTTAATGCCCAGGCGTATCAAGGCAGTTACTACGGCCAGTGGTGGTTGTTATGGGTACTGATTTTTCAGGATCTATGCACCCAAATTGCGTGAAAATGTAATCACATGTCGGTCCTAGTATAATATATTTGTCCAATGAATAACCGTTTATCATCTGCATTTCTTCTTGGAGTAGCAATTTTAATGGCCAGTAGTGTATATGAAGACGAATGATGCGCAGTTGTCGTTCTGTTCAATATACAATAAGATGACAAAAGTTACGGGATAGCGATATGCACAGACACAGATGGCAGTAGTACTGAGTACACAAGGTATAAAAGGGCAGTGGATTGGCGGAGCTGTCGTTTGTACTCAGGTGCTTCATTTGAAGAGGTTTCCGACGTGAATTTGGTCGCGCGGCGCGAATTAACCCACTTTGAACGCGGATTGGTAGTTGGAGCTAGACGCATGGGACATTACATTTCGAAAATCGTTAGGGAATTCAATATTCCGTGAGGCACAATGTCAAGAATGTGCCCAAGCTATCAAATTGTAGGCAATACCTCTCACTACGGACAACGCAGTGGCCAACGGCCTTCACTTGACAACCGATAGGGACTGATGACCTCAGTAGTTTGGTGCATTAGCAATTCATACACAGATTTAACGACCGAGAGCAGCGGCGTATGCGTACAGTTGCCACTGCTGACAGAGAAGCGACACTGCCTGAAATAACCACAGAAACCAATGCTGGACGTACTACAAACGTATCCATTACGACGGTACGGCGAAATGTGACGTTATCGGGCTATGGCAGCAGACATCCGACGCTGGTGTGTTTGCTAACAACACGACGTCTCCTCCAGCGCCTCTTTATGACCCGTGACCATACCCTAGACGACTATAAAATGATGGTCTAGTCAGATTCCCGATTTCAGATGGTAAGAACTGACTGTAGGGTTCGAGTGTGGCGCAGACCCCACGAAGCCAAGGACCCAAGTTGTCAAGAAGGCAGTGTGCAAGCTGGTGGTGGCTCCTTAATGTACTTGGCGCTCTGGTCCAACCTGACTCGAACTTATGTTTGGCTACTTGGAGACCACCTGCAGCCATTCATGGACTGCATGTTCCCAAACGACGATGGAACTTTCCTGGATGACAATGCGCCAAGTCAGCGGGTCACAATTATTCGCAATTGGTTTGAAGAGCATTCTGGACAGCTCGAGCTAATGGTTTGGCCACTCAGATCGCCCGATATGAATCCCATCTAACATTAATGGGATTAGCCGAGCTGTCTAAGACGCTACAGTCATGAACAGTGCGGCTGGTCCCGGCGGAGGTTTGAGTCCTCCCTCGGGCATGCGTGTGTGTATTTGTCCTTGGGATAATTTAGGTTAAGTAGTGTGTAAGCTTAGGGACTGATGACCTTAGCAGTTCAGTCCCATAAGATTTCACACGCATTTTTTTTTAACATTAATGGGACATAATCGGGAGGTCAGTTCTTGTACAAAATCTTGCGCCGGCAACTCGCCTGCAATCACGGACAGATGTAGAGGCAGCGTGGCTCAATATTTCTGCAGGGGACTTTCAACGACTTGTTGAGTCCAGACCACGCCGAGTTGCTGCACTACGCCGAGCAAAGGAAGCTCCGACACCATATTATGACTCTTGTCACCTCAGTCTATACAGGATATTAAAAAAAAATTGGGTCACGTATTCCTCACAAGAGATATTATTGGTCAAAATTAGAAGAAAAAGTTCGTACAATCATGTGTGTGGAAAACAATACCCTGTTGTGATACGCGCCAGTCTGTCTTTTCATTCCCATTTGCTTTTTACGTAGAAGCAGACATAGGCAGTGCTGCGTGTGGTTACGATGGATCCTGGCGCGTTTTCAGCCCTTGTTCGGAGTGAATCGCGAAGTATTTAAAATGCACCAGGCTCTCTTCGGATTGCGTCACATTCGTAGGTCAAGTTCTAACGTTCGTGTGTTCTCGATGGATCGAACGTACACTAATGTCCTTAAATGTCCCTATAGCCACAAATCCAACGGGTTCAGGTTGGCTGAACTGGGAGGCCGTGCTACCGGACCACCTCGACTAATCCGTTGCCCATGAAACGTTGCGGTCAGGCACTGTGGCACGATTCGTAGAAAATGGGCTGGTGCCTAGACTACAGTCGTTGTTCTTCTGCAAGGGTAACGTTCTCAAATAGCGCTGGTGATCCATGGCGCAGAAATCGGTGATACACAGCTTCTGTTAATCTGTTTGGTAAATTGTATGGCCCTAGGGGTCGTGTTACCGACAACCTCGCCCATACAATGATACTAATGCCGCCATGATTCAAGATTTCTGGAGGATCTGTATCAATCCACGCGTGTGTATTTAGATAAATTACTATGTCATCACTTGTGAATACTGCCTTACCTGTAAATACTAGACATTATTCGTCAAAAATAAAATGGCCCACATCTCAACAGGTCTTGATTTGTGGTCTAATAACTGTAGCAATTTTTTTCTAGTTTTGACCATTACTATCTTCTCTAGAAATGTGGCGCTTTATATATATATATATATATATATATATTAGCGGACGATGCTGCCGCATATGGAGAAGGCGCGACACGGGATAGGTGTAGCGAAATGTAAGTCGACCTCTTGTGGATCGACACTTGGTGCTGATACTGGAAGTTGTCCTTCAGTGTAAACTGAAGTAATGCATTGCGCGTAAATAGACGGAATTACCCGCTACTGTATAATGATACGATTGCCTAACAGTCTGGAAACAGTCACGTTGATTAAATATTTGGGAGTATGCGTTCGGAGCGATTTGAAGTGGAATGACCACGTAAAAATAATCGCAAGACATTCAGAGGTCAGACTGAAATTTATTGGAAGAATACTCAGAAACTGTAGTCTACTCTCAAAGGAGGAGGCTTACAAAACCCTAGTTCGACCGCCACTTGAATACTGCCCGTCACTTCGGTTCTCTTAGCATATAGCATTGATAGAGGAACTAGAGAAGGCACAGAAAAGAGTAGCGCGTTTCATCAAAGTTTCTCTTAATAAAGCGAAAGCGTCACCGAGATGTTCATCAGACTCCAGTCGCAGACGCTACAAGAGATGCGTCGTGGATCACGCTGTGGTTTACTGTTATTTTAGAGAGAACGGTGCTAGGAAATTCAGCAAATATCTTGCTTCCTCCTTTCTATATCTCGCGGAAAGACCTTGGAGGTACTATTAGAGGGATTCGAGCTCACATAGTGGCCAACCTATGATTGAGCTTGATATATCGTGACGTCGAGATTCTGTCAAAAATTTGCCTATGCTGTCAGAGATAATTTCTCTCTGAGCCACGGCGTACGTCAGAAAGTAAACAATACGGCGTATGTATCCACAGCCTCTCAGCATGGAACGCTGGCTTCCATGCGTCACTAACGGTGTAGTCGCGAACGTAGACTGACATTGAAAAAGCGGTGCCCACGAGTGTGATATCAGCGAGATATCAACTGAGAACAGTGTTTCGCAGTCACAGAATTAAATCTTCTTCTTTTCTTTTTCACTGCCTTAATCCTGTGTCTTCACGAAGTCGGCACGCCAGTTTTTGGATTTGGCCGTCGAAGTGGTTGAGGGTGGTCGGGTGCCCATCCTGTCGCCACCCGTTGCCTATTTTCTCTTGCAGAGAGAGACAAAAACGTAATAACTAAAAGATCCGTTCATTGAAGGTGTCTTTCGGAGATTGTGGATTGTACGTGAAAATTTAAATTTCTTCACTTAAGCGTAGGTTCTAACATTCGTTTTATATCGTCCAAATGTAATTATGTGCACGTTTGAAAACTTCCAGGCACCCCATATGTCAACTATAATTTGTTGTTGGTATTTCCGAAGACGATGTTTCTGAACTGGCTGAAGGCATAACGTCATATGCCGAAGCTTTCCTCATTGTTAGCAGTCTATCGTGAAAACATCTCTTGCAGACGCTAGCTGAATAGCCCACGCCGCCGTTAAAAGAAGTTATTTCCATCTGTTACAGAGCTTAAGTTACGCTTCTGCTCTTTAGTATTCAACTTCTTTTTAGTGCAGCGTGAGAGCTCTCTCAACCATACCTGCAGCAGCCTTTTTTTATGGTAGTCCATAAAACTGAAAATATCAGAGCGTAATTGCCTAGCGCTGTACTGCTTTGGAGGCAGTTTTCCCGAGTTTCATTCTTTGCCATAAAACAGCACCAGAATCACCACACAGCTCGTCGCTAGCGATTACCGTTGTCACAACAGCCGCCGGTGTAAACATCGTAAAATTAGGTCGCTCGGTGGAAGCCTCGAGGGAAACGTGTATTGTGCGAAATACAAACGGAACTCTTGAAGTAAGACTACTCGTAGAATGTGGGCGTGATAATTTAGTATACAGAATTAGTGTTGTTTTGTACAACGATATGTGTTCTGACCTTAACGTACTCTCACCATTCGACACTACTAGATTTACGTGAACACAAAACATCTCAGATAGAGGGGATGCCGCCCGTAGTACGTTAGATGATAGAAGAAAATGTCGGTCAAAAATGCGTCCAGCCGGGTTGCAGTATCCGAATACTGCGACGTTTTGAGAGAGTCATACTCATCATTTTCTGGCGAATTGTAAACGGATGCTCTGATTACAAGCGGCTGTGTACTTCCCGGCCGGCGCGCGGCGAGAGAGCGTGAGGCTGCAGTGGTGTGGGTAATGGGTATTCCGTTCGCATCTCCGTGTGGGAATTCTGGCCGCGTCTTGCGAGTTGAGCGCTGCTGGTCGTGCGTTCATCTTATTGCCGCTACAGCCGCATTCCATGCTACGCTTTGTTGCCATTCGTCGTTTCTGTTTGATAATATTGTCGTCAACAACCCGTATTTCAGTGGATTCCTTTATGAAGCTGTCTTAATAACCAGTTCCTTGGCAAAGCACCTCGGTGTTCTCGAAATCAAAGATGTGGTCTGCTATCACTGATTTTTCCGCCTGTCCGAGTAAAATGGTTCAAATGGCTATAAGTACTATGGGAGTTAACATCTGAGGTCATCAGCCCACTAGACTTAGAACTACTTAAACTTAACTAATCTAAGGACATCACACACATCCGTTCACGAGGCAGGATTCGAATCCGCGACCGTAGCAGCAGCGCGGTTCCGGACTGAAGCGCCTAGAACTGCTCGGCCACCGTGGCCGGCAGAGATCCAGTAAGAGCGGCGTGTTTTGTAACGGAATCGTTTAGAAAGCACTAGAACTTTACGCTTTACGGAGATGGAGAAAAAAAGTGTGACACTACAAAAGAGGCATTGTGCGTTAGTGATGGTTTACCCTAGGAATTTCTTACTTCCTTGCACATTCGTCTCTCGAAATGACCACAGAGAGCAAACCGGAAAAATTGGAGCTCATTAGCAGACCTACCAGGAGTCAGTCTCCACACAGATTTCGCGAATGGAGTAGTGAAGGGGGAAATGATACGCTAGAAGTGCCCACGACTACATATAGTAAGGTGGTTTTTGAAGTATTGATGTAGACGTAGGCACTAATTTGAAAGCGGCTTTTTCTATATGAGGAACACATGACTGTACTGTTGTTGTTGTTGTTTACTGTCCTGAGACTGGTTTGATGCAGCTCCCCATGCTACTCATCCTGTGCAAGCTTCATCATCTCCCAGTACCTACTGCAACCTACATCCTTCTGAATCTGCTTAGTGTATTCATCTCTTGGTCTCCCTCTACTATTTTTACGCTCCATGCTGCCCTCCAGTACTAAATTGGTGATCGCCGGCCGCGGTGGTCTCGCGGTTCTAGGCGCGCAGTCCGGAACCGCGCGATTGCTACGGTCGCAGGTTCGAATCCTGCCTCGGGCATGGGTGTGTGTGATGTCCTTAGGTTAGTTAGGTTTAAGTAGTTCTAAGTTCTAGGGGACTGATGACCACAGCAGTTGAATCCCATAGTGCTCAGAGCCATTTGAACCATTAAATTGGTGATCCCTTGATGCCTCAGAACATGCCCTGCCAACCAATCCCTTCTTCTAGACAAGTTGTGCCACAAGCTCCTCTTCTCCCCAATTCTATTCAATACCTCCTCATTAGTTATGTGATCTACCCATCTAATTTTCAGCATTCTTCTGTAGCACCACATTTCTAAAGCTTCTATTCTCTTCTTGTCTAAACTATTTATCGTCCGCGTTTCACTTCCATGCATGGCTATACTCCATACAAATACTTTCAGAAACGACTTCCTGACACTTAAATCTACACTTGATGTTAACAAATTTTTCTTCTTCAGAAACGCTTTCCTTGCCATTGCCGGTCTATATTTTATATCCTCTCTACTTCGATCATCATCAGTTATTTTGCTCCCCAAAGAGCAAAACTCCTTTACTACTTCTTCAATAAAATTCTTCAGGGTATCAGACCGCATCGTCATAATTTTAAAATGCGCCAACGTTTCGGCCAGCGTTGCAGCTAGCCTTCATCACGGCCTTACGTTAACTGCTAAATGAACACACTTGGTTCCTTAAATAGCTGCACGAGAAAACCGTGTCGTTACTTGATTGGCTGTAAAAGGAGGAGGAGGAGGGGTGAAAGGTATGCTTTATTGGTGTTTCCTTTATTATCTGTCATTGGCTGAAATAGCTATTTTCTATTGGTCTTTATATTAATCCACCCCATTGGAGGAGACGGACGAATAGCGAACAGGTGATGGCTGTGACGTCACACTGTTTCCATGCTGTCCAGAAGCCGGCTGCGGCGTGCCATTGCTTTGTGTGCTCGCGACCACTACTGCGGCTCTCCGCGTGTCTACATGGGCCGCCACGGCTCTGCCGCCGCTCCGTAGCCCTGCTATTGCAGGCAGCCAAGACCTCGGAAGCTTGTACCCGTCCTTTCTATTCATGTTGGCGGGTCTTTTGGCTATTTCTATCGCCTCTCTAATCTTTCTTTTGAAAGTGAGAGGCTGTTTCGCCAGGACGCGGGCTTCTTGAAAAAATATTGGTTTCCCGCACTCGTCTCGGTGTTCCGCCACTGCTGACTTAGTGTGTTGTTTCAGGCGGATATATCTTTCATGTTCCGAGAGCCTTGTGCTAATCGGACGTCCCGTCTCACCTATGTAGACTAATCCACACGCACAACCAATTTCATACACGCCAGCTGTGTGTAGTTTGTCAACTGTATCCCTAGTAGAACCGAGCATGCCTGATATTTTGTTTCTGCTTCGGAAAATTGGTTTGATGTCGGCTTTTCGTAGAATTTTGCCAATACGTTCGGTGACCCCTTTTACATATGGTAACACAGCAATGCTCTGTGCCTCCTTCTCCTCTTCCCTATTAGTCTTCTCCCTTGTCGACATGGTGCTGTCTATCATCTGCTTCCCATAGCCATTAGTTCCGAAGATGGACCTGAGGCGTTCAAGTTCTGTCTTCAGATGTTCTTCGTCGCTTATCCTGTACGCTCTCTTCGTTAGCGTGTGCAGGGCGGACTACTTCTGCGTGGGGTGATGGTGGGAGGAGGCGTGAAGGTACCTGTCCGTATTGGTTGGTTTCCTGTACACTTTGTGGCCAAGTTTACCATCAGGTTTTCGATAAACTTCCACGTCGAGAAAAGGCAGCACCCCATTCTCCTCTGTTTCCATTGTAAACTGAATTTTCCTATGCTGTTGGTTAAGGTGCTTGTGGAAGTTCTGTAACTCCTCTTCTCCGTGGGGCCAGATGACGAAAGTATCATCGACATACGGAGCCATCAATTTGGACGTAATGGTGCGGACTGGAGGGCTGTTTCCTCAAATGCCTCCATGAAAATTTCTGCTGCGATAGGCGATAGGGGTGAGCCCATAGCTACACCATCAGTTTGTTCATAAAATTGACCTCTCCACTTGAAATAGGTGGTCGTCAGACAGTGGCGCACAAGCTCACATATATCAGGTGCCACGCGTTCTTCTAGGATGTTCACAGTATCTGACTCTGGGACATTCGTGAATAGGGATTTGACGTCGAAACTAACCATCAGCAGGGCTACGGAGCGGCGGCAGAGCCGTGGCGGCCCATGTAGACACGCGGAGAGCCGCAGTAGTGGTCGCGAGCACACAAAGCAATGGCACGCCGCAGCCGGCTTCTGGACAGCATGGAAACAGTGTGACGTCACAGCCATCACCTGTTCGCTATTCGTTCGTCTCCTCCAATGGGGTGGATTAATATAAAGACCAATAGAAAATAGCTATTTCAGCCAATGGCAGATAATAAAGGAAACACCAATAAAGCATACTTTTCACCCCTCCTTCTCCTCCTTTTACAGCCAATCAAGTAACGACACGGTTTTCTCGTGCAGCTATTTAAGGAACCAAGTGTGTTCATTTAGCAGTTGACGTAAGGCCCTGATGAAGGCTAGCTGCAACGCTGGCCGAAACGTTGGCGCATTTTAAAATTATGACGATGCGGTCTGATACCCTGAAGAATTTTATTGAAGAAGACAACGGCCGCGGAAGCCTACGCTTACATCCTTTACTACTGTAAGTGTCTCATTTCCTAATCTAATTCCGGCAGCATCACCCGATTTAATTCGACTACATTCCATTATCCTCATTTTGCTTTTGTTGATGTTCATCTTACATCCTCCTTCCAAGACATTGTCCATTCCGTTCAACTGCTCTTCCAGGTCCTTTGCTGTCTCTGACAGAATTACAATGTCATCCGCGAACCTCAAAGTTTTTATTTCTTCTCCATGGATTTTAATACCTACTCCGTATTTTTCTTTTGTTTCCTTGACTGCTCAAATGGCTCTGAGCACTATGCGACTTAACTTCTGAGGTCATCAGTCGCCTAGAACTTAGAACTAATTAAACCTAACTAACCTATGGATATCACACACATCCATGTCCGAGGCAGGATTCGAACCTGCGACCGTAGCGGTCGCTCGGTTCCAGACTATAGCGCCTGGAACCGCACGGCCATTCCGGCTGGCGTTTCCTTTACTGCTTGCTCAATATACAGGTTGAATAACATCGGGGAGAGGCTATAACCCTGTCTAACTCCCTTCCCAATCACTGCTTCCCTTTCATGCCCTTCGACTCTTATAACTGCCATCTGGTTTCTGTACAAATTGTAAATAGCATTTCGCTCCCTGTATTTTACCCCTGCCACCTTCAGAATTAGAAAGAGAGTACTCCACTCAACATTGTCAAAAGCTTTCTCTAAGTCTACAAATGCTAGAAACGTAGGTTTGCGACTGTGTATTATTCCTTAAGAAATACAGCAGGTATTCCCCAGAACGAATTAAGTGTAAATATACAAGTTTCTATTCTAACAAATGCGAAATTAATAAGTATCGTCAGTCGCTGTAGTTGGGTCTGCAGCTGATGGTCCATTATTGGGTCAGGCTTAGAACGATGTATACCAAACTGCTATGCGCAAAGTTTTATCGTTGACGACCGCTGTGGCCGCCACGTATCGCTCTGCGAACGTCCGATGTCGCTATTAACGCGAACGACCCTCCCGTCCATCAGCTTTTTGCCGCCATTGCATGGAAATTGCGTCTGCCACATATTCCATAGACTTCTTTCTTTCTTTCTTTCTTGTCCTTGACGTTTGTTTCATAAACACGAGTTTTCAGCCTCTGTAACGTCAGTCTTCGCAACGGACTGCCGAGATACGAGAAGTAGAAAATTATTTTAGCGACTTGAGAGTGCGACAGCAGAAATCAGAAATGGCATTTATACGCTTTTTCCCCTTGTCCTATGCCAGCATCACTTTCTGCCGTAAAAACGGTCCTGTGAGTTATAAAATCACAAAGTTTGCGTTCGTCGAATTGAAAGGTCGAAAAGCTCGTTCGTTTTGTCGTTCCACGCGTTTGATGTGCTACGAGTGGTGCATGTTGCGTGAATGACATTGGCGACCTGGATGTCGAACCTTACACTATGATGTCAGCACCCCCTCCTTATCACGGAAAATCTTTGTTATGTACTGTATGCATCTAATTTAGTACGATGTCTGATAAGTACCGGAGCTGAGGCTGTTTTAAGTTGGACCCAACTACGTAACGTAGTGTTGCCGGTCATGCCTAACATTTGAGTTAATGTGTCAAAGAACAAATAATGGAGTAATACCGTCCATTGTAGTACGGCAGTCCCTATTTTAGGACAGATTATTCTTAAGAATGAATTGACTGTTAATCGTAAATTGTACAAATGGAAAGGAACGTGCAAATGTAGGGTGCACCACAACGACCGTATTTCCTTTCTTACTATACGGAATTTGTAGTAGGTTTTTTCACAGATGCAAACTAAGTCCGTGGCACAATTATTGGACTCATAAGTAAAAAAAATCCTTCAGGTTTACTTATCGCTTCAAATGACACTTTATTAAAGAGAAAATAAAAATACACGTTAGTGTCTCAAAACTAAATTCATATCGTATGACTAACAACTATGAAAATATATATATATATATATATATATATATATATATATATATATATATATATATATATATATACAGGGTTATTACAAATGATTGAAGCGATTTCACAGCTCTACAATAACTTTATTATTTGAGATATTTTCACAATGCTTTGCACACACATAGAAAAACTCAAAAAGTTTTTTTTAGGCATTCACAAATGTTCGATATGTGCCCCTTTAGTGATTCGGCAGACATCAAGCCGATAATCAAGTTCCTCCCACACTCGGCGCAGCATGTCCCCATCAATGAGTTCGAAAGCATCGTTGATGCGAGCTCGCAATTCTGTCACGTTTCTTGGTAGAGGAGGTTTAAACACTGAATCTTTCACATAACCCCACAGAAAGAAATCGCATGGGGTTAAGTCGGGAGAGCGTGGAGGCCATGACATGAATTGCTGATCATGATCTCCACCACGACCGATCCATCGGTTTTCCAATCTCCTGTTTAAGAAATGCCGAACATCATGATGGAAGTGCGGTGGAGCACCATCCTGTTGAAAGATGAAGTCGGCGCTGTCGCTCTCCAGTTGTGGCATGAGCCAATTTTCCAGCATGTCCAGATACACGTGTCCTGTAATGTTTTTTTCGTAGAAGAAAAAGGGGCCGTAAACTTTAAACCGTGAGATTGCGCAAAACATGTTAACTTTTGGTTCATTGCGAATTTGCTGCACGAATGCGTGAGAATTCTCTACCGCCAAAATTCGCACATAGTGTCTGTTCACTTCACCATTAAGAAAAAATGTTGCTTCATCACTGAAAACAAGTTTCGCACTGAACGCATCCTCTTCCATGAGCTGTTGCAACCGCGCCGAAAATTCAAAGCGTTTGACTTTGTCATCGGGTGTCAGGGCTTGTAGCAATTGTAAACGGTAAGGCTTCTGTTTTAGCCTTTTCCGTAAGATTTTCCAAACCGTCGGCTGTGGTACGCTTAGCTCCCTGCTTGCTTTATTCGTCGACTTCCGCGGGCTACGCGTGAAACTTGCCCGCACGCGTTCAACCGTTTCTTCGCTCACTGCAGGCCGACCCGTTGATTTCCCCTTACAGAGGCATCCAGAAGCTTTAAACTGCGCATACCATCGCCGAATGGAGTTAGCAGTTGTTGGATCTTTGTTGAACTTCGTCCTGAAGTGTCGTTGCACAGTTATGACTGACTGATGTGAGTGCATTTCAAGCACGACATACACTTTCTCGCCTCCTGTCGCCATTTTGTCTCACTGCGCTCTCGAGCGCTCTGGCAGCAGAAACCTAAAGTGCGGCTTTAGCTGAACAAAACTTTGAGTTTTTCTACGTACCTGTAGTGTGTCGTGATCATATGTCAATGAATGGAGCTACAGTGAATTTATGAAATCGCTTCACTCATTTGTAATAGCCCTATATATATATATATATATATATATATATATATATATATATATATATATATATATATATATTTCTGACAGATAACACAGCCTGGAGGCAGACAGGCAATGGTTGAAGCTCAGAAACAGTTTGCAGTTTTGGCAAGGGGATTGTGTGTGCCTGCACGGATACTAATGTATAGTGTGTACACTATCTGACCAAAAGGGTATGTTGTTAAAATTCATGGTGAAATCTTCAGCCGTCATTTATTTTGCACACTTCGCTATTAGCTTCGATCAGAGATCATTATCAGTCTTAGCACAAAACGAATACGTCAGACCATTAGCGATTACACAGATTGCAGGGAAATATGAGGTTAAATAGGGTTTCAATTACAGACATAAACGACAGGAAAGTTATACCATAATTTGGACTACGTAAATTTGCTCTGTTAAGTCCACATACAAAATTTCTCAAAATAATAACTCTGTGCGCTAATTTTCGTCAAAAAGCATGTCCTCGTCGACAGAAACACACTGACATACGTAAGTAGACCAAGCAGTCAAGTATTAAGTCAAAGATAAAGATGTCAGGTAGTATCAGTTTATTAAGAGGTACATTATAATCTTTGGTTCCAAATAAACACTACATTAGTGAGCTAGATCGTGAAATTCCATATAAACAAACGTAATACATCAAAAAATGCTACACAGGCGACCTCTGTAATCTAAAATACACCATAAGTGCCGAAAATCAATCGGCTTAAACCATAGAAAACCATTTAATGACATCAAAACACCAGGTAAAGCCACACTTGTGAAATTTTGTGTATTATGAAACATCGTAATTGCCGAAAAATACCAAAAGTATCCGGACAACCCTATGTAATGCGGTTCCCAACCTTCCCTAATCCGCTGGGATCGATGACCTCACTGTTTGATCTCTTCCCCCAGATCAACCAACTACTAGATGTCACTAGAGGCGGACCCTCCAGTATAAAAGGACGCAAGGGGTATTGTCTTGTCAGTAGAGAAACAGTAGCAGGAGAAAGGATCTATCAGTGACTTCGAACTTGGACTAATCATTGGAAGCTGTCTGAGTAATAAATCCATCACGCACCTTTCAACCGTTCTAAAGCTGCCCACGTCCACTGTTATGGTTGTGAAATGGAAACACGAAGGAACAGCCAAACATAACTAAACCAAGACCAAACACATCTCATGTGCGGGCGGACAAGGAGTGTGGAGCATTGCGGAGGGTGGTTGTGAAAAAGCTCATGAAACCTGCAGAATACAATACTCTTGACCTACACGATGCTGGCTTCAAATGGCTCTGAGCACTATGGGACTTAACATCTATGGTCATCAATCCCCAAGAACTTAGAACTACTTAAACCTAACTAACCTAAGGACATCACACAACACCCAGTCATCACGAGGCAGAGAAAATCCCTGTCCCCGCCGGGAAGCGACCCGGGAACCCGGGCGTGGGAAGCGAGAACGCTACCGCACGACCACGAGCTGCGGACCTACACAATGCTACCAGCAGCCCAGCTAGTGGCTGTGCGTAGGGATTTAATGGAGCAGGATACGAAATCGAGCAGCTGTTCATCAGCGTCACTTCTGTAATCAATGCTAAGCATCGCTTGAGGTGGGATAAAGAAAGCTGCCACTGGACAGTGGATTACCGGAATCGAGTGATTTGGAGGGATGAATCACGCTATACACTGTGGCAATCCGATGGAAAGATTTTCGATTTTGCGAATGCCTGGAGAACGGTACCTGCCACATTTGTAGTGCTAACAGTGAAGTACGGAGGAAGTAGTGTCACGGTATGTGGTGGTTTTCGTGGTTGGGGTGTCCCCGTATTCGGCTTAAGAAGACGCTGAATGCGAACTTCACAGCATTGCGTAGTGCATACAAGAGAGAAACAGTTCGGAGATGATGGTTGTCTGTACCTTGTCATAAAATGAGTATCGTGAGGCAGTGCTTTGTGGACAATTACGTTTCTGAATCGGAGTAGCCTGTCAGTTCCGACCGCAACCCAATGTAGCATGTATGGGGTGGATTGGAATGTCGACTTTATTCCATACTTCAGAGACCAACCTTCTCCGGTTACCGCTCCTGAAGAAGCACGGGCTGCCATTCTTCCACAGACTTTCAGAACGTGCACCCAGCAGAGTTAAACTGTCATAAAGTCGGTGAGTGGACCCCCCACCTATTAATGTCCGCTAATAGGTGTTCGTATACTTCAGACATTGTATAACGGTGGGGGTTATCCTATTACACGTTTGAAGTTGTAACTCTAGATTCAACCACTTAGAGAGAGAGAGAGAGAGAGAGAGAGAGAGAGAGAGAGGGGGGGGGAGGGGGCTTCTGTGCGGATGTTGTTTACTAATTTTCATTCGATGGCAAAGGCTAAGGTTGTGAGGAGAAGAAGAAGAAGAAGAAGAATAGCAGGTGAACATCAGAAACAGCAGCAACGGGTTTCGGCATACGTAACTGGCAACGAGAAAGTGACTACGACACCACGCCTCTTTCTCCCGGCAGCAGCTCTCGTCGCGGAGCAGGTTGAAGAGCGTATGTCGTGACACACGCACTTTTTCAAACGCAACTGGGCGCCTCGTCAGTTGCGACCCTCCACGCACAATGCGGCCTGTAGTGTGGCCCCAAAATAGCGAACGCGCTGCCTCCCGCTGCCCGCCAAGGTCTGTGGCGACGCAGCCGGGAACCGTCCGCGACCACGCCTGAGCTGAGGCGGGCTGCACGTGTTTCTGTTTACTGCCGCCAGCTGGCGGTACCAGAGCAGCTGCTGTGCCTCTAGCAATCTAGACTAGAGGATCGATGATTGGTGCAAGGTCTGGCAGTTGAACCTGAACGTAAATAAATGTTACGTATTCCGCTTAAACAGGCGAAGAGAGCTCTCAGTTGACAACAATATTATTGCATATGGGCGTGAGGGCGCTTCGACCGGCTTACCGTGAGTTTTTGTCGTGATATTTCGCGAGAACACACTGAACCACTTCACAGTATAAGCAAAAGCGTCAAGGAAGCATTCACAGTGCAAAACGTTTTCCTTAATCACCACTGAACTTGTTTACTACGACGTCACCGCATGTTTCTGATATCGGACACGAGAAGCCAAGTGCAATAATATCGTGGTCGACTAGTACTACTCGACCACAGTATTATTGCGCCTGGGAGTTAGGGCGATTCGGTCCGCTTCTGACGAGTCACCGCGTAATCGTATGCACATGTGACCTGCAAGCGCTGGCAGTGCGATGCGTTCTTGTTAGTCACCACTGTACTTGTTTATCGTAACGTCACTGTGTTTCAGATCATGGCCAAGTGCAATAACAAGGTCACCCAGTAGTGCTATTTTTCGTTTACACTGTTGGTCCCAAATCTCTGTAAACAGTAACTAGTGTAAAATATAAAATAGTTGGTAGTAACAATCCGCAGCGACCTAATGTGAAATGAAATGTGTGTGAAATCTTATGGGACTTAACTGCTAAGGTCATCAGTCCCTAAGCTTACACACTACTTAACCTAAATTATCCTAAGGACAAACACAACACACACACACACACACACACACACACACACACACAATAAATTATCCTAAGGACAAACACAACACACACACACACACCTCCATGTCCGAGGGAGGACTCGAACCTCCACCGGGACCAGCCGCACGACCTAATGTGGAAAGACCCCATAAAACAGATAAATTGAGATGACAAAACGTTATGGCATCCCTGCTGATACCGTGTCGGACCTCCCTCTGCCCGGCGTAGTGTAGCAAGTCTACTTGACATCGACTCAGAAGTAGTTCGAAATCACCTTCAGAAATACTGTGCCATGCTGCCTCTGTAACCGCCCATAACTGCAAAGTGTTGTCGGTGCAGAACTGTGTGCACGAACTGATCTCTCGATTATGCCCCATAAATGTTCGATGCTTGACTGGCATTCTGGAGGGCGACTATTCAAACCCGCGTCCGGCCATCCTGATTTGGGTTTTCCGTGGTTTTCTTAAATCGATTCAGGCAAATGCCGGGGGATGGTTCCTTTGAAAGGGCACGGCCGACGTCTTTCCCCATCCTTTACTAATGCGATGGGACCGATGACCTCGCAGTTTGGTCCCCTCCCCCATATCAACCAACCAATGTGCGATGCGACTCATGCCGAGCGATCTGCATGGCCAAATCATTCTCTCGAATCGTCCAGAATGTTCTTCAAACCAACCCCGAAAAATTGTGTCCCGGCGACATGGCGCATTGTCTTCCATAAAAATTGCATCGTTTTTGGGGGAAACGTCCATGAATGGCTGCAAATGGTCTCCCAGTAGCCTAACATCCAGGGGACCCAGTCCATTCCATGAAAACACGACCCACACCATTATGGAGCCACCACCAGCTTGCACAGTGCCTTGTTGACAACTTGGATCCATGGCTTCATGGGGCCTGCTCCACTCTCGAACTCCACCATCTGAAATCGGGAGTCATCAAATTAGGCCATGGTTTTCCTCTCGTCTAGGGTTCAACCGGTATGGTCACGAGCTCTGAAGGGGCACTGCAGGTAGTGGCGTGCTGCAGCAGACATTCGCGTCGATAGCTGCTGCCGTAGCTCATTCACCCCAATGTTCGGCTCACTGCCCCAACGGAGACGTTCGTTGTTCGTCAGACATTGATTTCTGCGTTTATTTCACGCATTGTTGCTTGTCTGTCTGCAGAGCCAACTCATTGCCAACGCCACTCTCACGGTCGTTAAGTGGAGGAAGGATGTTGTCCGTGGTGTGAGGTAATGCTTGAAATTTGATATTCTCGGCACACACTTATGAATCCTTTCCGAAATAGAATATCCCGTGTGTCTAGCAACTAGAGTTGCGCGTTCAGAGTCTCTTGATTCACGACGTGCGGTCATAATCACGCCGGAAACTTTTCACATGAATCACCTGTGTGCAAATGACAGCAGCGCCAATGCACTGCCCTGTCATACCCTCTGTACCCGATACTACCGTTGTCTGTATATGTGCTTATCGTGATCCTATGACATTTGTTACCTCAGTGTATAGAAGAAGCAGATGCCAGATAGGAGATTCATAGGAAGAATTTTAAGGAAATGCTATTCATCTACGAAAGAAGACTGAGTAGTGCTCATCAGTCTGGGACCGCTACCAGGGTGGGTTAATAAAAGAGGTAGACAAGATCCAACGAAGAGGAATCGCTTAGCAGGCACGAGAGCGTTACGGAGATGGGCAACAGATTCGAGTGGCAGACGCTGGAAAAGGGCCTTGCGAGTCATTGGAGGGTTTTTGTTGAGATTCCGAGAGCGTACTTGTCGGAAAGAGTCGCACAACATACAGGGTGACGATAAAATCTTTCCCTGCTTACAAAAATTTATTTCTAAGGAACTATTCTAGATACAGCTAGGCGCATCGTTGAAAATGGTAGCTTCACTCATAAAGTTTCAACTTCTACACTTAGTACCCCTGTTGCAGGTATTTCAGCCAAGGGTAGTGTTTCAGGAAAATGATGCACCGCAACACTCAGGGTTATTCGTTCGCCAGTTCTTGGATGAAAACTTTCCGGATAGATGGATCAGCAGAGAAGTTTTAAATTATGAGTGGGCAACAGGCGACCCGCGGGCCGGATTCGACGCGTGATTGATTTCTGTCCGACCCACGGAAGAAATTGGTGTGTGTGTGTGTGTGTGTGTGTGTGTGTGTGTGTGTGAGAGAGAGAGAGAGAGAGAGAGAGAGAGAGAGAGAGAGAGAGACCCTTTTGAGACGCAATTTCTGATATTCGCCATTCTGCTCGCATTTTTTCAGTTTGTCTTTTATGTAAGACAGCCGATATATTTTAAGGTCAAGCTATTCAAAGGTCTGTATTATCCAAAAGGAACAGGAAAAAGATGGCTTCATTTATTAATGTTACTGAAACAACCCATGCCTATGCAATCTGCCATCAAAATTGCTTTTGGACAAATCTTCAAGAAAATGTTTGCTAATAATGTTGGTCGATATTAACACACAAAGTTTCAAGCCTGTTGCAAAAAATCACAGAAGTACTCCTAATTGTTTGTCGACTGGGATTGCTTGCCTCATTGCAGTTTTTTGTTTAGATCGAAGGTGCTTGGCATCGCATATTCAGATGTTTACATTTATTTACGTTTCGTGAATGACATTTCTTTATGAACGTTGTTGCAGGATTTTGCAACGGAAGTTTTTAAGTCGGCTATTGTAGAACGTCCTGAAGATGGGATGAACATTAAGATGAATATACTCTCAAAAGCGCGTGTTTCGTGGCATAATATTGGTGGAGAGTCGTGTCGGGAAAGGGGTGCCATTCATATTGGTGTGTTAACCCATAAACATTAACGTTACGGACGATATAGTTTTCACTTTATGCGCTTGGAGCGCTGCCATCGCATCACTTGACGGGGCGGCTTGTGAACCTAAGTGCGTACTTGAATTTCGCCTGCAGCTCACATAAAGTTGCCCATACCATGATTTAAATCACGACTTTTTTTGGGGAGGGGGGTGGTTATGTCAAGAATAAAGTGTTCAGTTCACCAGTTCCTGACACACCAACTCTTACAGCACGAATACAAGATATTGGCTAGGATATGGGGAGAAGGGGAAATTATCTATTAGGCATTCTACTGGCAACTTATGGAGGACATGTGGAGGGATATCGATAAAAACGTAGAGTTAAACTGCCATTCGCAGCAAACTGCGTAGCGTTATCAAGCACCAATATTATCATCAGCCATTTCTACCATTAAATGATGTAGTATCGTAAAGTATTGAGCTCAGTAGACTGCAGCTGTTTTCTGCTTTTGACCTATAGGTCTGGCGATCTTGGTCTGTCTGACTCTTGGAATCCTTTCCAGAGCCGCCTTTTTTCTCCTCTGGCAACATAGCCGGCCCATTACCATTTCATAGTGGCTCTATGACGTCCTTGACATTGCTAACAAACCTCTCCATGCCCCGCTGTGCAGTTGTAAGTTTCCGGCTTGTGGAGGATACATTAATCAATAACTTCTTTTTTCTTTCCTTCCGTCATATTTACAAGCTGGCCCAGATGTATTCTGTGCAAGTGTCCGGGACTGTGTTTTTGAGTTGTGCGTGTCTGCGGCGCTCTATTTACTAAACATAACTTTCGTTTTGTAAAGGTTTATGTCCAGTCCCACTGTCGTACTTTTCTAGGCGAGAGCAGATATTAACGTCTGTAGTTTTTCAAAATTATTTACCGTTAGTATAATTTCATTTGCAAGTCTCAGGCTGTTAAGTCTTTTTGCGTTGATTGTAATTACTTTTCCTTCCTAGTTCACTTTTGACAATACCATTCCCAATATAGCAGAGAATAGCTTGGGAGAGATGAGATCACCTGTTTCTCTCTTGTGTGAAGTAGGAACTCTTGTGTTGGTGCCCTGACACTAAGTAAAGCTGGAGAAGTTACGTATGTATGGTACAGGATTTTAATGTAGGCCACCTCCACCCAAACCTCCACCTCTTGCTCAACTAAGGCTTGCACGACAGCATGGTGGTTAACTGAATAAAGGCCTCTTCAAAATCTACAAAAGCTGTACATAGACGCATCCTTTTTTTGTCTACTCTGCATGTCACTTTCCGACTGCGAAATCCAGCCCGTTCAATGCTTTCAGCTGCGTTAAGGATGGGACCGATAGGATTTAACAATATTCTTGTTAACAGGAGTTCACCCGAAAATCTCACAATCCCACATCAACAAGAGCAACTATAACTTGAATGGAGCTATAGGTAGCTTTTTTATCAGAACATTACATAGACCTACTGTCGTTAGGGATACTCTGGACCCACGAAATTCTTCGCGTTCCTTGTCAATATCCTTCATGAGTGCTGCACACCTCTTACCTTAATTGGAGCGTTTGCTCCTCTTTTCTAAAAACGATTTTAGCGAATTTCGTCACTTAACGCTGTGTTTACACTGAACGCTGGTTGTTGAACAACCTAAGTATAAGGGGCGTTCGAAAAGAAACGAGCCATAGGCGTAATTACAGAAACCAGTACCTGTATGTTACAAGTATTGACCCTGGCTGCTGAGGCAATTGTCCCACTGTGACACAAGGTAGTGAATGCCTGTCTCATAAAATTCCCGGGCCTGCGATGTTAACCAGTTCAGCACGTACAGATGGACGTCGTCGTCCGAGGTGAATCGTTTGCCTCTCAGAGCCTTTTTAAGGGGACCAAAAATGGCGTAATCACAGGGAGAGAAAAAATGTGTGTGAAATCTTATGGGACTTAACTGCTAAGGTCATCAGTCCCTAAGCTTACACACTACTTAACCTAAATTATCCTAAGGACACACACACACGCCCGACTGTATGGAGGGTGGCCGAGAACCTCCCATTTGAATTTCTACAGGACTGCCGCAACTGTATTGGCCGTATGAGACTTCACATTGTCGTGGAGCAGAATGACCCCACGGGTGACATTGCCAGGTCGTTTTGAATTGATCGCCTGGGGCAGGGTGGTCAAGTTTTTGCGAGTAACGCTGGGCATTCACTGTTGTGCCGTGTTGCAGAAAGTGAATCAGAAGGGGGCCATCTTGGTCAAAGAAGAACGTCAGCATAACCTTTCCGATTCTCCTCGGACTACGACGTCCAGCTGTACATGCAGAACTGGTTAACATCGCAGCCCCGGTAATTTTATGAGCCAGCCATTCACCGCCTTGTGGGAAAAGTGTCTAAACAGCCAGGGTCAACACTTCTAACATACAGGTACTGGTTTCTGTAATTATGCCTCCGGCTTGTTTCTCTTTGAACGCCCCTTATAGATCTTCTCCTCATAGTTGCAGGAACATTCAATCTATTTACTTGTAATGTGTGTAGTACTTCTACATGTTTTTAAGGGTGTTTGGGCATAATTTTCAATCTGTACGAGAAAACCTGTGAACCTAGTAACGAAGTTAAAGTGCGAACGTTGCTTCACGAATGGGACACCTTTGAGAAACAGGACACAGTTGAACGTCAGCTTGCCCGACAGAAGCGTCGTGTGTCGTCTCGTATACACAGCGAACACAGATGACGTTTACTGCGCTGCGGCCACGTGACAAGACAAGCTTGTCTCACAGACTAGGATCAAAGGCTGAAGTTCCGCATCCACAGAGACGTGATGCTTTACCAAATTTTATGTCACCGTTGCTGTTTCTCTCCGTCCACAAATAAAAATAAACAAATGTCTATCGGTATGGCTTCCTGGACGCCGTACCGCGCGGAGATTGTCTTGTCGCAGAGACTGCGTCGATATTAAAGTTCCGTTTTATTGTCGGCAGCACGATATGGTTCCGTACCTCAACCGTTAAGAAAATGAACCCTTATGAGATCGCTTTGTTATTCGTCTGTCTGTCTGTCTAAAACGCTTTCCCTCAGGAGCGAGCAGACGTGCACATTTGAAATTAATGTCACACATGAAGGTCCACGGTACATTGAAGATGTGAAGAAGTCAGTGCAGTCAAAAGATACGGCTATTTACGAACATATTTTGATAATCGCCAACTCGTCAAAATTTGTAGGATACTTCCCAAATCATTTAATGTGGCAAGGAGAAATGTTTCACAGCGCAAGTAACCGAAAAATTAGAAACTTGTTAATTTATAATTATATCGTATGAAAAGTACTATTTTGTCATTTGTTATCCGACTTCAAGTTTGAAATTACGAGCGTTACCCAGAAAGTAAGTTCCGATCGGTCACGGAAACCACATTGAAAAGCAGAAACGTTTCAATTTGCAACAGTACCTCTGTACATAGTCGCCGCTCCAACTTCGACTTTTGTCGTAGTTTTGTATCAAATTTCCAATATCCTCGTCATAAAAAACAGCCGCCTGTGATTTCGGCCAGTTATCTGCACTGGTCTGCAGCTCGTTGTCTGTGGAAATATTTTGCCTTCATAACCAGCGCTTCTTGTGAGCAGAGCTGAAACACAGAGGGAGCCAATTACGGGCTGTATTGTGGGTTATCAAACACTTCTCATCGGAAACGCTGCAGGAGCGTCTTCATTGCCCCTGCAGTGTGCGGCCGAGAATTGGCATCAAGGAGGAACTGCTCGACAGTTGTGTTATGTGGGCTGCATGACACAGGCGAAATCTCTAACCGGGCCCTCATACTTGGCGGGAGACGCTATTCCCTACGCAACTTCACGTGCTCACTGTTCACTCGGAACTAAAAAGAGCGACGCGATACGATCGACAGGCATACTAGAGACACTGCCCAAAACATCTGTGCAAAACTTTACCGGATTTTCCCAGTGGTTTCCATTTCGCGATCGGTCGGAACTTACTTTCTGGACAACCCTCGTAAAACATTCTCGAAAGTCTTGGAATTCGTGGGGACCAATATCTTGCCAGTATCAGTGCCGATAACAGGCAAAAATCGTCGAGGTCTCCGATGCCTGTAATGGATGAATTGTCTACGTACATAATTCAGTTTGTACTGAACTTGCACTTGGGTAATTTTTTTTTATGTTGTGCGTATCTCGTTCAACTACGTAATACGGAATACTATGTGGCAAAAAAAAATCTATGTGTTTGACAGTTTATCGTCATTGATGAAGCCTTATAAGGCGTCTGCGCCCTCATTTTGAACTGTTACGAAATGAGTAGCCGAATACAGACGTGGATGGACCGTAATGCACGTGAAGGAAAACTGCAGCCACAGTTCAAAATATCGAGACAGTGTCTGTACAGTATTGGGTGATAACTAATGATTATGTATGAAATTGCTTCCGCCAAAGTCGTATCACAAGTAAGAGCATGGTGCGTTTCACATAGTGAATTTGCTATGAAGAACCTTTATGTAAGATAGTACTGCATTATTTTAGTACTGACCAAGAGGAAATTTGAAGCATCCGTAACGTTTGCGCCGTTTTAAAACGAAACCGCTCCACTGTGCGCTGACGTTGATGTCTGGGCCATACAGTTCTCCTGATCTTTGCCCGCTGGAACACATCAGGGCGCCTACAAATCACCGGCCCGTAATTTACGGGGTTGCGTGATGTTGCATAGACACCTGTTGCGTCATACTCCGAAAGTTGCCAAGGACTTAAAGAATACGTGCCAGGCGCAATCCCAGCTGTATTGCGTTCCAAAGTGTACCAACACGATATTAAGCAGTGGTCGTGACATTGTCTTATCATTGAATGTTCTGCTCTGGTGACCTGTGTAGCTGACCAGTTACCTTTGTAACATATTTAAATCGTCTGATGGTGCCTTGCACAGTGACTTCGCGCAACTGCATGGACAACCTTATCACGCCTACTTCAGATTCACATTCACACCTCAGCCCACTTGGTGGTAGGCGTGCTGAGTGAGCAGTTCTGCAAAGCCACTGTACCAGGGTACATCTGCCTAATGAACAGGAGACTCAGGTTCGAATCCCAGCTTTGATACAAATTTCCATTCGTCGCCTCAGTCTGCATATAGACATCACAGATGTTTGAGACTTTGAAAAGGTCTGTGGAACTACATACTAGGTGTGTGAGAAAAGTAATGAGACTTTTTTTTATTTACCATAGTTTACCATAGGTTCGCCGATGACATTGTAATTCTGTCAGAGACAGCAAAGGACTTGGAAGAGCAGTTGAATGGAATGGACAGTGTCTTGAAAGGAGGATATAAGATGAACATCAACAAAAGCAAAACGAGGATAGTGGAATGTTGTCGAATTAAGTCGGGTGCTGCTGAGGGAATTAGATTAGGAAATGAGACACTTAAAGTAGTAAAGGAGTTTTGCTATTTGGGGAGCAAAATAACTGATGATGGTCGAAGTAGAGAGGATATTAAATGTAGACTGGCAATGGCAAGGAAATCGTTTCTGAAGAAGAGAAATTTGTTAACATCGAGTATAGATTTAAGTGTCAGGAAGTCGTTTCTGAAAGTATTTGTATGGAGTGTAGCCATGTATGGAAGTGAAACATGGACGATAAATAGTTTGGACAAGAAGAGAATAGAAGCTTTAGAAATGTGGTGCTACAGAAGAATGCTGAAGATTAGATGGGTAGATCACATAACTAATGAGGAAGTACTGAATAGGATTGGGGAGAAGAGAAGTTTGTGGCACAACTTGACCAGAAGACGGGATCGGTTGGTAGAACATGTTCTGAGGCATCAAGGGATCACCAATTTAGTATTGGACGTGGAGGGTAAAAATCGTAGAGGGAGACCAAGAGATGAATACACTAAGCAGATTCAGAAGGATGTAGGTTGCAGTAGGTACTGGGAGATGAAGAAGCTTGCACAGGATAGAGTAGCATGGAGAGCTGCATCAAACCAGTCTCAGGGCTGAAGACCACAACAACAACAGTTTTTACTTATTTCAAACAACAATGTTGTCCCCTTCAAAATACATTGAAGCGCCAAAGAAACTGGTATATGTATGAATACTCAAATTCAGAGATGTGTAAACTGGCAGAATACGGCGCTGCGGTCGCAACGCCTATATAAGACAACAAGTGTATGCCGCAGTTGTGTTAGATCGGTCATTGCTGCTACAATGGCAGGTTATCAAGATTCAGATGAGTATGAACGTGATGTTATAATGGGCGCACGAGCGATGGGACACAGTATTTCCGAGGTAACGATGAAGTTGGGATTTTCCCGTATTACCATTTCACGAGCGTACCGTGAATATCAGGAATGCGGTAAAACATCGAATCTTCGACATCGCTGCAACTGTAAAAAGATCCTGCAAGATCGGTACCAACGACGACTGAAGAGAATTGCTCAACGTGACAGAAGTGCAAACCTTCCGCAAATTGCTGCAGATTTCAGTGATGGGCCATCAACAAGTGTCAGCGTACGAACCATTCAACGAAACACCATCGATATGGGCTTTCGGAGCCGATGGCCCACTTGTGTACCCTTGATGACTACACTACACAAAGCTTTACGCCTCGCCTGGGCTCGACAACACTGACACTGGACTGTTGATGACTGGAAACATGTTGCCTGGTCAGACGAGTCTCGTTTCAAATTGTATCAAGCACACGTACGTGATCGGCTAAGGAGACAACCTCATGAATCAGTGGACTCTGCATGTCAGCAGGGGACTGTTCAAGCTGGCGGAGGCTCTGTAATGGTGTGGGCGTGTGGAGTTGGAGTGATAAGGGACCCTGATGCGTCTACATACGACTCTGACAGGTGAAACATACGTAAGCATCCTATCTGATCACCTACATCCATTCGTGTCCACCGTGCATTCCGACGGACTTGGGCAGTTCCAGCAGGACAATGCGACACCCGACACGTCCAGAACTGCTACAGAGTGGCTCCAGGAACACTCTTCTGAATTTGAACACTTCCGTTGGCCGCCTAACTCCCCAGTCATGAACATCATTGAGCGCATCCGGGATGCCTTGCAGCATGCTGTTCAGAAGAGAGCTCCAGCCCCTGGTACTCTTACGAATTTATGGACAGCCCTGCAGGATTCATGGTGTCAGTTCCCTCCAGCGCTACTTCAGACATAAGTCTGAGTCGATGCTACGTCGTGTTGCGGCACTTCTGCGCGCTCGTGGGGGCCCTACGCGATATTAGGCAGGTGTACCAGTTTGTTTGGATCTTGAGTGTAGTTCTCTTCGGCTGCTATACACCGACGGAGCCGTCAGTCGCAGTCTTGGTAGCAGCGCTGAAAGGCTTGAGCCACAAGGGCACAGATCAGGGGGACGGACGGGGGAGGGGGTGGGGCTGTGGAGCAACAGGAATGTCCTTTGAAGTAAAAATAAACAAAAAAATCCGTAATGGAAGTGGCCGTGTGACATGGGCCGTTGCCATTATGCAGCATCCACTTGTCTGTAATGTCCCGTGTCACTCGATTCACTCTTTTCCTGAGTCTTTCATGGACATATTTGTAAAGTACTGGTTTCACAGATTGTGCTAGAGGTACAAATTCTTTAGGCCTGATATTCCTACTATGAAAAAAGCAAATCAGCATTGTTTTGGTCTTTGAGTTCCTCATTCGATCTTTTTTCGGTCGAGGAGATGTCTCAGTGTGCCACTCCTTACTTTGTGTAAGAATCGTATTAAAAAATCAAAGATTCATTACCTGTCATCACACGTCTGAACCATTCGTGGTCATTAGCAGTTCTCTCAGGATCAACGCACACGTTTCTTCGAATATCCTTCTGCTTTTTTGTGAGGTTTTTCGGCTGGCACAAACCTTTCGCCTGTGCAAAACTTCTGTCACAATTTGATGTACGGTGAAAGTGGTTTAACCCACCACCCTTACTGTTAAACGTCGGTCTGGTGTCACAAGAGCACGCGCACATTCGACGTTTTCGATTTTTTTTTAAGTTGAAGGCCTCTCTGAACGAGGTTAATCTTCAACGTGTCCTCGGCCTTCCAGAAATTACATTCCAGCGAAAAACTTCTGCCGTTGACACGAAATGTTCCCCATAGGCCTTTTCCAGCTTTCCAAAGGTGACACTCGCGGATTCCCCAAGTTTAACACAATTTTACTGCATAACGTTTCTCTGAAGTCCGCTGTTCCATTTCCATAACACACAACAAAAACACAACTTCACTGATGGCGCTCTCAAAAATCGCGGAGCGGAAACTCAGACCGAGCATCTGGAAAGAATGAATACATCATTCTACCTAAGTACAACAACACAGCGTTGCCAGATTACTCACAAATGTTCAGAGCCTCATTAATTTTGCCACAGACCTCGTAGTTTAATTTGACTATTTGGGTGACGTGATTCAAGAAATAGAACAAAATAATTTCATTTGAAGACTTCTACTGAATTCACGTTATGCAGTTTTGACTACGAGAGCTCCTCATGATAAACGAAGTAGTCATTGGCGGTCCGTAGACACCGTTCTGCTGTGGTGTGCGACAGATTCGAATAGGAAAGCGTGGATCGAAGGACAGCAGGACTCTGTCAGAAGAATGGTAAGAGTTCACGCTACATGTGGGCCACGGTTATGTTGAGTGAGTTTCAGAACCATCTTCGCAGCACAGATGAGACTGAATCAAGGGTACGTCAAGAAACATCTGCACCACATGGGCTTCCATTGAACCTCCGAGAAAGACACCAAGCATGTCTCTTCCTGAGTCATAATCGACGTGATTCCACAAATCCTTTATTGTGTAAGTTGCTTAAAAGAGTGGATAAAAAGTGAAACGGTCACCAACCCAAAAGCTGGTCTGAACAGTGCAACTTAACGTGGACATTGAACCACGGTGCAACTCGGCTTTCCTCATGTTAACAAGTAATTTCTGGAGGTGAAAGTAGCGATAAATGAGAGAAAAAGACTTGGGTTGAACCGCAGATCTTTGGATTTGTGATCTGGAAATCATAGTGCGACCACTTTAACGTAACAATCGACCACAAGCGTAAACGAACAAAAACTTGTACTAGTCCAACCCAGAGGTCACCAGCCTTTTTCACGGCGGACCGGATGACTGACAAAATGGCGAGCGTGGGTTGCATCATCTTTTAGGACAATACTTGCAATACAGAACGAAAGCTCTGGGAAAAAAAGACGAAAAACTAAGTTCAGCATTCCGTATTCATAATGGGTTAGTGTCATGCAATACACTAAAAACGAGGACAGCCAGTATATTTATGTACTGAAAAAGTTATCATTGTGCGATTTCTGAAATTGACGTTTGACTTTCAAGGTATCCTCAATGTTTGATTTGGCATTGATGCATCCAGTCAAGAGAATTGCTTTCAAATGTTCATCAGTCAATCTCTTTCGATGTGCTGACTTAACGTACTGCATTTTTCAGAACCTTTGCTCACAGTCAGAAATTCTGATGCCATACCAGCGGCAAATTTCTTGAGTTTCGGAAACTCAACTTCAGTCAAGCAGCGGTAAAACAAATTTTCCTTTTCTTTCAACAACTCATTTGCTTGAAAATCAGTGAATTCTAACTGTAGCTCAGCTGGGACATCATCAAGCTTGCAATCAGACGGATTCTGGAAAAGAAGAATGTCACTCATTTCTGTCAACATCTGAAAATCTCCCCAATAAAGTGCTTCTTCAAGTCACGAGTAAATTTTTTTTCTCTCTCTCGGAAAATCATTGTTGACAACATCGTGGATTGTAACACAATCTCCTTCCAGTTGTGCTACAAACATTGACAGCTTTCTCCGAAGTCCTTTGATAATTCCGTAGAGATTATACACTCTAGGTTATCGTTTCACTGAAAATTCAAGTTCATTTCATTCATTTGTTTCGCGATGGCGACCAAAAATGACAACTTTGACAGCGAGATAGGATCTTACAGTTGTGGATCTTTGTCAGTGAGGAAAACATCTATTTCGTTTCGGAGCTTATAAAAACGAAAAGGTCTTACCTTAGTGCTATGTTATTAGGCAAGGCACAGAATTCAGAGTCAGTTTTTCCAAGGAAAGCAGAAAAGACTGATTTCAGAACACAGTAAATATTTATACCTTTGCCACAAGCTGCTTGCTAATGTATGATATAGCGTATGAAGAGAGCGCCCGGAATTAGCAAACTTTCCAACTGAGTCCTGACCACTGAACAGGGTAAATTTAAGACACATAGCGGCCAGGAGATCTCTGCACGTGTGTAAGTTCTCTCGTATTCTAAACAGAATATTTAAGTTTAAATGGCGGTTCGGATTCGGCCCTCGTGCCTTAGTTTGATGACCCCTGGTTCAACCGCTTTTTAGGAGGTGCAGGGTAACAAGAACCGCTCCTTTTCGCAGGATTGGCAACCTACATTTTTGATCTGTGCGCCTGCGAAAGCAGAACTGTCACTTTGCCTTTGGGTTTGCTGATCCATCCAGGTGTCTTGGGAGTCGTACTCGAACCCCATGGTGCACAGGTAGTAGTCGAGGGCACAAAGCATTCGGTAATGTATGCCCCGCAGTTGATTTTTGAGGTTGGCAGTGTCGTAAAGATGGGAGTACGGGCCCGACCTCTACCGGTAGGTGAGAACACCCCCACCTAAAACTGCCATTTGAAATGTTGGCGCTATACTCTCTGAGCTACCAAGCCACCTGCCGAGATTGGTAACGTTGTTAGTGTCGCAGAACAACAGCAAGGTTTTTAGTCAACTTGTAAACGTGTTTTTCTAGTTACAAGAGATGTGCGTGTAATGTTCTATGAAATTGGTAACGAGTTGTAAAGGATTTTTCCTTGCGTGGTGTTTCTTTGTGAAAGGTCGTTCTTTGTGCACATTTTTGCTGTAGCAGTGAATATATTCTTAACGCAGAATATTTAAAACATTGATTAGATTGTATTATTATAATTACTATTATTAGTATTTTCGTTGTTATTACTTATGAAACAATAGGTTTGGGTTTCAACGATAATTACTTACTGTAAACTTTTAGAGTAAGGATTACCCAATAGATTTTGCTTGAAAGGGGTTCAAAACTGGAATATCTTACACAGGTTTCGGAATTCGTGATTTTTTGCTATGTCCTTTCATTGCAGGCATCTAAGGTTTCTTAATGATGTACCAACGCGGATATGTGCTGGTGTACGCTTACTCTTTGAAAAGGCTTGCACTCAAATAAAAGTATCCTGAATGAGGTCGCTCATAATTAGAGCGCGCACGCAGGGAGAATCTGTGAAACGCCGTCGGAGCGCACACAGTTGAGAGAAATTTTAAACGAAGTTAATTAAAGACTTTGTTACAGCTTCACGCTTTCGTGTATGTATGATACCGAAAGAGATGGAATGCATATGATGATTTTAGTTAATACTTCATTTGCCTCGAAAATGTGCAGGGAAGTTAATATACTAAAGGATAAAACTATATTCATTTTTAGATTCCTCGTTAAATTAATTCCAGAAAAAAAAGATGCGAGCAAGAAAAATGAGTCAAACTGTGTGCGGTTTCAAATTTGTTAACGCCTATATGTGTAACGTAGCAGTTTTAGGATAGGGTCCATTTGTTCGAAAAGAAAAAGTAATTTAGTCAGTGACATCGGTGAAATGAATACTCATACTTTTCAATTTCAGTCTTAAATATGAATGACAGACCGTGGATCAGCATTTAATACATGAAGAGGAGAGCAGACACTTCGTGACACCTTCTCTGGTAGAAAGAAATTTTCGGTGAAAATGATGCCCGCCATTTATATTTCACTACATTCGATTTTGGAAGAAATAGCCGGTAAATAAATGTGTGTCCAACTTGATACAAATATGCCTTGCTGTCAGGCAACTATCGCTGTGGGGGTATTTACCACCTACCTACCCAAGGGGTGGGAGTGGGGGTGAAGAAGTGATGCAGTCCGCGAAGCGTGATTTCCCAGACTTAATTCATCCAATATTTGAAAAGGATAGCAAAAACTTTATCGCTGACTACTTTTCAGCTGTCTACGCAGTAAAAGTACGGCATGAGACATGACGTTATAATTTATTACCACTTTACTGCTAACTATATTCGCGACACGTTTTGCAGACAGTAGGCGCACACGTTGCTGAATGTAACTGCAAAATTATATCATTGTTTAGACACGTGGTTCAGAAGGTAAGACGTCATAAACACTGCGATGAGTGAACAATTGCCGCACGATGCGCGACGTTTAAATTACTGTGCTACTAACTGTATTTGCAATGAATTTCGCAGGCAGTACCCCTGCTGAATGTATCTGCAATAGTATATGACTTCACGACGCCCAGTACAGGAGGTATGACGTCGTAAATATTAAGCACGAGGCCAGACGCTGCGTGGTGCGGGCGTGGACGCACATCTGTAAATAAACACTGGGCAGCGCCGCGTTTCTCTGCTGGTACAATCATAAAATTAAGTCTTTGTTCTGTGTAGTCATAACAAGACACAAACGTTTAACTGAAAGATCAGACTGAAGAGCCAAAGAAACTGGTACACCTGCCTAATATCGTGTAGGGCCACCGCAAGCACGCAGAAGTGCCCCAACACGACGTGGCATGGACTCGACTAATGTCTGAAGTAGCGTGATAAGGAGGAGGTGCTGACAACATAGCGTAAGGTTCGACGTCGAGGTCGCCAATGTCGTCGTTCACGCAACATGCACCACGCGTAGCACATCAAACGCGTCGAACGACAAAAGAAACGAGCTTTTCGACCTTTCGTTTCGACGAACGCAAACTTTGTGATTTTGTAACTTACAGTACCTTTTTTTACGGCAGAAAGTGGTGTTGGCATGGGACAAGGGAAAAAAACGTATAAATGCCATTTCTGATTTCTGCTGTCGCATTCTCAAGTCGCTAAAATAATTTTCTACTTCTCGTATCTCGGCAGTCCGTTGCGAAGACTGAAGTCACAGAGGCTAAAAACTAGTGTTTATGAAACAAACTTCAAGGACAAGAAACAAAGAAAGAAGTCTATGGAATATGTGGAAGACCCCGTTTCCACGCAATGGCGGCAAAAAAACTGGTGGACGGGAGAGTCGTTCGCGTTAATAGCGACATCGGACGTTCGCAGAGCGATGCGTCGCGGCCACTGCGGTCGCCAACGAAAAAACTTTGCACACAGCAACTTGGTATACGTTGTTCTGAGCCAGAGCCAACAATGGACCATCAACTGCAGAGCCAACTACAGCGACTGAAGAAATTTTGTAATTTCGCGTTTGCTAGATCAGAAACTTGTATATTTGCCTTAGGAGTGACGAAACTGTCAGTAGCAGCATTGACAAAACGGATGCCTACGTTTAGCGCACTGAGCAGTAGTGTACAACCACCAACACCGTAGAAGGGCAAGGCGAACCAAAGACTCCTTTTTATTGGCAGAATACTTAGAAGATGCAACATATCCACTAAGGAGACTGCCTACACTACGCTTTTCTGTCCTCTTTTGGAGTATTTGGGGTACAGCTGCTCGGTGTGGGATCCTTATCAGATGGGATTAACGGAGCTCACCGAGAAAGTTCAAAGAAAAGCAGCACGTTTTGTATCATGGAGAAATAGGTGATTGAGAGTTAAGGACATTTGGGGTGGACATCATTAAAACAAAGGCGTTTCTTAATGCGGCTGGATCTTCTCACGAAATTTCAATCACCAGCTTTCTCCTCCTAATGCGAAAATATTTTGTTGACTCCGACATACACAGGGAGAAACGATCGTCATAATAAAATAAGGAAAATCAGAGCTTGCACGGAAAGATACAGGTGTTCGTTTTTTCCGCGCGCTGTTCGAGAGTAGGATAATGAAGAATTATTGCGAAGGTGGTTCGATGAACCCTCTGCCAGGCACTTAAGTGTGATTTGCAGATAGCCATCTAGGTGTAGATGTAGAAGTAAATGACGCAGTTGCTATGGCGATAGGGTTCGATAGTACTCGGGCGGAGTAGGGTTCAAATGGGGTAACTCTCCGACAGTTACGTTTTAGTTGTTCTGTTCCCTTAACAAAAGTCACGCTGTTTCCAAAATTTATCATTGGGCAACTAAGCTATTATTTAATTTTCAGAGACCTCGGTGTCGATGAAGCGCTGAACTCTAGATGATGATTGACCATCTTTCTGATATACAGTTTTACCTGTTCTATTGTTTGTTTGTGTTTCTCCTGGTACATCCCTTGGCATTGTTGTGAAGGAGGCACAGATGACTCCCTGCGAAGACTTATATCGGGTAACAGTTTAAACCTGTGCGTTAATTAATATATTATAAGCGGGACGTTGTGCAATAAGATTAGTTGATGAAAAATACCTACCAATGAATTTTTTTGATGTTTTTAATATTTTGTTTTCCGTTTACAGGTGGGTGTGTTGTTGTTTCTTACTGGAGTTAACTTCTCCCCTTTCGGTAAGCGTAATAGCTTAGTATTACATTAAATTCTGGCATAAGATTCTTTATAATTTTGTTAAATGTGTTTGATGTCCTTTAATTACAGATCTGTTACCGAAAAACTGGCGACAACTATTTTATTACATTGTATGATTAATTACGATTGTACTGTTCGTCACATTCATTTATCTTGTGCAAGTCTCTTAGTCTCAGCATAACGATTACTTCTTTTTCAGTCAGTAACCCTCTAGTCACCCGATCAGATATTCTCTTACACCGGCTATCGAAATTTACTGATTCCCACTATATCTAAACTATAACCTATCCATTTCTTGTTTCAAATTCTCTAACCTTCCGTTCCAAAGTTCCTTTTCCTACCTGTAGAACACCAGATTTGTTTTTCGGATGACAACATCCTCCTGTGTAGTGCCCGCCGGGAGATCGCCGTGGGAAACGAGTTTGCCCAAGATGATGAAATTGTTATAAAAACTATCTAGTTGAGCTGCACGTTTCGAGAAATTTAACGGTTCTTTTTTCCTTTACTTCCAACTGTTCACATATTACGTAATGTTGGGAAGCCGAATCAGTCAATAATTCAGAGTGCTGCCCCCCTACAGCTAGTGAAAAGCCTGCTCCCTCTCTTGCGGAACCATATTTTACTCTGGCCTCTCCGTAGGTAGCTTTCCGGTATGGCTATCTGTAACGTGGAAACACGCAAGCTGCAAGCTACTCCGCCGCGACTAACTCCGTGGCTCGTGGATAGATTGATAAATTATAGCTGCCAGTTGCGCCTGGAACGAGATATCTGTTTAACTATGATGAATAGCTGGAGATGAAGTTCAAACATCAGTCGACAATCGAGTTTCATGTTACTCGTGATTTCCTCTAGTCACTTAAGACAGATGCCGGGGTAGTTCCTCGAATGAAATGTGCCCGCTTTATTTCCTTTCCGTCGTCATTGAATCCGAGCCCGTGCTGCGTCCCTAATAACCTTATCTTAATTTCTTAAACTGCGACACCAAAGATAACAAGCAAATCATTTTTTATCGCATAACTGACTACTTACAAGGAATGTTAATATACGTTTTATTCGCCGTTATGGACTGCTTTGCATTCAGGAGTAGTAGACTTCAAATTTCCGTCTGTTTGAATTTCCGATGAGTCGCTAAAACAAGTAAGGCGAAATCTTTTGGATGCCACGGCCTAATTGCTGCTCCATTCTTGCTTCTAACTGCCGCGTTGGCAACGGAACATTAAATCTTTTCATGGATTTATGGCTTGTATGCTAACATATAAATATTCCGGATACACAGTCCAGTTAATATCATACGGGCATCGTCATTGTTAGATATCATTCAACTACAGCTCTCCACATTTAGATAAAAGATTAATCTTCCGCAACCGCTGGACGTTAATAACGAACATTGTGGAGGAGACGAATTTTGCTGACTGTACGACTAATTGAAGCCCAACATACGTATTTCAAAGCTAACAAGTGCAACGTAAAGATGTGAAAGGCGCAGTGGATGCCCCATGCAAACAGCATCCCTAGACACACATTTGTTGCACATCTTCGAGATTAACAATACGACGTTTAATCGCATTTGTTGTGACAATATATTTCTTCTACCCTCTTCTCATGTTCAAGCAGTGAAACCAACCGTCGCAAAGTCAACCTGCACGTTTATGTATATTTCTATCTTCAATCTCTGATAGTTGTTCTGTTCGTAGCAACTTTCAGTGATGCCCAGTTTCCTTAAGATTTAATGTTTCGAGTTTTAATAATAAAATGTGGGAACTTGACAGAAAATGACATCACTGAGAATAATTTTTTATATCACTGGTAATTTCAAACGAAACTCGTAATATTCTCTTTGTTCTTTTTTCTGTTTTGTTTGCTTGGAAGAGAGATGTTATCACCTCCATAGACATTTTGAAATTATTTACTCATTGCAAAATAAAATAAATTAACTCCACGAAGTCGTTATGAGGTAATCACTCCATTGACTTTTTCTCTCAGTTTTCATTACTTTATACAGTTGAAAAAAGATAGATAGAGGCTGTGTTCCCACTGGTGGCCACTGCCACTTTTGACTTCATTCTTAATTTTATTGTTTCTTTGTTAATTACTGCAAAAATGAACGTTGAGTTTGTGTGATATTTGCGCTGCCAGATTAATATTGGAAAGCATTATCCAATTTTATATCCATGGAAGTTACAGAAACAGTCAGTTCAACAGAGAAATACGGGAGAAAAAAATACTATGTCTAGTCAATGTAAAAACTCTAATGGGTTATAAATTTTTTTTTTACATGTAGGACTATTTGTTATAGACTGTAGGTGTGGTCCATACACGGTTTTTTTATGCACATAATTTTGCTCTTGTCTCTATTTTATTTATGTAGCCACTTTTAGCTTAGAATTGAGTACATCGACAGGTCTTTTATATTGTACTTTTCAACTGCTAAATCCTTTGTAATTCTGGTATACTATCTCTACAAATAACATATGACATTCATCACACTGTGCAAGGGGATATCGGCTTGTCTAATCTGGAAGTATGCGAATTGGGCCTGTTATCTGATACGAGGTATTAAAAATTTTTGGAAGATAAAACAGCCATCAAGTAACGTATAAAATGCATGTTTGACCATCAGCTGCTTTTATTTTAAACCCAAATATCGACCGGTTTCAGTCCCAGACCATCTTCACGGATTAGGGTTAAAACAGTTTAAGCCACATCACATCTGTCATTACTTACACAAGGGCCACGTCTAACGCTTAGAGCATGTCATGAATTGCAGTATATAATACCGAACTTTCAGAAGCATACATACTAACAACAAGCGTAAACAGAGCAGTACTGAAGAGATCAGAAGACTGTCCGTCCGATGGTTGGCAGCTCGTCCCAGTGTGCTCCACCTGTCTTAATACTTATACAGGGTGTTACAAAAAGGAAACATTCCTCACACACAAAGAAAGAAAGTATGTTATGTGGACATGTGTCCGGAAACGCTTACTTTCCATGGTAGAGCTCATTTTATTACTTCTCTTCAAATCACATTAATCATGAAATGGAAACACACAGCAACAGAACGTACCAGCGTGACTTGAAACACTTTGTTACAGGAAATGTTCAAAATGTCCTCCGTTAGCGAGGATACATGCATCCACCGTCCGTCGCATGGAATCCCTGATGCGCTGATGCAGCCCTGGGGAATGGCGTATTGTATCACAGACGTCCACAATACGAGCACGAAGAGTCTCTACATTTGGTACCGGGGTTGCGTAGACAAGAGCTTTCAAATGCCCCCATAAATGAAAGTCAAGAGGGTTGAGGTCAGAAGAGCGTGGAGGCCATGCAATTGGTCCGCCTCTACTAATCCATCGGTCACGGAATCTGTTGTTTAGAAGCGTACGAACACTTCGACTGAAATGTGCAGGAGCTCCATCGTGCATGAACCACATGTTGTGTCGTACTTGTAAAGGCACATGTTCTAGTAGCACAGGTAGAGTATCCCGTATGAAACACCTTACGCAGCTTTAAAGAAAACGACGTTCAGTAATCTTTAAATAATTTGGGGGGGGGGGGGGAGGAAGCAAATGTGTGTGGGTTCGTATGATCCTATACTGGAGACATCTAATGTTGATTTAGCAGTTTTTGTAAGTTGACAAATTTGCACTATCGTAGTCCGCATCTCTCCTGTATGTAACGTTCTACAGTGAAGTAAAAGAGTAAGTTTGCTTTAAATTACTCGTCCACTGTCACTGACCTTGTTGAATTTTACGGAACTTTTAACAGCTTAAGGACATGGTCAAAAACTGTCAGATTCATACACTACGGATATAATTCTTAGTTTCGTTTTGTGGAAGCAGTCCTTGTTATCTATTGTAAACACGTGGTACTTTCTTTTTAGAGTAGTCTTTCTTATCAAAGCATTTTCACAATTTAGCTGTAAATTTTTTCTAACCTGCAGTTTTGCTCCCTTAGGATATGAATGCGTATATGTTTTGTAGCATTTTCCTTTAATTCCAAGAAGAGTTAGCCACACTTAAAAGGCAAATTTAGGACTGCTGAATCGAACATCGTAGAAACTTAGCATGTACTTCACAGAATTCCTATTTGAGAACTACTGCGGAAAGCCTTTTCGAGAGCGGCCAGTCGTCGTAAATCGGAAGTGTGGCTCGGGGCGGTTTCTAATTGCCCTTAGCGCCCTTTCTAATTCATTTAACAGCCAATTCCGTGTCTAGCAGCTGGCGCGGGTTAACGCTTTGAAGCCATTATTCCCCCATGTTCGCCGGCCGTTTCCCTGCACCGCGGCCCGTTAAGGTGAAATACGGGCGCAGCTAAAGATAGGGCCGCGGCGTGCAGTGGCGCTGTATTCGCAGCGGCGTGGCTTTGTAGCTGCGCGCTCAGCCATTGAGTCGTGCGGCTTCCGCCCTCTGCCCGCGCACCCTGTCTGGCGCAGCGTCTCCACGGGCTTATTGCGGACTCCTGGCAACGCGAAGAAAAAGGCAAGTGTTGCGTCTACGGCAGCGCGAATCACTGTACCTGCCGGCGGGCGCGGGCGCGCTTTGCAAGCTGCGACCCACGACGCGCTGCTTCTAAAGGCCCTGGTGAACGAGCAAACTTGTCAAACTCATCCTGTCTAGCTGCGGATTTGTTGAACAAGCCCGTACACGTACACAAAAAGCTTGAAGCAGCCGCTGTTCGTGTTCGGGAGTATTTTGACAGTAGTGAGAATGGCCACAAACGCAGACAAAGCATTTTGGCACTCTCTTTCAAGAAGAAGAAGAAGAAGAAGAAGAAGAAGAAGAAGAAACCAATGTGACGCTGGTTCAGGGAACTGCCTTAAAATGAGAGACTTATGCATTAAAATCTGCTAAAGGATATATTACTCTCAGAACCCGATGTTTACATCAACTTTCTTCGAATAGACGATAAAACTTTTAAGAACTTGTTAAGGCCCTCGTAAAAGAGGAAATTTGTTTGTCTGTTTTGCTCTTATCTAGCCACGGATGTGTCAAACACGTACCAGTAATGTTTGTCAATTTAACGCTACATTTGAAACAGACGCGTTTCGTGTACACTATATTTTTACACGAGTGAGAATGCCTACAAAGCAGATTATTTCTTACATTGACTCTATCACTGTGTTTGAAGAAGAAGAAGAAGAAGAAGAAGAAGAAGAATACAAGACGCTGGTCCAGGAAAATCAGAGACAAATATACATGTGAGAACCTGATAGAGGATATGTTACGCTCAGAACCTGATGATTACATCGAATTTCTGTGAATGTACTGCGAAACTTTAATTAACTTGTTCAGAGTTACTTCGGCCTCACATTGAAAAAGAAGGCACAAGTATGCGAAAATTTATTCTCTTCTACTTGGTCCTCAAATGTCAGTTTATTAAAGTACCACACCGTTGAAATATATAGCCCACATTTTCCTTGGAAAAATCGGGGAACTTTGCTTTCTTAATTTCATTGCATTTCCGCATGTATGTTATGTGTAGAATATTGATTTTCTTCCTAACTTACCCGTGCGTTATATATGACTGGCAAAGATGTGACATCGCTATCATTTTGGTAATTGCTAGTGTCATTTTGTTTTTACACTGGATCGTTGTTTCCATAGTTGTGGAAACTCACGATACAGAAAGAAAAATAGTAATAAAACTATTTTTCGCAAAACCTATGCGGCGAAACATAGACGCGAACAGCCGGCTGGTATGGCCGTACGGTCCTAGGCGCTTCAGTCCGGAGCCGCGCTGCTGCTACGGTCGCAGGTTCGAATCCTGCCTCGGGCATGGATGTGTGTAATGTCGTTAGGTTAGTTAGGTTTAAGTAGTTCTGAGTCTAGGGGACTGATGACCGCAGATGTTAAGTCCCACAGTGCTTAGAGCCATTCGAACCATCTGAACCATTAGACACGATCAACGTCCGTCATCTTGTCAAATTTTCCGTCAATCAAAATTTCTGGCAAACACGTTAAATATTTGGAAAGCATGGGCAAATTTGACAAATTGGTTGATCGTTTATGGGCGCCTATGTGTGTCACCAACAACGGACTACGGGCCGAAGTATTTGGATGTCGGTGTTATATGGGTGATACTCGATAATCTGACAAATCAAGATGAAGGTAGGAAGAATTAACATTCTTTCAATATCGAAATGTTTCTAGACGAACTACTGTAGCTGGCGGAATAAGAATCGAAAAGCAGTCGGCCATTCCACCAACTTACTGACGCTTTCACAAAATTTCTTCGTGGGAGATCTTAAGCTATTCCATGGTCAGATCATTACCCCTATTTTAGCAATAGTACTAAGCCTCGACAGAAATATAAGAAAGATATATTACTTAAACAGCCCATTGAAAATAAAAACGCCTGCTGGGAAAAATTTCAAAAACCTATACGGGAAGTACTCGTGAAACATACTCCGGCATGGATGCCAAGGGCAGCCTACGCGACTCTCCCGTCGGACATACACTCCTGGAAATTGAAATAAGAACACCGTGAATTCATTGTCCCAGGAAGGGGAAACTTTATTGACACATTCCTGGGGTCAGATACATCACATGATCACACTGACAGAACCACAGGCACATAGACACAGGCAACAGAGCATGCACAATGTCGGCACTAGTACAGTGTATATCCACCTTTCGCAGCAATGCAGGCTGCTATTCTCCCATGGAGACGATCGTAGAGATGCTGGATGTAGTCCTGTGGAACGGCTTGCCATGCCATTTCCACCTGGCGCCTCAGTTTGACCAGCGTTCGTGCTGGACGTGCAGACCGCGTGAGACGACGCTTCATCCAGTCCCAAACATGCTCAATGGGGGACAGATCCGGAGATCTTGCTGGCCAGGGTAATTGACTTACACCTTCTAGAGCACGTTGGGTGGCACGGGATACATGCGGACGTGCATTGTCCTGTTGGAACAGCAAGTTCCCTTGCCGGTCTAGGAATGGTAGAACGATGGGTTCGATGACGGTTTGGATGTACCGTGCACTATTCAGTGTCCCCTCGACGATCACCAGTGGTGTACAGCCAGTGTAGGAGATCGCTCCCCACACCATGATGCCGGGTGTTGGCCCTGTGTGCCTCGGTCGTATGCAGTCCTGATTGTGGCGCTCACCTGCACGGCGCCAAACACGCATACGACCATCATTGGCACCAAGGCAGAAGCGACTCTCATCGCTGAAGACGACACGTCTCCATTCGTCCCTCCATTCACGCCTGTCGCGACACCACTGGAGGCGGGCTGCACGATGTTGGGGCGTGAGCGGAAGACGGCCTAACGGTGTGCGGGACCGTAGCCCAGCTTCATGGAGACGGTTGCGAATGGTCCTCGCCGATACCCCAGGAGCAACAGTGTCCCTAATTTGCTGGGAAGTGGCGGTGCGGTCCCCTACGGCACTGCGTAGGATCCTACGGTCTTGGCGTGCATCCGTGCGTCGCTGCGGTCCGGTCCCAGGTCGACGGGCACGTGCACCTTCCGCCGACCACTGGCGACAACATCGATGTACTGTGGAGACCTCACGCCCCACGTGCTGAGCAATTCGGCGGTACGTCCACCCGGCCTCCCGCATGCCCACTATACGCCCTCGCTCAAAGTCCGTCAACTGCACATACGGTTCACGTCCACGCTGTCGCGGCATGCTACCAGTGTTAAAGACTGCGATGGAGCTCCGTATGCCACGGCAAACTGGCTGACACTGACGGCGGCGGTGCACAAATGCTGCGCAGCTAGCGCCATTCGACGGCCAACACCGCGGTTCCTGGTGTGTCCGCTGTGCCGTGCGTGTGATCATTGCTTGTACAGCCCTCTCGCAGTGTCCGGAGCAAGTATGGTGGGTCTGACACACCGGTGTCAATGTGTTCTTTTTTCCATTTCCAGGAGTGTAGATCTAGCTGGAACAACCTCAATATAGCAGCGGAAAGCTCAGTTCTGTTGTGCGACACCACGTGTTTAGTTGTGAATGTCTGAATGCTTCAAAGCTGTGACTCAATGAAGGCTAGTTCCTTCGAAATACCATTGAGAACAGACGCCGGAACAATTCCTGGAATACAGACTAACTGCGAACAGTAGGAAATGTCTGAAAGAAGGAAAAAAGTAGGCTTAGGTCAACTGTTGTAACGGCTTGAATAAGAGCTCCCACATTTCAGAGATCTGGAAGGCAGACTCCGAAACATCTAACTAGAGTGGCTCCTCAGTCTTGCCAAGCTAGGTGGCGCAATGGCTGGCACGCTGGACTCGCATTCGAGAGGACGGCGTTTCAAACCCCCGTCCGGCCATTCTGATTTAGGTTTTCTGTTATTTCCCTAAATCGTTCAGGCAAAACCAACCAACCAATCCTCCGTCTTGCCCTGAAGCCCCCATGGCTATTCCAAGTAAAACAAATTGCAATCGTGTCCTACTAACTCCTTTCACCAGACGTGAGTTGGAAGCAGCGATAAAAACTACTTCTAATATCTCTCCAGGAATTGGATCAGGTAGATGCAACAAACATAGGGTATAGCAGGCTCCTGACGCGGCATACATTAGGTTGACCTTTGCAGGTGGCGTATCGATTTCAGCTAAGCTCAACAAATTACGTGCGGCCCTCAAAAGAAGTACGAGAAAATCGATGTGTCAGTTAGCTCGTCGGACTAGTGTATGAAAACCAGCTGTGCACAAAACGCAAACTGAAACCTTATAAAGTAACGGTAGTGCATCGACTCACCAATTCAGATACTATTACTCGACGTGAGTTCTGTAACTGGTATTTTGCAACGGTTATCCAGCAATTTTTTTTTCTATTCGGCCAAGACTGAATCCGCAGTTTGCCAAGCCTGTGGAGTGGGTCGAGCATATCCGACGATCAGAGCCCATCTCGCCGATGTAGGCTTCTGCTCACGCGTCGTACGTGGAACTTAGAGTGGAAGGCTTTTGCCCGATTTTCGTGTTTAAGCATTATTTGGTACACTGAGGGTCTTCCAGATACTTAGTTTATACAGTTGTAGCTGCAGAATGTCATCTATATACAAGTATGCGATTGGTATTGAATCTCTCTCTCGTAGTCATTTGCGAATAAATCCTTTCATGTTGCATTTATAACAGACAAGGAATGAAACTAACGAGCTGACGAAGCTAGAGTAGTGGTAAAACATGTTTTCATGTATATAAACGAACTTGTATTTTGCAATATATAGTTGTACGCAATTAAATATAAAACTGAGAGTAGTGCCGCAGCTGTTCAGTGTGACTGAATAGTAAGATTACTAATCCTATTTCTGTGTTTTCCTGTGAGTTCGTTCAGGTAGCGGAAAATTACAATCTTGACAGCAATCTCGTTGCGGAACGTTTAGCCACTAACTGCCCGGAAAAAACACGTTGATCTTAATCTCTCTACCGAAAAAAGTCGCGAAGAACTTCGTTATACGGGAAACTTCGTCTTCCGATGAACATTACGTAATCTCTCTCTCTCTCTCTCTCTCTCTATCGTTTCTGCTCATCTATGGTGTCATCCCAGAATTATGCAACGTAAATTCAGTGCTGCAGTACAGTTTGATAACGCGATGTAACACTTGATTCTGTTGAACCTGATCTCATTGTCAGAAACTGATTATTCGGTCACTTCGTAGGCGCGAGTACCGGCAGCTTTCAAAGAGTCGCAGTGGGACTCGGAGGACAGGTTAAACGGTACGTTTATCTGTACCTCATTGGGTGATTTTAATGTGTTATATTTGATGTATTTTTCTGTAGATGCTGATTCTGTATTTAGACCATTTGTCTCGCCAATTTAAATAAGTTATCTGGCACTGTAGCCTCAAGTTCTGGAAGGTTTTTCCCGCTTATAACGGTGGAACTCCTAAACTGATCACTACACGTAATGTGCAAAAGAGCCTTAGAGATTTCACACAAAAAGAGTAGCTCTTTTCACATTTCTCTATTTGGACATAAAAGTATGTGTAGCGTACGGAAGAGTTGGGAGGAAAAACCACTTTTTTCACGGAATGTGTTATATGTAACAGCAAATAACGAGAGAGAAAAATGTCCGACTCAGTGTAGGAGCAGTAAAGTGACTATTGGGTATAGACGTACAGTGCAAGGTGGTAATTTTTTTATACTCTGTTCATGAGTGCTGCGCAGGAGAAATGACTGTTTCTACATGTCTTTGTGAGTCATTTCTCATGACTTTTGTAGCTATGGTCCGCTGTGGTTTTCAGAACCACCGCGAAGAGATTTTCTCCGGATTTTTAAAAATACCCCTTCGCGTGTCGTACGATGCCTTCCTGGAACCTCCCATCTGTGCGTTCCTAGCGTCTGAATCTCGGAATACTCGTTGATATGTAAAACTTTGTAGATATTAAGCACAAGTATGCGACGACAGTTCGTGTTAAAGTAGGAAAAAAAAGTAAATGGCAAATTTGATTACGACGGTAGGATACTGGAAAAAGGAGATTGGTTACAATCACTCGTGCGATCCAGCGTAGAAAATTGCTCAAATATGTGTGATCCATTTCAGATGGACCTAATGGGGAATATTAAACGTGTAGAAAGGAGGACTGCACGAATGCTAACAGATTTGTTTGCCTTACTCAATTACGGTTTACCTGAACTGGTAGGCACTTGCAAAATGGGCACCAACTATGGCGCGAATGTATACTTTTAAAGTGTCAAGCACCAATAGTAAGTGAATGATCTAGGAATACGCTGCAGCTCCCTGTTTAATCGCTCGCATATGAGTCACGAACACTAGGTTAGATACACACAAGCATTTAAATAATTATTCTCCACGAGCTCCACTGGGGAGAACTCCTTATTAGTTACACAGAAAGAAGTGCCTTCTCCATGCATTTCACTATGTTCTACAGAGCGTGGTTATAGATAGCTAAGCTTATTCTCACCAGTTTTTGGGAACAGGACTTGACACTATTTGCTCGAAGTTGGCCAAGGTTCGCACACCCACTGTTAACTGCTCTGAGCTTGTAGTCACTACACAATTGCTAAGTGCCTATCGTATGCTCCTGCGCTTCTCAAAACAGATAATTACTGAGGTGGAATTGTGTCATGGTACACAAACAAGGAAAAGCCGCTCGTCTCTGAGTTTTCACGTTTAATGTTCTCTGAACTGTTGAGTGTGTGTCTTTTTGTCGATCCGTAAGAAACTAGCTTACTTAAGAGTTGATCTATGGTTTTCGCCTTCCTAACGTGCAGTGGTGTAGAGTTAACATTCTTTTAAACTTTTCAATGAACATTCTGAGAAGTTTAGGAGCGAAATAATTTTGAGTAACGATCCCTCAGCTGACTGCAAAAATAAGACTTTATCGTTACTGACACACATTAAATGTTGCTACACATGAAAGCAGTCGCATTGAGAAAAGCTATGGTAAAACAATTTCAGATGTTCTGGACTGCTTAGGCTAAATTTACGTTCACAAGGCCATACAAAGTAGAAGTTACTGTTATTTACTGCAGCAGTTTTCATTGGATCTTCGACTTTCATGACCACCTCATAACTGACTTCATTGGACGTTCCAGCAATATATGTATGCATTTCGTAACACCTGACTGATGCCAAACCTAGCTGCAACACATGTAAATTCGTGATGGTTCTCTTATAACCACTGTAAATTGTACAGATATGAAATGGACTGAATTGCCTAGACTGAAACATGGTTTTGAAAGTACTAGCAATGTACGTCAAAGAGAAAATTGTCGAAATGTACTGTGGTTTTGAGTCTACCTTAAACCGCGAATCCTCTTTTAACTGGCTGGGGAAGGTCATTTCAAAGGCTGGATGAAGGCAATAAGACCATATTTGGTAGAGCACCGTGGTGATAAAATCAACCTTCAGGTTGATGACAGCTTTATATTTAGGTAGTAGTTGCAACATTGTTTATAGTATTTCTTCTCACTTTTGCTTCAGTACACAACTATTTTCACGTTGTCATGTTAGTAAACTGTGAAATAAGATGTGTGTTATTCGATCGTTCAAACTGAGTTCTTCAATTAATGTTAGTAACTGAAGCAGCTTACACAATCTGGAGAAATGAGTACAGTACTGCATTTTAGATCTTTGCCGTAAATATGAAACAGCCAGCGCCATTCCAGATTTACTTTTTCCTTTTCACATTGCATAAACACCACTACAAAGCTGGCAAAACGAACAAATTGGGGAGGAAATGTAGAGCCATAAAATTAATCTCTGCGCTACACAATATCGCGACAAACTAATGTAATTGAGTGCTTTGCTTACTGCGTATATTGCGAGGGCGTTTTGTGCGGCGCCTGTGAAAAAGAACACGCTCGCCGTTTTGTGTCATTCCACCGAATTGCGGTGCCATTTATTAAGCGGTTACGTGCGAAATAGCAGTAGATTTCTTTGTCACTGCTGCAGCTGCCCTAGTCAACCAACAGCAATACTTTTGTTCGCGAAAATTAAAAAGAAGAATCCGCAATAAATAGGAACAGAATGCAGTATCAACGCTGCGCGTTGGTCATAGGAAATGTCACAACGTGAGTCAGCTTCAGATATACGTTGGAATCGTCAGCCAAAAGAAACTAATGGCGACCGGGTGTTTGGCAAAAAAGAACTCTACCGCCTGGCGCGTGGGCTGGACAAGTATCTCTTTTGTGAGTTCCGTTCGCAATGCCTGTGTATGAGTGGAGAGTTCTCTCTGTGATTCACGTGACAGAAAGCTAGCTCAGGATATTCTGTTGTTGCTTAACATGCATTCATGTTAAAACAATTAGTACAGAAAATGTGGTGCCCCGCAGCTCGTTAAATATTTGAAAGAAGTCATGTTTCAAAACCGCCAGGAATTGCTCATAAAACAGATCTTCACTATCTCACTAACAATGTATAATGCAGGTGGGTATTGACTTCAGTGACGCAGAACGGCTGTTTCTTTTAATTGATATCGCAATAAGAATATTGTGCAGGTGTTGGTACACTGTTCCGCGATACCTGAAAGATGATCCAAACAGTAATTAAGGAACCATTATTTTATCAATAGGTCTTCTTTAGATTACAGACACGTTTTGCTCAGTGAATAACCACATTAATCTACATAAAGTCATAAGGATCTTATAATTCGTATGGGTATTACCATCTGCGTTGACTTGAGCGATTTGGCGGGGAGGAGGGGGGGGGATTCTCCCTAGATGCAACTATTGAATGAAGGTTGCTTCTTATCAGCGAACATTTTAATACCTATATTGAAGCCACTATATAAAAAACTTACAAATAAAACATTTTGGAGTTGACAACATATTTCTAAATATAATTCTATTTGCTGATGATCAGGTGATACCCGCACATAATCAGATCAGCCTACATTTGACTACGGTTCAATTCCTCAACTCAGTTTTAAGCAACAACTTAGAGATAGTCATAAAAGGTGTGATTTGTCGAGACCGGGGCACATTGGCCACTGGGACACGATGGCCAATTGGTATTATTTCGTCAAACTGCCGATAGAACAGGTCAGCAACCAAGGAGGTTGGTGGCAACACAACCGGCGTTTTTGACTATCTGTTCAGTACAGTTAGATTGTCGAGCAGGGAAGGGCACGCATTTTATTTTTTCTTGTTAGTAAAAGTAAATTTTTGCTCTAAACATTTTGTTGCGAACTCCAAGAGAACGCTCTTACTGAACCAAATAAAACGATTAAAGTGCGTAGGTTAAGGATCGTTTTGACACTGTGTGCGGCGATTAAAGTTTAAAACGTTCAAAATATTTTTAACGTGGCGGTGGGGCATAGTGGCCCTTACAAATAGGAGCACGTCGACCCACATGGCCAGCGTGCCGCGCTGCTTTTTTCTTTTATATTTATATATTTATTTATAAGTACTCAGATTAACTTTAGTAAGTCCAACGTGGTCAAAGTCTAGATCTTATCCAGTGCAATTTTTACGTGAGCAAATTGTATCCTGCATTGATTTTAAACCAGCACCATCTAAGCAATGTTCGATTTTTTTTCTTTTTTCTTCCTAAACCGATAACTTTGTGTTCAAGATGGAGACTAAAACCAATCCCCATTAACAAAGAGACGGCTTGCTTTCATTTGTGCAATAGAGCGGCAGATAGACAGCTCGAAGTCCATTTTAGTGACACAATCAGCACCCAAAATATCTAGGGTTTACATTGGGCCGGACACTGTCCTACAAGAAGCATGTGTGAAACACCGCTGTGAAGACACGAACTAAAAACAACATTATGCACAAGCTGTGCGCAACAACCTGGGGCTGCGCTGCTGAAACTCGACGTACTTCAGCACCAATAATGGCTGAAGCATCGACTCTCTTCATTGATGGGATAAGGCTCGATCTCCAAATTGCTACTGTGGAGCAGTCAGGTAAACCGTTCGTCGCATAGCCACAGCATGTCCGAACACGGCCTATCTTGGTACTTTTCGACGATTTCCTTATGGCAGCGAACGACTCAGATGATTATATTAAAAATTTAGGTATCTGTTTGTAAATTACATATGTTATTGTCTGTATTATATTTAATATTGTGCGTAAAAACGATACGATAAATAATTACACGCGTTAAAGTATTCAACTAAAATGATAGTAATATAAATTTGAAAGTATTACTTATTGGACAGTGCAGGACATACATTTTCAAGTATCAGATCTCCGCGCAGTATAGCCATAGTGGTACTGCCGTTTTGTTTTTAGGATTGTTCGAAATTATAAAAAGAGAACTAGAAGATTAGCAGTGACGGAAGTAAAGTGGCATGAAAGATCAATTATGGAAGTGAGCAAAGAGCTTAATAGCCCTAGTAAAACTTTAGAGGGGTACTGCAACAAATTCAATGATTTAGAACCTTCTGTAGCTTCAACAAAATTCTGGGATACCTTTGGCTTCGCAAAAAATTTCCAGTATCATCTTTGTTTTACAGTGTTACAATTAATATTTTCTCTATTTTAATAACAAAACCAAATGCAACAGAAGTAACACATAAAACTCAGGTCGCCAATAATCTTCTGAAAGCTATGTTATCAAACATTTCTCGCAGAAATAAAGCTACGACACATTCATTTTTGTATGTAATTTGGCCCTGAGCAGGAAAACATGCCTGAAGAGTACATGACTAGAGCTTGTGGCATGTACGTGGACCTTTTACCAAAAGAAATTGGGCGCTTTGCCTACACCTACGCAAGTGCTCTTGCCAACTTAAAAATATACCAATCTACGACCGACTTTGGAATGGTGGGACCTTATTGATTTACAGGATTTCTGGAACCACACCTGACACTCTTCATTCGAATTCCTCACTCAACCAGTTTGGCACATCACAGTACTTATTACAAGCGCAACACAGCCCTGTTCTGCGACAGCCTGAACCGTGTTTTGAAGTGACTGAAACTGACCCGAGGTGACATGTGGAATCTAGATGAAATAGAAATCAGTACTGTTCAAAGGCAAAAAGGAATACAAACGTCTCAAAAATGATATCGACATGAAGTGCAAAATGGCTAAGTAGGGATGGCTAGAGGACAAATGTAAGGATGTAGAGACTTGTCTCACTAGGGGTAAGATAGATACTGCCTACAGGAAAATTAAAGAGACCTTTGGAGAGAAGAGAACCACTTGTATGAATATCAAGAGCTCAGATGGCAACCCAGTTCTAAGCAAAGAAGGGAAGGCAGAAAGGTGGAAGGAGTATATAGAGGGTTTATACAAGGGCGATGTACTTGAGGACAATATTATGGAAATGGAAGAGGATGTAGATGAAGATGAAATGGGATATACGATACTGCGTGAAGAGTTTGACAGAGCACTGAAAGACCTGAGTCGAAACAAGGCCCCGGGAGTAGACAACATTCCATTAGAACTACTGATGGCCTCGGGAGAGTCAGTCATGACAAAACTCTACCATCTGGTGAGCACGATGTATGAGACAGGCGAAATACCCTCAGACTTCAAGAAGAATATAATAATTCCAATCCCAAAGAAAGCAGGTGTTTGACAGATGTGAAAATTACCGAACTATCAGTTTAATAAGTCACAGCTGCAAAATACTAACGCGAATTCTTTACAGACGAATGGAAAAACTGGTAGAGGCCGACCTCGGGGAAGATCAGTTTGGATTCCGTAGAAATGTTGGAACACGTGAGGCAATACTGACCTTACGACTTATCTTAGAAGAAAGATTAAGAAAAGGCAAACCTACGTTTCTAGCATTTGTAGACTTAGAGAAAGCTTTTGACAACTTTTAACTGGAATACTCTCTTTCAAATTTTGAAGGTGGCAGGGGTAAAATACAGGGAGCGAAAGGCTATTTACAATTTGTACAGAAACCAGATGGCAGTTACAAGAGTCGAGGGGCATGAAAGGAAAGCAGTGGTTGGGAAAGGAGTGAGACAGGGCTGTAGCCTCTCCCCGATGTTATTCAATCTGTATATTGAGCAAGCAGTAAAGGAAACAAAAGAAAAATTCGGAGTAGGTATTAAAATTCATGGAGAAGAAGTAAAAACTTTGAGGTTCGCCGATGACATTGTAATTCTGTCAGAGACAGCAAAGGACTTGGAAGAGCAGTTGAACGGAATGGACAGTGTCGTGAAAGGAGGATATAAGATGAACATCAACAAAAGCAAAACGAGGATAATGGAATGTAGTCTAATTAAGTCGGGTGATGCTGAGGGAATTAGATTAGGAAATGAGACACTTAAAGTAGTAAAGGAGTTTTGCTATTTAGGGAGTAAAATAACCGATGATGGTCGAAGTAGAGAGGATATAAAATGTAGACTGGCAATGGCAAGGAAAGCGTTTCTCAAGAAGAGAAATTTGTTAACATCGAGTATAGATTTAAGTGTCAGGAAGTCGTTTCTGAAAGTATTTGTATGGATTGTAGCCATGTATGGAAGTGAAACATGGACGATAACTAGTTTGGACAAGAAGAGAATAGAAGCTTTCGAAATGTGGTGCTACAGAAGAATGCTGAAGATAAGGTGGGTAGATCACGTAACTAATGAGGAGGTATTGAATAGGATTGGGGAGAAGAGAAGTTTGTGGCACAACTTGACTAGAAGAAGGGATCGGTTGGTAGGACATGTTTTGAGGCATCAAGGGATCACAAATTTAGCATTGGAGGGCACCGTGGACGGTAAAAATCGTAGAGGGAGACCAAGAGATGAATACACTAAGCAGATTCAGAAGGATGTAGGTTGCAGTAGGTACTGGGAGATGAAAAAGCTTGCACAGGATAGAGTAGCATGGAGAGCTGCATCAAACCAGTCTCAGGACTGAAGACCACAACAACAACAAGAACAACAACTGTTCAAAGCCTGACAGACGAGTCACTCGAAGGGAGTTACGTCAAATACGGTGGGTATCAGCTGTCACTAGTTTTAGTTGATCGCGCAACTGGGAATGGCATGCTTCCATTTTTCTGTATGCCCTAGAGTTAACTTCAAGCTCCATACTATCAGAGACGGTCCTGTAGGTACTGCCTACCCCTCAGCGTGGTTGACAGAATCTACGTGAAATACAAGCAGCATTTTCTACCTCATGTTCGGTTTTCCAAGGATCCTCCTTGCTTGGTACTAATAGACAATCGTAGTTCCCGTTTATCTGATAAAGTCTTAGATTGTTGCAAGAAAATTGGTGGCACACTTCTGTCTTCTCCATCTCACTGCAGCCACAAACTACAGACTTTACACATAAGTGTTTTTGGTCCGTTTTGTAAACTCATTTTGTGATGCTTCGGCGACACAACAAATAGACCACCAGTGACAAGATACGACTTCCTAGGCGCTGTGACAACTGCTCTACTGAACTTAATTACGCCAAAATTACGTATGCAGGATTCAAAGTGACTGGTATCTCCCCCTTAAAAGTGGTCGTTTTCACCGATAGTAATTCCTTACTTTCGTACGTAACGGATGTACCTGATCACTGTAGTTTAATTGCTGAAGGTGGCCCTTCAGCGGCTCAATGCTGTCAGTAACAACGCTTATTAAAGTAAGAAGTCTGGCCATTTGAGAAATCAGAACCAAGAAAAGACAGTAAACAAACGAAAGAGAACTTAAGAATTACTGACATGCACGCCAGTAAAAGACGCGAACAACAAACAACTATCGATTGAAAGGGAAACCTTGAGAGAAATGTGGATGATTTTCGTAGAAATGTGTTTTCTTAAAGAAAACGTGGCCGTGGTCAATCTAACTCAGATGATAAAATTCTTCAGAAAGGAAAATGCATTCCTAAGAAGGTTCTTCAAGATGAAAAAGATCATACCCGGTGTCTTAAACCATTTTCTCACAACATTCCAGATGACGAATAGATTCAGTGCACAAGGTGTAAGTGTTAAAAATTACGTGAAAGGACTTTTGTTTTGAATGTTTGTACCGAGAAGATGGAATTGAGCATTCAGACGCAGACTGACTGAAAAGTATGTCCAAAATTTTTGTCAAACTTACTATAACAATGATGACACAATTGATGATTCTGCTTATAAACTGTATTAATATCGATATTATATTTTCAGTTAAATAACCAGTGTCGTACTTAAATTAATGATAAAATCATGTGGGCCAATGTGCCAGAACTGATGGACCAATTTGCCCTGGCGGTGGGGTAAGTTCGCCCAGGTGGTATAACTGTATTAAATATTTTTGTATGAATAGAAAAACAGTGGGAAGCCATAATTATTTAGTTGCAAAGGTGCCGAAACAATATAGCAATGTTTTCACGTAGAAAGATCAGTGGGAATGTTGAAAAAACAAGCTGGAAAAAATTAAGAAAAAAATTGGGCAGCCTGCTACAGGTCTCATCTACTACGAGAGCTGCCCATTGTGATTTCATCGTAAAATTTTTAATCTACTGCCCACCGTGAGATGGAGTGCTGCCTGGTGGCGTTGCGGGCACGTCACGCGGCGAGGAAAATATGTAAGCGGAGCAGAGACGAATGGGGAATAATTCTAGCGACAATACAAGTCGCAAATTAGGAAATATATTGGTATAAGCGGTTTTGACGAAGAGCTGATTGTTAACGGCCTGGCGGTTGGGCATGAGGATCACGGAAACGGCGAAGCTGGTCGTCTGTTCAGATGCTGTGGAAAGTGATTGAAGAACTGTGAAACCACGAGTAGGTGACAGAGTGTTGGACATCCACGCCTAATCACAGAACGTGGAAGTCGAAATCTTTCCCGCTCTGTAAATAAGACTAGGCTCCGATCTCTGACAGATCCTGACGGCAGGGTACAGTGCCGGTGTAAATACAAATTTTTCAGTGCGTACCGATCAGCTGACATTGTTGAACATGAGGCTCCGCTGCGGACGAACGCTACGTGTTCGCGTGTTGGTACACTCGTCAATAATTATGGCAGTGGGCACAGGATCTAAGAGACTGAACCGTGGGTCGGTGGCAATACCGTATGCCGCCTGGTTTGGTGAGTCCCATGTTTTGTTACATCAGGTCGATTCTAGTGTCCGGATACGCCGTCGTCCAAGCGAACGACTCCTCGAAAGATGCACCACGCCATGCACGCAGGCTGGGAGCGGTATTAATTCAATGTGGGACGTTCATATTGGCTTGTACTGGACCCGTGGTAGTAATACACTCCTGGAAATTGAAATAAGAACACCGTGAATTCATTGTCCCAGGAAGGGGAAACTTTATTGACACATTCCTGGGGTCAGATACATCACATGATCACACTGACAGAACCACAGGCACATAGACACAGGCAACAGAGCATGCACAATGTCGGCACTAGTACAGTGTATATCCACCTTTCGCAGCAATGCAGGCTGCTATTCTCCCATGGAGACGATCGTAGAGATGCTGGATGTAGTCCTGTGGAACGGCTTGCCATGCCATTTCCACCTGGCGCCTCAGTTGGACCAGCGTTCGTGCTGGACGTGCAGACCGCGTGAGACGACGCTTCATCGAGTCCCAAACATGCTCAATGGGGGACAGATCCGGAGATCTTGCTGGCCAGGGTAGTTGACTTACACCTTCTAGAGCACGTTGGGTGGCACGGGATACATGCGGACGTGCATTGTCCTGTTGGAACAGCAAGTTCCCTTGCCGGTCTAGGAATGGTAGAACGATGGGTTCGATGACGGTTTGGATGTACCGTGCACTATTCAGTGTCCCCTCGACGATCACCAGTGGTGTACGGCCAGTGTAGGAGATCGCTCCCCACACCATGATGCCGGGTGTTGGCCCTGTGTGCCTCGGTCGTATGCAGTCCTGATTGTGGCGCTCACCTGCACGGCGCCAAACACGCATACGACCATCATTGGCACCAAGGCAGAAGCGACTCTCATCGCTGAAGACGACACGTCTCCATTCGTCCCTCCATTCACGCCTGTCGCGACACCACTGGAGGCGGGCTGCACGATGTTGGGGCGTGAGCGGAAGACGGCCTAACGGTGTGCGGGACCGTAGCCCAGCTTCATGGAGACGGTTGCGAATGGTCCTCGCCGATACCCCAGGAGCAACAGTGTCCCTAATTTGCTGGGAAGTGGCGGTGCGGTCCCCTACGGCACTGCGTAGGATCCTACGGTCTTGGCGTGCATCCGTGCGTCGCTGCGGTCCGGTCCCAGGTCGACGGGCACGTGCACCTTCCGCCGACCACTGGCGACAACATCGATGTACTGTGGAGACCTCACGCCCCACGTGTTGAGCAATTCGGCGGTACGTCCACCCGGCCTCCCGCATGCCCTCTATACGCCCTCGCTCAAAGTCCGTCAACTGCACATACGGTTCACGTCCACGCTGTCGCGGCATGCTACCAGTGTTAAAGACTGCGATGGAGCTCCGTATGCCACGGCAAACTGGCTGACACTGACGGCGGCGGTGCACAAATGCTGCGCAGCTAGCGCCATTCGACGGCCAACACCGCGGTTCCTGGTGTGTCCGCTGTGCCGTGCGTGTGACCATTGCTTGTACAGCCCTCTCGCAGTGTCCGGAGCAAGTATGGTGGGTCTGACACACCGGTGTCAATGTGTTCTTTTTTCCATTTCCAGGAGTGTATAAGGCACTATGACAGCTATGGACTACGTAAACGTTATTGCAGACTACCTGCACCCCTTCATTGTTTGTGTGTTCCTGGTGCTGATGGCACCTTCGAGGATGATAACTATAGGTGCCGCAAGGACAGAATGGTGCTGCAGTGATTTAAGGAGCACGGTAGTTTACTTACTCTTGTGGATGTCTTTGGCCACCAAAACCGTCTGATTGGAACTTGGTGGAACACATCTGGGATGGTATCGGTGCCAGCTTCGGTGCCGTTACTACCGGCCTGTAATTTACGGGAATTGCGTGATCTGTGATTCATCATTTGGTGCCACATACCTCTGGAAATCTACGAAGGACTTTCCGAACCCGTATCACGTATAATTGCTGCTGTACTGCGTTCCAAAGGTGGTCCAACACGCTATTAAGCGGTGACATAATACTTTTGATTCATTATAGTGTTTCTGTCTTGTCCTGGGATTCCGTTAAACTGCTGAAAAATTACAGTTTTTACAAACTTTTTTACCGGAACGTTTATTCGCTAACTTCCTAGAAATAATATGTTGATCCTAATCTTGCTACAGAAAGGTCACAATAAATCACTTTTTTACCGTAACGTTTAGTCGCTAACTTCCTAGAAATAATATGTTGTTCCTAATCTTGCTACAGAAAAGTCACAATAAATCCTGTGATGCTGAAGTACTATTTTCTGATGAACATTATTCAAACAATTTACTTCTCTCGTCATCCGCCCCCTCCCACTCGCTCTCCCTCCCTGCCTCGCTTCCTCTCCTAATGCCTTTCTTGTCTGAAATAGCTCCTTACACTATAAATTTTGTCGACGCGTGCTCTGTCTGTCGTCAGCTATCTGATGGAATCTACATAAAGTAACTTGTGATAACGGTGGCCGGGGGAAAGAAGGGTTGGGACACGTTTTTCTCTGTACTGAATTTTGAGTGATCCGTTTAGTTTGTTGAGCTATCGGCAGCATTTTTCTGTATTTTCCACCCAGCTAGGTTGCCGTCGCTGAATTATGCAGTTAAGTGTAATGCAATAGTACAATTTGATTCTGTAGAATAGTAGGTTCCCGTCACGTCGTCGAAGTTATAAGCGCTTTCAGGCTCTTTGATGGGTGACCTTTCGGTCTGCCGAGCGCTGTTGGCCAGCGGTGTGCACCCAGCCCTTGTGAGGCAGACCCGAGGAGCTACTTGATTGAGAAGTGGCGGCTCCGGTCTCGTAAGCTGACATACGGCCGAGAGAGCGGTGTGCTAACCACATGCCCCTCCATATCCACATCCATTGACGCCTGTGGGCTGAGAATGACACGGCGGCCGGTCGGTGCCGTCAGGCCTTCAGATATTTCACTGTTTTTATTTGTTGAGTGATTATGTCCTAGTCATGTAGTAGTTGAACTGTAAAGAGTCGTTTCGCGTATTAATGCTCAATACGTTTTATTTGTCCTTGCTGAAGGTCAATTTCCAACGGTGACCGGCTCAGGTTAATCCGAAGATACTGCCGCGGCGTTGTCACGCTCTCCATGAAAAACAAAACAATTACATTATCTTAAATAAAACAAAATTTAATATTAAATAAATACTTAATTCAGCGCACTGGGATTCTGTAATCTTTGTTTACTCCTACCGCCTACGAGAAGTCGGTCAATAACTGTGTTACTAATAAAGTACACGTCACAGTTCTGTAGTAGTAGTAGTAGTAGTAGTAGTAGTAGAACTCCCGAGTAGATGGTATATTCTTAAATCTTGATTCGTCGTCATCATCTACTAAATCAGTATTCCTCGGAGTTACAATCGGACTTCATAACACGTTGACTATACATCCGACAAAAGATTAGCATTTCTCTTTATATTAGATTGACATCCAGTTCAGAAACTGACATTAACTCAATTAAAACAAAACGCTGTTACAAAAAGATTCCATATATATTGATGTTATTGCAATATATTATGTTAGAGCCGAGTACGGTGCAGTAGCCTCTTTGCTGCACTTGGCGATGACGCCAAGCATAGCGCGTGCTCCGTAATAAATCTCCATACATAATATAGTCCCAACTCTCGAAATGACTTTCCTACTCAACTTCACCAAAAGGCACAACTATGTACGATTGTTCATTTACACATCAAGATAGTATAGGCATTTTCTTATTAACCAAATGGTTCCCTTTTTGAAATTCTTACCAGTAAAATAGCAGAAAATCTCGTACCCTCTCAAATCGTTCAGGTGGGAAAAATGGTTGAGAGAAGCATAATTATTTGTGGTACTGCAAACTACAAGGAAGTAGCACATCATCTACAAATCGCAGGAAACTGATGTTGACCCCCCCCTCCTATATTACGGGTTTTCTAAGAATACAAAGCAATTTCCTGTGCACGGTCTAAGACTCACTAGAGTTGAAGGGGATTATTCAGATTCTCTCCTGTAAATATATGTATTTATGGACTAGAAGAACTAATACAGAGCCACAAAGCTGTTATTTGTGGCTCATTCAGTGTCATATGTAACGCAAAGGTCCAGATTTCTATCCCCCCGTCTTTCCCACGATATTTTGCCATTTATCCCTTCTTTCGCTTCTGGTAATGGTGTGTTGAAGTGAAACAAAAATGCTGAGCTGATCCGAGAACGAGAATCCTTGTTAAATTGATTGGATAAAGCAGAAACTCACAGGAATGCGGGAGCGTACTACCACCAATACGACCATGTCTAGTAAAACGTGGCGGTATGAAAACCAGCCTTCACGTTGTGGACACCTTTTATTAACTACCTCCATTACGAAAAAGTGAGAGGAATGGACAAAGTTGTGCTTAGGGTAATGTTCCACATACGGAAGTATTACCGGTTTTACATCACGAAGTACACCATTGCTAAACATTGAAAATCTGCGAACAGGGCGATCATTAAATCGAGAAGACAATGACTATTTGGACAACCATGGGTGAGGCTGGGTCACTTGAGCGTTCTCTTGGGAAATAGCCTCTGTACGAGCCAGCTAGACCAGCTTGTAAAGTGGGCAGGTAATTTTGATCTGATGTGCACGTCAGAGAGAGAGAGAGAGAGAGAGAGAGCGGAAGTTACGTCCCTGTTAAACAGTCTGCAGTCTTGTCGCACAGTCTTTGCGTCTGCGCAGTCTTACACTTTCTGAAGTAAGGCAGGTGATGGACGTATTCAGTAGTGCTATGTTGACTTGTGATTGTATCTGTTAGATGAAGAAACAGCCGGCCGGTGTGGCCGAGCGGTTCTAGGCACTTCAGTCTGTAACCGCGCGACCGCTACGGTTGCAGGTTCGAATCCTGCCTCGGGCGTGGATGTGTGTGATGTCCTTAGGTTAGTTAGGTTTAAGTAGTTCTAAGTTCTAGGGGACTGATGACCTCAGATGTTGAGTCCCATAGTGCTCAGAGGCATTTGAACCAAGAAGAAAGATTTCTTGTAAAGGGCAGCAAATATGAATGTGATGTGACCCCACTTCCATGAGTCATGCTTTTCTCATATCGACTGTTAACATTGTACCCTTTTGAAATCATTGTTCACTTGGTTAAGCATAGTATTGTTCAGACCCAATGTTACGTGCGAAGATCGCGTGAAATTTTGCTTTGTCTTTTTGAATAGATACTTAATTGTAAAATCGTTGTATTGCGATATTATTTCATGTTGTTGTTGTGGTCTTCAGTCCTGAGACTGGTTTGATGCAGCTCTCCATGCTACTCTATCGTGTGCAAGCTTCTTCATCTCCCAGTACGTACTGCTACCTACATCCTTCTGAATCTGCTTGGTGTATTCATCTCTTGGTCTCCCTCTACGATTTTTACCCTCCACGCTGCCCTCCAATACTAAATTTGTGATCCCTTGATGCCTCAGAACATGTCCTACCAATCGATCCCTTCTTCTAGTCAAGTTGTGCCACAAACTTCTCTTCTCCCCAATCCTATTCAACACCTCCTCATTAGTTATGTGATCTACCCATTTAATCTTCAGCATTCTTCTGTAGCACAAGATTTCTAAAGCTTCTATTCTCTTCTTGTCTAAACTATTTTTCGTCCACGTTTCACTTCCATACATGGCTACACTCCATACAAATACTTTCAGAAACGACTTCCTGACACTTAAATCTATACTCAATGTTAACAAATTTCTCTTCTTGAGAAACGCTTTCCTTGCCATTGCCAGTCTACATTTAATATCCTCTACTTCGACCATCATCAGTTATTTTGCTCCCCAAATAGCAAAACTCCTTTACTACTTTAAGTGTCTCATTTCCTTATCTAATCCCCTCAGCATCACCCGATTTAATTTGACTACATTCCATTATCCTCGTTTTGCTTTTGTTGATGTTCATCTTATATCCTCCTTTCAAGACACTGTCCATTCCATTCAACTGCTCTTCCAAGTCCTTTGCTGTCTCTGACAGAATTACAATGTCATCGGCGAACCTCAAAGTTTTTATTACTTCTCCATGGCTTTTAATACCTACTCCAAATTTTTCTTTTGTTTCCTTCACTGCTTGCTCAATATACAGATTGAATATCGGGGAGAGGCTACAACCCTGTCTCACTCCCTTCCCAACCACTGCTTCCCTTTCATGCCTTTCTACTTTTATAACAGCCATCTGGTTTCTATACAAATTGTAAATAGCCTTTCGCTCCCTATATTTTACCCCTGCCACCTCCTTAATTTGAAAGAGAGTATTCCAGTCAACATTGTCAAAAGCTTTCTCTATGTCTACAAATGCTAGAAATGTAGGTTTGCCTTTCCATAATCTAGCTTCTAAATTAAGTCGTAGGGTCAGTATTGCCTCACGTGTTCCAACATTTCTACGGAATCCGAACTGATCTTCCCCGAGGTCGGCTTGTATCAGTTTTTACATTCGTCTGTAAAGAATTCGCGTTAGTATTTTGCAGCCGTGACTTATTAAACTGATAGTCCGGTAATTTTCACATCTGTCAGCACCTGCTTTCTTTGGGATTGGAATTATTATATTCTTCTTGAAGTCTGAGTGTATTTCGCCTGTCTCGTACATCTTGCTTACCAGATGGTAAGAGTTTTGTCAGGACTGCCTCTCCCAAGGCCGTCAGTAGTTCCAATGCAATGTTGTCTACTCCGGGGGCCTTGTTTCTACTCAGGTCTTTCAGTGCTCTGTCAAACTCTTCACGCAGTATCGTATCTCCCATTTCATCTTCATCTACATCCTCTTCCATTTCCAAAATAATGTCCTCAAGTACATCGCCCTTGTATAGACCCTCTATATACTCCTTCCACCTTTCTGCTTTCCCTTCTTTGCTGAGCTCTTGATATTCGTACAAGTGGTTCTCTTTTCTCCAAAGGTCTCTTTAATTTTCCTGTAGGCAGTATCTATCTTACCCCTAGTGAGATAAGCCTCTACATTCTTACATTTGTCCTCTAGCCATGCCTGCTTAGCCATTTTGCACTTCCTGTAGGTCTCATTTTTGAGACGTTTGTATTCCTTTTTGCCTGCTTCATTTACTGCATTTTTATATTTTCTCCTTTCATAATTCAGTATTTCTTCTGTTACCCAAGGACTTCTACTAGCCCTCATCTTTTTACCTACTTGATCCACTGCTGCCTTCACTACTTCATCCCTCAAAGCTACCCATTATTCTTCTACTGTATTTCTTTCCCCCATTCTTGCCAATTGTTCCCTTACGCTCTCCCTGAAACTCTGTACAACCTCTGGTTTAGTCAGTTTATCCAGGTCCCATCTCCTTAAATTCCCACCTTTTTGCAGTTTCTTCAGTTTTAATCTACAGTTCACAGCCAATAGATCGTGGTCAGAATCCACATCTGCCCCTGGAATTGTCTTAAAATTTAAAACCTGGTTCCTAAATCTCTGTGTTACCATTATATAATCTATCTGAAATATGTCAGTATCTCCAGGCTTCTTCCATGTATACAACCTTCTTTTATGATTCTTGAACCAAGTGTTAGCTATGATTAAGTTGTGATCTGTGCAAAATTCTACCAGGCGGCTTCCTCTTTCATTTCTTAGCCCCAATCCATATTCACCTACTACGTTTCCTTCTCCCCTTTTCCTACTACCAAATTCCAGTCACCCATGACTATTAACTTTTCGTCTCCCTTCACGATCTGAATAATTTCTTTTATTTCGTGATACATTTCTTCAATTTCTTCGTCATCTGCAGAGCTAGTTGGCATATAAATTTGTACTACTGTAGTAGGCGTGGGCTTCGTGTCTATCTTGGCCACAATAATGCGTTCACTATGCTGTTTGTAGTAGCTTACCCGTACTCCTATTTTTTATAGGAATAGTTATTCTCCACATTCCACCGTTTAAATAAGATTTATCATTACGCATTACCACTTGCACCATGTGGTATGCAACAGTTTTAATACTACTTGGAAATTTTATTTAAAAACAGAAATCTAGCTTAGCCGCTGCCTGCTTGCCGTTGTGCTTTCGAGAAATCTGCAACAATGTTGTCAAGACGCGAGGTAAGTGGAAATTTTGATTAGGGCAATTGTTTTACTTCAGTTGCGCGCTTAATATAAAGACGAGTTGTATTCAGTACAGTTGCAGTTCAGTTCGAATTAAGATCCTTTTAGTCAAAGGTAAGCTACGTGAATTTTTTTTATAGAGTGGAAGGTAAATTTGGGCTAAATTTCATACAGAAACATATACTAGGGAGTTCACGCTTTGTAACAGTTGACCACTTGTCTTATTTGTGTCACCTACACCTTTTTATTTGGTGCTATACGCGTGGCATAGAGTTAATTATTCGACGTCCAGTGTGACGTAGCTCGTTTAGAAGTGTTGTGCTCCGAACGTAAAGGCCAACAGTTTTACGACTGCCCATTCTCATTTAGAGTATCCGATGCCTCCTCGCCCACAGCTGTTTTAATGTTTGTTACTGCAAGGCGTGCAACAGCCATTGTTTGCTGCGTAGGTAGCTACAGCGATAAAGTAGGTTATATTGGTACGTCCGCTATCGTAATCTGGCTAACGCACGATGGCTACGTTGAATCTAATGACGTTGTACGAGATCTGAATTTATAGCCGTGGGACCCAGTCAGCGACACCTGAGGTCAGCGCTAAGTACGCAGGAGTATAGGACCCATACGAAATAGGACTAACAGGGATATTAAACGTATGCAGAGAAAGGCAGCACGAATGGTCGCAGATTTGCTTGATCTGTGGGAGACAGTCACAGAGATATTGAAGGAACTGAACTGGAAGACTCTTGAAGATAGACGTGAACTGTCCCGAGAAACTCTTTAATAGTTTCAAGAAGCGGCTTTAAATAATGACTCTAGGAATATACTACAACCCCCTACTAATCGCTCACAGAGAGATCGTGAGGATAAGATTAGAATAATTATTGCACTCACAGGAGTTTTCGTTGATGGGTTATAGGTCACGCTAAGCGCCGACATGATTTTATCACGCAGCGATACGCGATGGTCGTTTCGAGAAAATCTCATCGTGTTTAGACTACTATTTCTGTTGATACGTGAACAATCTATGGTTCTGTGTTGCTTAAAATAGTCTCTGTATTATAACCACATCAGCACCGAATTGATCTCAACGTTTCGTGTTGTTCCTCCATCACGTTCGTCAGCAGTAAAGCTGACCATTGCCACTGTTGCGCGTGCATCATTAGGAAAACACCAGGCCTACTGCCATTATTCTGTTCTGTCTGTACAGCGTTATGGAGTAGCTGCGACTACAAGGCTGAAGTTAATCGTAGTAAATGGTTCAGCAGCCGCAGGCCACACGAATGGTATCATAATGGGTTGCGACTGTTCAGCAGGTCTTCATTAGACGACACTGCAAGCGGATTTTAATCATTGATGTGGCAATTTTTCTACTGGTGGATTACGTCTGTAAGCATGCTTTATTTGACCCACGTCTAGCATCATCTGCCTATTACTTGCTAAGCAGTGTAAACAGTCTAACTTAGCAACGTTTAGTTTTGGCGGAACTTGTATATGGTGCCTTTTATAGTAGGGTGCAGCCACGAAGTACTTAATGGGCTAATTTATATATTCCTTTAATGTTGCGATGTTCTTAAGGAAATGTGAAATGTATTAGGAGTAATGCCATATTCCCAGATCAAATTTTTCAACGATTACTTCAAGTAATGGCAGAAACGAAGTACTCTTACGTCCATAATCTTCGACATCTACGAAGCATCCTCAGACACGCCAGTAATGTATACCCAAAAAAGTACCACGCAAGTGTTAACTTACGTGAGATGTACCAGGCACATACCTTGCTTCGTGCCGCGTCGCCGTTGCCATGCGATACCAGTTGCAACGTCCTTGTACGACATTACAGGATGCTGCTGTGGATCAGTCCATCCGACATTGCTTGCGCTAACCTCCCATTGATGATCTAGAAGCCCCCTATCCGTGTTAAATAATATTACAAGTCCAGGGACCGAGAGGGCCACTCTAGACGTTCGTTTCGTCATGTTGCAAGTGCTGTGTGGTGTTTCTATTAAGCTGACAGCATCTTCTGCCCCCACGGTGCCCACCTGTGCATTGTATCTTTGGCAGTTGAGTAAACGACTAGGCATTTGGAATGAACTGTGAAAGTCAAGTTACGACACTGGAAAATGCAAGGCTACATTGAAGGATATTCTTGCGGCGGTACTTCACGTCGATAACAATGTTAAAGTGCCTGAAGAAGAAATCGTAGTTGATTCGAAATCGATTCAACAGAAATTTAAACAACAAACATAGACGAGTGGAAGAAAAGTCGCACAACCAATAAAGGTTACGTAAGTTCCTGCTGTCATCACAGGTCGATGCAATATCTTCAGTCAGCGGCACGCACGTGTCTAGCTACGGCCTTCGTCACCCACAAACACTGCACTTACAGAAAGTTGTTTACGTATATAATAACCGTTTTACACAAAATTGTTTCTAGTACCAACGCATCAAATATTATTTATTTTTTATGTGACGTATGTGCACATTCTAATAGGGAGGACACACACACACACACACACACACACACACACACACACACACACACACACACACACACACACACAGAGAGAGAGAGAGAGAGAGAGAGAGAGAGAGAGAGAGAGAGAGAGTGAGAGGGGGGGGGGATGGACGGTGGCTATAACGAACTATGGCAATGCAGCTCCTTAACGATGGGAAACTAGGTCATTGTAATCCTCTATAGTACCTCGCTGAGCGAATGCAATTACCTGAAATGGGATGAGTAATAAGTGGCACGAAGTTCTGTTACGACACGCTGAAGGTACTAAATAAAAACAGATACGAAAATTAGTAGGTCGGCGATGTAAGTGGGATAGCTTTCACGTAGATGAAAAAGCGGGTATTGGCATAACAATTTGGTCACGAGGTTACTACGATTTGTGGATACTAAAATTACAGATGCATTATAGTATCAAGTCATCCCTTCTTATGTTGAAATGCTTCCGCCCCCTCCCCTAACCCCTTCCCCTTAAGCATAAAATGAAAGCTGCAGAAATGAGGTATTTGTGATTCAAATAATAAATGAACATTGAACACACTTCACAAAACAATGAATGGAAAATATGGCGCCTCATATTACGCAGGAACCCGTATACATTAGTGGATTGCTCTCGTTGTTTCTCATGTACTTTCGACCATAAAACTATGCGATAAGGATGTTAGTATTTAATGCAATAAGCTAACGGCTGCCTAGAATAAACGTGAAAACGTCGCTCCCGATACGTCCATATCTACTGTTACGAAAGCGACCAGGAAAAAAAAAAAAAAACCAAGAGACAAAAAGGAGCAAGCAAAACGGCAAGACAGTTGCTTCCTTTTCGGGAGGATTACTATTCAAATACCAGCCCTGCCTCGTTAATCATAGTACGCATACCCTGGGTCCAGTGGACCCAGAGAGAGGTGTAACTTTTTAATTGAGCTCCCACTCATCAGATATAGTCCAATGCAATATTAAATGACATACTAAAGGTATTGTTAGAAGTCTGTGTCATTAGTTTCATTGTCATTTATATTTTCTTCTTTATACCTCACATAAACATAACCTTGTGGTTTAATCAAAACCTTGTGGTTTTGACACAATAAGAATATTCATTAGATCTGATGACAGGAGAACAAGAGAGCTTATGTTATTAACTGATAAGCTTGATGCTATATCCTACACATGGAAAATATTCACTGGAAAATGCATGAAATTAATGATACGTAAAATTAAAATTACAGTGGATGAAAATGTGTTATCATTTAGGGCTGTAGAGGATTTGTTCAATATATGCCAAATAAGCGTAGAAAGTATAGAACAAAATATTCTGGATGTGTGAAGCTATAACTGATTATGCAATTGATGGGATTGTGTGTACAGAAAGTGGACAAGGTAAGCCACACAGAGAATTTTGACCTTACCATAGTGTGAAGAATCTTGCAGGCAATATTGCTGGTACAGCCAGGAATATTATTGTAGATAATTATTTTATAAGTGTACTGTCGGCAGAACATTTCTTGAGTAAACGCCTGACTGTTGTGGGAACAATGAGGATGAATAAAATAGAAGTTCCAAAAGAGATTAAACCAATGGCAGTAGAAAAGAAAATTCAAGACTATTTATTTGCATTTACGAAAAGAATGGTAGTGGTCAGTTTTTTGGCCAAGGAAAACAAGTGTGTAGTCCTTCTAAGTACCTTGGCTCATGACAACTTCATCTGATGAACATCATTCAAAACGGAAATCCGAGAATGTGAAATTTTGGAACCAAATAAAGGGTGGTGTGGATGTTGTGGGTCAGCTTGTGCGGGATTACACATGGGAAAGATGAAGTAAGCGCCGGCACCTGGCTCTCTGGTGCAGCATCATGGACGAATGCACTCTAATTGCCTTTGTTCATTACACATCATTCCACATATCATGAAGAACTCTTGCACAAGAGGAGACTTTTCATCTAGGAACTTAAAGTGGAGTCGATCTAACCGTTTACGATCGGAAGATCTAATCCCTTTCTACAGGATCCGTTGAAGTTCGTTACTATATCTCAAACACAAAACAGCAGTAGCAACAGTAACAGCCCGATGGGTAGTCATATGAGCTGTTATTGTGCCCTGCTTCAAAGGACAGAAAAAGAAAGACAATGTGCTACAAGTGTGCAAAAATGGTTCAAATGGCTCTGAGCCACCTGAGGTCATCAGTCCCCTAGAACTTAGAACTACTTAAACCTAACTAACCTAAGGACATCAGACATCAGTCATCGCGGCTAACGATACGTGGTGACCGATGGATTGGTAGAGGCGGACCAATTCCATGGCCTCCACGCTCTCCTGACCTCAACCCTCTTGACTTTCATTTATGGGGGCATTTGAAAGCTCTTGTCTACGCAACCCCGATACCAAATGTAGAGACTCTTCGTGCTCGTATTGTGGACGGCTGTGATACAATACGCCATTCTCCAGGGCTGCATCAGCGCATCAGGGATTCCATGCGACGGAGGGTTGATGCATGTATCCTCGCTAACAGAGGACATTTTGAACATTTCCTGTAACAAAGTGTTTCAAGTCACGCTGGTACGTTCTGTTGCTGTGGTTCCATTCCATGATTAATGTGATTTGAAGAGAAGTAATAAAATGAGCTCTAACATGGAAAGTAAGCGTTTCCGGACACATGTCCACATAACATATTTTCTTTCTTTGTGTGTGAGTAATGTTTCCTGAAAGTTTGGCCGTACCTTTTTGTAACACCCTGTATGTGGGAAAACAGACATAAACCCTATGTAATATATTGCTATTTAGCGCGGATCATCTGCTTCATGTGTAATTGTATGAATTAAACTTTTCACAAGGACGAAATTCAAATAAACCTTCCACCAACAAAAAACAGAAAGTTTACCGTATTGCATTTTATAATGCGCTTCCTATTTCCCGTGTGGCACAACTGTTAGAGATATAAATGGAGATCTTGAGCGACAGTTTTTGTGTTCTATCTTCCTGCGACGTTTACAAGACGGTCTCCACGTAATGAGCACTTACCAGCCGAGTGCTTAAGAGCTTTGTCTATCTTGTGAAGCGGGCGCTGCTAAAAGTTTTAAGTGGGGCGAAGCTAAAACTTAAGGGCCTGAATCGCTTATAGTCAGCCAACTTTTGAAGTTTCCTCTCGTGTCCTACTTCGATAAAAACTTCACGCAGCACTTAGCAGACTCATTTCTGTTGAGTTAGGTCCCCGTTACCGCATCATAATTTAGTATACCTTTTATTAAATTCGTGCTTCTCCGGTTCCGAAGACTTGTTTCCTTATTCTGCTTAACCGGAGTTGTGCTGAAGCGAAGCCAGCAGGTTACTAGACAAGCGAAGAGCTATGATCATGATCTTGGCGCAGTGCCTACGTGCAAGCGAATGTCTAGCAGTAACTATAATTTTTATAAACGAGAAGTACTATCAAGGCGAATCATTAGGAAACTATTAGGCCCAGGAAGAACTATTGAAAGTTGGCAATGAAGCGCTAATGATTAGATATATCAAAACATATAAAACATATCGTAAACAATGAGGAAAAGAAGGCTGGTATTTTTTGAACATTTATATCGAATGCAAGAAAATTGATAACCAAAAAGATCTTCCTATATTTTTGGGATAAGAAATCAACAAGAAGCTGTGTTCTTGAAGCAAAAGAAGGATTAAAAAAAAAAAAAACAATATAATTGATGAAGCAACTGACAGAGAAGTGATTAGGAAAAAGTATTAAATATGAAACAAATCCAAGGTAGGAGACTGGAGATAGCTGGTTTGAATTGGTCCGAAGAGAGATGGGTAAAAGTACCGGAGCAAAAGAAGAGGGCAACGAATAAGGAATTGGAATTGGCACGTGGTCCTTAGTTATCCCATCCGAGGACGATACAGAAAAGGGTATTTAGAACCGGAAGTAGAGTCGAAAGGATGCTACATTCTGCTACTTTGTGCATGTAGTCACTTCAAAGATATTATACATGTAAGAGATATGCTTCCTTACATTGAGTACAAACATAATTGAAAGGTGCAATTGCTGGAGATTCGCTATCTGTTTAATGTTCATAAAGTACAGACGTTTTTCTTGTACTTAAAAAAATAATATAACTACCAAGAAATGTAAATTCAGTAGCAATTCACTAAATTAAATTAGTTTTGCTCTTCTGAGAGAAAACTTTCGCTTTTACTTTTACACGAGTCAGTACTATATTGCAGCCCACACATACGTATATTTTTAAATACAAGCGAAACACATTTATGTACATATAATCACCTGATATACATTGAGTGAGTTAGTAAATAAACTGGAATAGAGGCACCAGAGCAGCGTGTACCAGCTTGAAATTTATTATTCTTTTCAACAGACTCCCCTTGTAAATTTAAACACTTATCCCAACGCTCGACAAAGCGGTAAAGCGCCCTAGCATAGAATGCTTGTTGCAACGTTCACCATGAGTGACCTGTCTGTATATAACGGGTTCATTTAGTTTCTGAAATTGCTGAAACCCAAAATACGTATGTGTCGTGTGGGTAGCGAAATACCTCTAGACGGAGAAACAATGTATCCTGTATCCAACTAAACAAAAGTTTCCACGGAATACAGATCTAAACATACGCGGGACGAATTTCGCTATGAACGTGCTCTGCGGACAGTCTCTCATCTCAAAAAAATCGCGTTGTTCTGGTCGGGTACACACTCATAGCACATCTGCGTCTTTGTCTGACCGCGGAACAATCATTGGCTGCGGAATACTGTGTGTTGGCTACCTGCCACCTTCTAGAATCATATAGGCGCGAAATTTAAAACGATGTATCGTATTCTGGCCTTTGTGCCAGGCTAGGGCTACTGCTATTATTATTAACATTGATTTAAAAAGCAGTTAGAAATTCTAATTTTATGAGGCGCAGTGTCTGTAATTTTAATTGAAGTATATAAAATTGTATTTGTTCTTAGTAGTTCGTGGTTTTCTTTACAAACTAATAAAGTAAAAGCGACATTATTTTTTTTTTCCTATTGACTGCAGAGTGTCCAGTTTATTTGATTAGTAATTCCTACGTGGAATCGACGCACTTGATTATTCTTAGTATTGTTTGGAGTTGTAGAGCCTCTCGGACTGGCGGAACATTACCATCAGCGGCAGCTGCGTATTTAGGGCTCTAAAGTAATTTTTATGCTGACAAATTTAACATTTTCACGTTTTTTTTACTTTAGTAATAGCGGCGGCTCAGCCGGTTCAAACTGTGTAAAAACTCGAACTGAGACATTGGGTTGCACTCCTTATTCAAACTTTTTAGTAAAGGGAGCCGACATAAAGTTAAAAGAGAGCGCAAGTTCCAAAATGAATCAAGAAAACTACTACTTCCTGTAAAATTGTCTCGCCTAGCGATCACAACGTTAACATTCGATAAATACTGTCCCTGAGGAACAGGTATCGACAATATTTCTTTCCGCGTTTCTCTCATGAATGAAATAGACTGGCGCTTACTATTTATTCGATTCGCTGAAACGTCGGTCACAAATTACAAAAACGAGATGAAGATGAGTGATGCAGTATATAACCTGCACCGCACGACGCACGCTGGCACAAAGATTTTTTTTTTCTGTTTATTGGCTTTCGGGACGTGCCCATACAGCCATCTCAACAGTGCAATGTCAATTATAAGACGATACGAGCGAAAGGACAGCACAACATCCAGTCCCCGAGCGGAGAAAGCCTCCCATCCGATCGGGAATCGAACCCGATCCCCTTCGGCCAGCAATCTGGCGCGCTGATCGCGCAGCTACCGAGGCGGGCAGAGTACAGATGTAGACGCAGATATCTGCTTGTAGATTGCTTTTGACTATGCACTGTCTACTGTGTGTCGTTCCAACCAGCGTCGTAACCAATATGGCAGAGTGGCTCTTAAAGAGAAAGGTTTGTGCTGTCAGCGTTTCCGTATTCACCTGTAAGGAGTTTAGGAGGAGAACCGGAGAGTTGGCACGTGCGGTGCTCCCAGCCTTCTTCCGCAGTCGCTGCAGCAGCAGCTGGCGAGGAAGCGGGCCCGCCTTGCCGCTTGCGGCTTCCGGCGCCAGCAAGCCCCGGAGGATGTTGCAACACGTGCCTCGCACGCGTCCTGCAGCCAGCGCCTCGGGGCCGCCGTGACAACTGTTACAGCAGCACTAAATACGGCACAGCTTCCCCTTCCTTTGTTCCGGAGCGGTATTTGGCATACACTTAACCGACAAAAAAAGTTAACGTGTAACCCCGTATCCTCGATTCTTTAAACAATCAAGCAGCCATTTATAAAACTCCAGTTTCACGCATTCAATATTTCTCATGTCTCCTTTCATTATTTTGTGGGACGTGTCATCCAGAAAAAAGTTTAGAAAGGTTTGAAATTATATATAAAATTTGTTGGAAGTCACTAAGGCTCTCATTCTCAAACATTGAATGAGTATGATGTATTTTCCGCGCCTTGAGTTACGCTGCATCAAAACACACACACACACACACACACACACACACACACACACACACACACACACACATACATACATACATAAAGAATCTTGGCGGAGTTGTGGGGTCCTTTCCAATACCACTGAAAGTGTACACGTCTGCCATTTCTTCTGTTGATAATTGTATTTCTGGCTGTTCCACATACCTTGTCGGCAGTTGATAACCGACCTGCGGACAAATCAGAAGCATTGTCGCGTCATCCGGTTTTTCAGTGTACTGCTTTGAAGTTTGGGCTGTTCCATTATTGACCCCACGACACCTTAGGCGTTTCTTTCTTCTGTATGGTCAAAATTTAATTATCAACTGAACAATTTTATTTTTAGGCTTAATTAGTGTTCTCATTTACTTTCAGCGTTACTGTGGCTTTGAGCTCTCATTCGCGTATGTCAGTGCTTGAGCTAAATTTTCCGGATTTTGTGAGGAAAACGTTAGGAGAAGATGGAGGCAGTGATACAAATGATCTCGAAGATGAAAATTACCCTTCTTACAATTGTGATTATAAAACTTCTTCAGAATAAACCTGTGACTCGAGTAAAGCAGATAATGAAGAGAGAAATGACTACAGATGAGACACCTAGTTTCTGTGGCAATGGCAGAAATAGGTATAAGTGGTCCGCTATTGGACTTCAAAAGAGTGTGAGAACCCTAGTCCACCACTTAATGATGAAAGTTCCTCACTGAACCGTCCTGAAAGCGGATTGGATGACTCGTGTAGTCCATCGGAAGCGTGGGAGTATTTGTCTATCAGAGGTATATTTGAGGAAATTTGCTAAACCTGTCGTCCATTGATTTGTAAATAATGTCGAGAGGAGAATCTCGGTGATTACTGAACCCTGTCATCCCGCGCCATTGTCTGGAGGCTAGCAGAAACCAGACTGCTGAACTGACTATAAAACAACACTGGCGGCTGCCTTCCGTGTTCTGCCATACTTGGGAAGCAGAGACTGCTGACGATTCGCATGGCATCATTTTTCAGTCATGAATCTCTGTTCTGCACATTGGTTAACACACTGGACACACATTCGGGAGGACGACGGTTGAAACACTTTTTCGGCCATACAGATTTAGGTTTTGCGTGATTTCCCTAAATCACTCCAGGCAAATGCCTGGATGGTTCCTTTGAAAGGGCATGGCCGATTTACGTACCTATTGTATTTATTGTATTGTATTGTATTGTAACCGGGGCCCTAGAAACGAAAGAAAGGCTCCGTCCCAGTCCCCGCCGCAGCCGCAGTGGTTCACAACCCCACGACTACTACCGCAGTCCACCTCTCCGCCGGTCCACACCGAACCACTCGTTCAGGGTTACTGTGTGGTTCGGGCTCCGGTGGGGAACCCCCCCCTTCTCCTCCCCCCCCCCCCCCCCCCCACCCACACCCAGGGAACGTCTCACACCAGACGAGTGTAATCCCCATGTTTGCGTGTTAGAGTAATGGTGGTGTACGTGGAGAACTTGTTGCGCAGCAGTCGCTGTCATACTGTAGCTGAGGCGGAATAAGGGGAACCAGCCCGCATTCGCCGAGGCAGATGGAAAACCGCCTAACAACCATCCACAGACTGGCCGGCTCACCGGACCTCGACACAAGTCCGCCGGGCGAATTCGTGCTGGGGACCAGGCGCTCCTTCCCAATCCAGAAAGCCGTGCATTAGACCGCACGGCTAACCGGTCGTCCTTACTCATACTTGACACAGTCCGAGCTTGTGCTCCGTCTGTAATGCGGTCGATATAGACTGGATTGTAAACACAATCTTCCTTCCTTCGGTTCTGCGCGACTCGGATGACCACCGGCTGCGAATCTGGCGCCGCCGTGGAACGAGATCGCATTCTGGTGTAATGTTTTGAAGAGATACAGTAGTGTTATCGCTAGTATCATTGTGTGGGTAGCTGTCGGGTTACCCCTGGTAGTGATTCAGGGAGCTCCGATAGCACGGTAGTATGCCACAGTCGTCCAACCACCTCATTTCTTACTTCTTATAATACAGTTTCCTATGCGATTTTTCAAAGAACAACACTTGTCTTCATACGACACTTGCGTCTATGAACTGCCTGCAAAATTTTCTTGCACTGGCTTGGCCAGTTGATTTCACCAGTCAGCCCCAAATATGTGTGGGACCTGGTCGGACCCACCTAATGTAGTGTCAGTAACAAGGATGTAGCGGACCAATTGAAACAGTTTCGGGCCAGCTTGATTTTGAAGAGAATTCTACCGCTGCACGGCATTCTCATCAACCTAATCCTTGCATACATCCAGGCGCAAAGGGATGCAGCAACCTACTCTTATGGGACAAGCAACTCTTACTGCCAGCTGTTAACTTAACTTGATTTTTTAATCACTGAAATTAAACCAATAACAACTTGTTCTTTTATTTCGCGTTCTAGTCTCCGACTACCTGCGTAACCCTTTCATCAGTGAGCGTGTTTTTATGAGAGTAACCTATAAAATCAGTAATTTGAAGAAAATAAAAAACCCAAGTGTGAAGCTATGCTTGGTAAGTGTATTGCAAAAATACAACGCAACCAATAACTTTAGAACTGCTTGCTTCCCTTGTCAAGCATATCGCGGGGATAATAAGTTTCTTCCAACTCTAGGGATGATATATTTCTCCCACCATTAGGACGCGAACGGACACCTTCCGATCAAAAGTGACTGTTGTAGCATTGGTTAGTGACTGGAGCCACGGGACGGAGGAGCTACAATGATAGGAAAACGACGGATATAATTTGAGCAACTGCAGCCGTAGTGATCGATGGTGCCTTCAGACATAGAAGTTTTACGCTTAAAACCATTAACTACAAAGAACCATCACAGCTGGGCGTATCACCAACCATCCCAACTCCGATGGCGTTCATTCAAACGTGTCACTGTTTAGCAGTACATCTGCTCGTGAACTCAATAATAATAATAATAATAATAATGATAATAAATCCATATCAAATAATAGTTTTTAAATAAAATGCACTAAAACTGCAGGGGGCAAGCATATTTTCCACACACTGTGCGTCACGCAGTACATCACGCGGTCATCTTGCATATGTCGACCGTACGAGAACGTAAATTTAGTGCGCCTGAACATCAACAGAGGACGAGTGCGGTCGTATATCTTGCCGTGAAAGCACTCCCCGCAGCTACATACAGTATAATACAGCTGTAGACTCGTATCATTATCTCATTTACCGGCGCGCCTTTAAAAACGCAGCAGCAGACCTTGCACACGGCTAGACTACGTGTTGTGCTGGCTGCTGCAGTGGAGAGGGCCCCTTATCGACATCAAAGAGCCACTGCCGTCGCTCATTAACTCCTTTACTCTAATTCCAATCTACGTATCTTTTACGTCATTAAAATTTCATCTGTAATCGCAAGCCTCGTGATAGGAGATTTGTTCCATTGTTGCGCAGCGTCTGTAGCTCGAATAAAATAATTTTGATCTACAGATTGCAGTTTGGTGGGGGGAGAGACTGGTACAACCTATCCCTGCGGGTGCGAGCGAGCACTGCCTTGACACACCTGATGGATGTTAAACGCAGAAAATTCAAAAACTGATTGTAACATTAATGATGATCTAGCATTTACGCAAAAACACGTTTTGTAGAATATTCATTTACCATACATTCTACGCAAAAACATAGTCATTCAGCATTTTACCCATCGTCAGCAACTGTAGCTGTATATATCTAAATAATCAGCAGCCAGTTGCATGAAAGAAATGCAATTTCGTAACCGATTTCGGGTTCTTAGTGCCCCTCTTCAGAAGAGTGTACACGAAAATACACCATAAATAAATAGAAGTCAGATAAGAATATTAAAGTTCAGGATGAAAAGTTTAAAAATCATAAAAATTTAAATATAAAAACGATACATAATTATCTCGTATTATTTGAGAGTGTCGACAGTAATATGTATACAGCAAAATGCCGTCATCCAGAAAAGAAATACAAGAGCAGTTAAGTAGTACAATATTGAATTCATTATAGTACAATAAGATCTTTTATAAGAGTTCGTAATTGCTTACATGTGATTCATAATGCCTCTGCAAAACTGGTATAAAGGAGGCATGCATAGCTTGAAGTTTGTCTTAGGGTGAGGGTGAAAGTACGTTGAAATTATAAAACAAAACCGTACACAGTTATGGTTGTCATAAGGCATATAAAAAGTATACCACGATGCCCATGTTTCCTTTCACCTACTGACTTGGAATTCTCTCTCCATTTACTCCATTTATTGCTTCTCGCCCCTTTTTGCATCTCGCGCGCTGTCTGCGCGGGCATATTTCCTGCTGCCACGCTATTGGCATCTCTACACCAATTCAGCGACGTGTTCTTTAACTTTCAGTAGCATACAATTGATGTAAAAGCTGCTAGATAAAATTATTTTACGAAACGTACTTGCGACCTGCATATATTCCAGTACTAGTTGTTTCATTATAATAAAATTGTTCTCACCTTTATTTTCCCGTTTAGTCACTTGCGATACTTAATATTAGCTAATGATTGAGAACTCTCTCTCCACTTACTCCAGTAGCAAGTTCCAGTCTCATGATACGCGTCACGCGTAATTTTGTTGACAGGTTCCCTACAAGCATGCTGCTGACCTCACTATAGCTATTTGAAGATTAGTTCCCAAATTTCCCACCTATAGCGCCACTTGTCGTTCATGTTAACTGATTTTATTTGGTTGGTTGATTGATTCAGGGGCAGGGACCAAACATGGAGGTCATCGGTCCCATCAGATTATGGAAGAATGGGGAAGGAAGTCGTCCGTGCTCTTTGAAAGGAACCATCCCGGCATTTGCCTGAAGCAGTTTAGGGAAATCACGGAAAATCTAAATCAGGATGGCAGGACACGGACTATTTTATTTATCATAAGGTTTTTATATGACTTATCCGTCCACTTTTATTTTTGTTTATGCCTTATGATCACTGCAGTTGTGTACGGTTTAGTTTTATTATTTTATCGTACTTTCACCCCTACACTGAGACCAACTTCAAGAATCGCATGTCATTAGCTGATTAGCTCCGGTTCTGGCATGATGTCTGCACTTGTTGTTTGGCTCCTTTATCCCATTTTTGCAGAGGCACTATGAAACACATGCAAGCATCCACCAGTTCTTATTATTTTTAATCGGTTCGGTATTGTACTACTTATTGCTCTTGTATTTTTTAGGACCACAGCAATTTGCTGTATATGTCTTTCGACTCTCGCAAATAATGCGATAGGTATAGGGTGACAATTATTGAACTGTATGAAAAAACGTAAATCAGGTACAAACTGCGGCGTGCACACACTTTATTCAACATGTAAACGTCACTACGGATATTCGGAATTAGTTTATGTTTGATATGCCTCCCATCATTGGCGATGATGTTGCGCAGTTGCACAGACGCATGGCAGAAATTCTGCATGACCCTCTTGAAGTATCGGAACATCGATGCTGTCGATGACTTCCTGAAAGGCTGTTTCCAGCTCAACAATGGTTTTGGAGTTATTGCTGTACACCTTGTCTCTGATATAGCACCACAAAAAGAAGTCGCATGTGTTCAGATCCGGAGAATATCGTGGCCAAACGAGGCCCTTGCCAGTGGTCTCTGTATACCCTAGAGCCAGAATGCGGTCCCCAAAGTGCTCCTCCAGGACACCAAATACTCTCCTACTTCGATGGACCGAGCTCCGTCTTGCATGAGCCACATCTTGTAGAAATCGGGGCCATGGATAATGGGGATAAAAGCATCTTCCAAAACGCGCAAAGTTTGCTTTTTGACGAACCCATCCAAATGAAAGTGGGCTTCGTCGTTAAACCAAACCATGCTTGTGCCTACTAATTTTTATCATGTCCCGAGGCCAACTGTGCAGTTTGAACGTCGTAACGCAAATAGTTCAGAAGTTGTGACAATTTTATTTCATATAGTTCAATAATGTCACCCTGTATATACCATTTTCTGATATTTAAATTTTTCAACTTTTCATCCTTCCTTTTAACATTCTTACCTATCTTCTACTTACTTGTGGTGTATTTTCCTATGTAGCATTCTGAAGAAGTGCCCGAAATCGGTTAAGAAATTAAATTTCTTTTTCTAAAACCCGTTGTTGATTATTTCTATACATAATCATTCAGTTTCAAAAATATTTTTTTTTTTGTAGGAAAGATAGGTCCGATCATTAATATTCGCAGAATCCTTGACAATGCCACTGATTAAAATTAGACTAAAAAAAGGGCCTAATTAAACAGGCAAGTCACTAGTGTTCAGCAGCCTGGCATGAATATGAAACGAATTTGTAACACATGTTTATATGCAAAATAAAATTAGCAACATGAGTAATTAGCTTCGTGATGGATCGTGCCTACAGCCTTCGGCACCCCTCTGTAACCTGAGACCGTTGGGATGCACCCTTCGCATCTCCGGGTAGGGCTGCCTTTGGAGGCGTGGGGAGGGGAGGGGGGGGGGTTAGTCTTGTATTGTCCAGCGTGGCTGGCTGCACGCTGACAAGGCTCTGCTTGTCTACCTACAACACTGGTAACAGAACGAGCAAGTGGCGCTCGAGAAACAGCTACGACTGGCTGGCAGTTGAACCCTAACGCTCTCAAACGTTAGGCGTAAAGTAATTGTAATTGAAGTACAGTAAGAAACAGTTCTTACATCATTGCTAAGTATATTAATTTAATTCGTTGTCCTATAAAGGTCATGCCATTATTCAAAATTTAATTTTGTTTGCCTCTTTCGTCATCAATGTGGTTATATTTTGAACCAGACAAGTGCGTTGTTGAGTCGTATTGTTTTACATTCGTTCTAAAATGACGTAAGTGATCTGTGGTTTCCCTGTGGAGTTGGCCGAGATACGTTGTTGGCGAAGGCAGTAGAGTTTTCCTCGGCACTGCCGCCTGACCGAGCGAGGTGGCGCAGTGGTTAGACACTGGACTCGCATTCGGGAGGACGACGGTTCAATCCCGCGTCCGGCCATCCTGATTTAGGTTTTCCGTGATTTCCCTAAATCAGTCCAGGCAAATGCCGGGATGGTTCCTCTGAAAGGGCACGGCCGACTTCCTTCCCCATCCTTCCCTAATCCGATGAGACCGATGACCACGTAGTCTGGTCTCCTTCCCCAAACCAACCAACCAACCAACTGCCGCCTGCAAGTGGACGCGTTCCGCCTGTCAGTGATCTAGTTGGGTGACGAAGCTCAGATTTTCCAGCTTTTAATCGCCTTATGAGAATAGACCTTCAAAGCGAATTTCACATTGGTTTATCGGCCGAAGCATCAGTGTTGTCTTGAACATTTGCGACAAGTTATGTATCTCTTATGTTCAGGCGAATTGCTGGAGTCTTGTACAGTATGATCTTTTATAGATTCTGTACGGTACCTCTTCTCCGCCGAGGTGGCACCGGTAGGAGAATATGGTGTCACCGTAAAATGTATACAGGGAATTACAAAAAGGTACGGCCAGACTTTCAGGAAACATTCCTCGCACACAAAGAAAGAAAATATGTTATGTGGACATGTGTCCGGAAACGCTTACTATCCATGTTAGAGATCATTTTATTACTTCTCTTCAAATCACATTAATCATGGAATGGAAACACACAGCAACAGAACGTACCAGCGTGACTTGAAACACTTCGTTACAGGAAATGTTCAAAATGTCCTCCGTTAGCGAGGATACATGCATCCACCGTCCGTCGCATGGAATCCCTGATGCGCTGATGCAGCCCTGGAGAATGGCGTATTGTATCACAGCCGTCCACAATGCGAGCACGAAGAGTCTCTACATTTGGTACCGGGGTTGTGTAGACAAGAGCTTTCAAATGCCCCCATAAATGAAAGTCAAGAGGTTGAGGTCAGGAGAGCGTGGAGGCCATGGAATTGGTCCGCCTCTACCAATCCATCGGTCACCGAATCTGTTGTTTAGAAGCGTACGAACACTTCGACTGAAATGTGCAGGAGCTCCATCGTGCATGAACCACATGTTGTGTCGTACTCGTAAAGGCACATGTTCTAGCAGCACAGGTAGAGTATCCCGTATGAAATCATGATAACGTGCTCCATTGAGCGTAGGTGGAAGAACATGGGCCCCAATCAAGACATCACCAACAATGCCTGCACTAACGTTAACAGAAAATCTGTGTTGATGACGTGATTGCACAATTGCGTGCGGATTCTCGTCAGCCCACAAATGTTGATTGTGAAATTTTACAATTTGATCACGTTGGAATGAAGCCTCATCCGTAAAGAGAACATTTGCACTGAAATGAGGATTGACACATTGTTGGATGAACCATCCGCAGAAGTGTACCCGTGGAGGCCAATCAGTTGCTGATAGTGCCTGCACACGCTGTACATGGTACGGAAACAACTGGTTCTCCCGTAGCTTTCTCCATACAGTGACGTGGTCAACGTTACCTTGTACAGCAGCAACTTCTCTGACGCTAACATTAGTGTTATCGTCAACTGCACGAAGAATTGCCTCGTCCATTGCAGGTGTCCTCGTCGTTCTAGGTCTTCCCCAGTCGCAAGTCATAGGCTGGAATGTTTCGTGATCCCTAAGACGCCGATCAATTGCTTCGAACGTCTTCCTGTCAGGACACCTTCGTTCTGGAAATCTGTCTCGATACAAACGTACCGCGCCACGGCTATTGCCCCGTGCTAATCCACACATCAAATGGGCATCTGCCAACTCCGCATTTGTAAACATTGCACTGACTGCAAAACCACGTTCGTGATTAACACTAACCTTTTGATGCTACGTACTGATGTGCTTGATGCTAGTACTGTAGAGCAATGAGTCACATGTCAACTCAAGCACCGAAGTCAACATTACCTTCCTTCAATTGGGCCAACTGGCGGTGAATCGAGGAAGCACAGTACATACTGACGAAACTAAAATGAGCTCTAACATGGAAATTAAGCGTTTCCGGACCATGTCCACATAACATGTTTTCTTTATTTGTGTGTGAGGAATATTTCCTGAAAGTTTGGCCGTACCTTTTTGTAACACCCTGTATATAGATTGGTGGTTGGAGCTGCGACCAGCTCCCCCCCCCCCCCCCTCTCTCACCTCCTTCTGCTACAGGAACGCTAGTTAAAGCCCTTATTCATAAAGGCACGTGTTAAAACGGTTCGCTGTGTGTTTTCTAGCGAGAACATGTGTCCGAACATTATGAAAGAAATCGAAGAAAACTGTCTATTGCCACACAGGTAGCACAGACTCAGAAAATATAGTTCTTTTGAACGAAGCAGCGAATCAAATTGCGTACGTGTAGAGCGTCTGTCGTTGTGCGACCTTATTCGTGATTTCCTGTCAGAAAGGTCACAGTTCGTAGTAATTAACGGAAAGGTGTGGAGTAAAGCAGAAGCGATATCTGGTGTTCCTCAAAGAAGGCTACAGGTCGTCTGCTGTTCCTAATACATATACTTCCGTTTTTTAATGCAGTGTTTCCTGTTGCCTTTTGCATACTCATGCCGTTGATCGCTGCTGATTCTTCCGCCTTTTAGAGGCAGTTGGCCGGCCATTGTGGCCGAGCGGTTCTAGGCGCTTCAGTCTGGAACCGCGCGACCGCTACGGTCGCAGGTTCGAATCCTGCCTCGGGAATTGATGTGTGTGATCTCCTTAGGTTAGTTAGGTTTAAGTAGTTCTAAGTTCTAGGGACCTGATGACCTCAGATGTTAAGTCCCGTAGTGCTCAGAGCCATTCGAACCATTAGGGGCAGTTTTCCCATCCCAAGGACAAGAGAGTGCCTTTAGCCCCTGACCGCTCCTCCGCCCTCTTTGACAAGACTATTGGCAGAACGAAGGTGACTTCTTATGCCGGAAGTCCTCGGCCGCCATTGCTGGTGATGTTTATTTAAGTAGTGGCGAGAATCGAAGCCGGGACCGAGGACATTTTGCTTACTAAACAAAGACATAACCCTTAGACCACGGGTGCTATGCTTTTCTAATCTATATAAACGACTTAGGAGACAATCTGAGCAGCTCTCTTAGAATATTTGAAGATGAAGCAGTCATCTACCGTGTAGTAAACTCGTCAGAAGATCAGTACGAAATACAAAATGATTTAGACAAGAGAGAGAGAGGAGGAGGAGATTAACGTCCCGTCGACAACGAGGTCATTAGAGACGGAGCACAAGCTCGGATTAGGGAAGAATGGGGAAGGAAATCGGCCGTGCCCTTTCTAAGGAGCCATCCCGGCATTTGCCTGAAGCGATTTAGGGAAATCACGGAAAACATTTAGACAAGATATTCGCTGGATGCGAAAAGTGCAGTTTACTCTCAACAATAAAAAATGTTAGGTACTCCACATGAGTACAAAAAAGAAAGTTACATATCTGTCCCACGTAAATATCACAAATTTAAAGCTAGCAAATTCAGTTAAGAACCTGAAGGATGATTACAATTAGAAACGATTTAAATTGGAACGGTCTCATAGAAAATGTTGTGGAGAAGGCGAACCAAAGACTGAGTTTTATTGGCAGAACACTTAGAAGATGCATCAGTTCTACTGAAGAGACTGCCCACACTACGCTCGTCCGTCTCCTCCTAGAGTATTACTGCGCGTTACGGAACCCTTACCATATAGGACCGACGGAGGACATCGAAAAAGTTCAAAGAAGACAGCTCGTTTTGTTTTACTATCGCGAAATAGACGAAAGAGTGTCACGGATATAACAACGAGAGTTGGGGTGGCAGTCATTAAAACCAAGGCGTTTTTCTTTACGGCGAGATGTTGTTGTTGTTGTGGTCTTCAGTCCTGAGACTGGTTTGATGCAGCTCTCCATGCTACTCTATCCTGTGCAAGCTTCTTCATCTCCCAGTACCTACTGCAACCTACATCCTTCTGAATCTGTTTCGTGTATGCGTCTCTTGGTCTCCCCCTACGATTTTTACCCTCCACACTGCCCTCCAATACTAAATTGGTGATCCCTTGATGCGTCAGAACATGTCCTACCAACCGATCCCTTCTTCTGGTCAAGTTGTGCCACAAACTCCTCTTCTCCCCAATCCTATTCAGTACCTCCTCATAAGTTATGTGAGCTACCCATCTAATCATCAGCATTCTTCTGTAGCACCACATTTCGAAAGCTTCTATTCTCTTCTTGTCCAAACTATTTATCGTCCATGTTTCACTTCCATACATGGCTACACTCCATACAAATACTTTCAGAAACGACTTCCTGACACTTAAATTTTTTTTTTTACGAAATTTCAATTACCAACTTTGTCCTCCGGATGAAAAAACATTTTGTTGATTCCCACCTTCGTAGGGAGAAATGACCACATTAATAAAACAAGAGAAATCAAAATTCGCATGGAAAGATAGAGGTGTTGATTTTTTCCCAAGTGCTGTTTAAGAATGGAACGGTCGAAAAATTGTTTGAAAATGTTTCTATGAGCCTTCCGCCAAGCACGGACAAGTGTGGACTGCAGAGAAGTCATGTAGCTGTAGAAGGTGGCTAGGACGAATACTTTAGATATTTTCTGCGTTTTCAACGCTAATAACCAGATAAGCTTTCATCATTATAGTCACCACTGTCCGCTGTTACTCAGCCGTACTGATTAAGAACTGCCTGCATTTCTTTCTGAGCTGTAGCGTTCTGAGACCATGAATACAACTGACGTCGAAAATTGTGTGGTAGACATCTTATTGCCACTGCACAGCTTCTCTGTCCTATGCAGCGCAACACCAAATTACCATCCTCCACCAACAAAATACTTTATAATCACCCACCTTACTGACTTGTCAATTTTTATCTTTAGTCTCTGAAGCTGTCGATATTCTTAGATACATAAAACAATTTCTCTTTTCCACGACCACACAAATAAATGACCATATCGTCTTCTCCCAAAAGGCTGACTCGGAGATAATTACATGAGCTGCTCAGTATTAATCTTCACTCTTACAGTCTTCAACTCTTTACTTTACGACATAGATGTACTTTCATATCTTCCCAACTTAGTGCATTTTATATTTTGTTGAACCATTTCTCTTCTTGTAAGAGCATTGATCTGTACAACGTCGGTGCATATCTCACACAGAACAACTGTTTCTACTCCGTGGTTGAGGCTTGTATTGGAGCTCACCATTCCGCACAGTAGCTGAATTACACATGTTACTCACCACGTGGATTCATGCAACTCCAGTATTCTGAGAAGTGTTGTCGCCTTCACCAAGTAAACGCTGTGGGAAATGTTGTCATAACGCACTTACCGATGCAGACGCCAACAGACAGGTAGTATTATGTTGACCCTCCGCTGTAATCACTGAAAGTTGTCAGCATCTTCAACGGATTAAATCACAGTTACTATCTGTGATCACATGAATCAAGTTGTTGGAGTGAAGACAGTAGTTAATTAAAATTATGAATAATTGTTAACAGCAAATGATGTAGCAATACGCAAGCACATATTCAGATTTGTAGCTTCTGAACAAGTAATTGTCATGTTTAATGCGATCTGCATCATTTCGATCTTCATGTGTTAGAACTTGGTTGTAATCTGCGATACTAAAATTGTGGGGCCGGTGAAGAGAGCGAACACTGCAAATATTTGTCTGAACAGTTTTGTTCGTAGGTCATTGATTTATCATACTTAGTTCAGTATGTTTGAATGAAGTTACCTTTCGCCGTATCAAGGATTACAAAGGTCAGTTGTGTTGCTTCGGAGCTGACCTTCTGTGGCCTTTATACAGTCGTTGGTGTGCGGTTGCTGCGGATTACCTTCGAGGGATAACTATTCGCAAGAAAAGTGCTGGAAGACTGACAATACACAATATATTGCTGAGAGGTTCGTTCTTCATGTTATTACGTGTAGCAGGCGTAGCTATAAAGTTTTAACTATCACCTGGAAAATAATCAGGTTGCGACCATTAAACTTGGTGATGGTAATAGCCCTTTTCTAAATATTCTGCCTTCAGATCGACGTATTTTTCCCAACGACAAATGACTGTGTGGAGATATTGGTCGCGAAAGTCTGCATTTTGGCTCTTTAGGAATATTTCGGCCTCGAGAATTAACTCGTCGTTTTTCTGGAAATGCTGGCACGCAGTGTCTCTGGATCCGAGGCAACAGTAAGAAGTCACTTGGTGCTATGTCGAGAGAATTCTGGGTTTGAGGCAAAATTTGATAGCCCAAAGAAGCATTATATGTGACTGTGTCCTGTGCACCTGGAGTAGAAACACCACCTTGGACGCCTTCCGCGACGCCTTCGTCTTGACAACCTCACAGGACCACGTCAGACTTCAGTACTATCTCCTTTGTTTGATGATTCGCCCCTTACGAGAATAATCTTTTACCACCACAACGCGGCAGTCCCAAGAAACACGTTGCCCGACGGTTGTTTGGTGTTCGTACTTTTTCGGCGATAGTGAATATACAGGTTTTCAGTGCCTGCTTTTTCCATTGCCTTGATACCCACAGAATTCAGCAATGGTGATCAGACGTCTAAAGGAATAATCTGCATTAGTCTGAGATAGCTGCAGCATTGTCGCTGGTTACTTAATTTTGATTGGCTCTTTTTAACAGGTGTCATGTCTAAACTGTCTTGCAAGATGTTAAAAAGCGACCCTTGACTGACTTTCACTTTCTCCGCTATCATCTCGATTGTGATAAAACCGATCTTCAAGCACCAGGTCCGTCTCATCTTCTGCAATTCTCGTTTCTTCACAGAAACGTATTGCCTGTTGGGTTTTGTCTCTGGATCTTCGGCTGACGTTAGTTTAACAATTATTTTGACGTTTCGCCAGCACGCACGGCTCGGCACTGTCAACGGTTCACCATCCGTTGCTAGTGGCGGACTTATTTGATCACGCTGGAAGTGTGCGCGCGGCGTAACCACTGTGCTATTTGATTGTATATTGTTGGCGTACGCTTCTACCAACTCAGCATGGGTTGGTCAGCATTGTTCACCTTCAAATGCAGAAAACGAGTTACTGCACGCTACTCCACTTTATACATGAACTGCGTCATTTTGTTATGACTGCTCTTGCAGCGTTATGTGGCAATGTGGATGAGGATCGTAGTCATTGCCTGCAAACAAACAAAAAACTAATTGCGTATTTTTTTTTTTTGTATTTACGCCACGGAATATTCTGTACTTGCTACCTTAAAGCAGAATGTCTCGCACCATTCTCCTTTTAGTCGTTTCTTCCTTTGGTAATAAAGACTTCCTGCTGACCACTCGGTAAATTACGCGCAACAGAAAAATTATTGCACCGAATCGCGTCATCAGTGCAGGTGCAAATATGGAAAAACTAATGCTCGCTGTGTTGTCTTAGCATCTACAGTTTGGGTCCGACAGCAGTGGACAGCGAAGCGCAGGTGCAGGAGTGTGGGTTGCACGCCAATGTGTTTATGATGGCGTGCCGACCAATGAAATGGTGGCAAGAGCCTACGGCAGTAAAGAGACACCCTGGTGTGGGAATCGGGAGTGCTTTCACGCCGCAGAAATGACGACATGTAGCGTCAGCTGAATTGTTTTTAGGAAAGGTGAAACGACCGCCATTCTTGGACGTGCTGTAGTTTAACGCTCGACGGTGATGGTAAAGATCATGCAGACTGTCGTATCAAGGTATGGTTCATAGTGAAATTTGAAACCACCTCCACCAACCACCACATTTCCTCTTGATTTCTTTACAAAAATGGAAGTTTGAGAGCTTGTTTCCTTTAGTAGAAAATTTGCACACAAATTGTGGAACTACATCCATTTACTTAGCTCATTTGTCACAGTCCTTGTTTTAGATATTGTGTCGGTTGTGTGCTGTCTTTAGCAACTGAGAAATGCTCGGTATTTAATGTCCTCGAGGTTTATGAGCTGTTAAACATGAAAACGTAAATAAATGAGGAAGGAAGGAAAAATACGTAGAGCTTAACATCCAGTTGTAACACAGGTTATTCAATTCGGATTGCGAGCTCAATAGGACATTGGTGGGGGCTAGAGCCGCCTGTGGCTTATCCCAGCAGTCGCTTCAAATTGGTTGGTAGAACAACAAATAAAAAACATGTATTGATGAGATATCTCCAAGGTCTTCTTCATTACAAATTCATGCCTGGTATATAATGAAATGAACAGGGAATCACCTAAGTTAACGTTGGCCTTGTAACAAGTTGCTTTTAAAATGAATTTTTTTTCGTCCATTAGAGCGGAAAGAATGTTCTTTTTCTAGTGTATATTGTACCTATGCTTTCATTCGCAGCTACTTATTCCACTAACAATGTTGTTTTCTTCTTTTTGCAGGTAAATTGTGCTCACGTTGTTTCACCGGGAGTTATTAGTAAGTACAGTTCTTGGAGGTGATACTATTAAAAACAAATTGTGACCTGGTCCGGCGGGTGCTCTCAGAAACAGAGAATGGCGCTGGACATTGTTCGAATCCTTGTGTTGGCACGACAGCCGAACTGTGTGACCAGCAGAGTATACGAGGATCGCAAGTCATCCTCCACAACGTTTGGAGAACTCTTTTCCCACTTCGGGTTAAAAGTTCAGTCACATAAACAGGAAAAACCAAGGAAACACACGTGGAACTTCCGTAATTGATAAAACTGAAGTCTGCCACTGAAAGGCTGCATCTCTGCAGGACCCAGGAACTTGTGTCGGCGAAGGGAGGAGGAAACAATTTACAAACACAGCGCAGTTGCAAAAATGTGTCCAGAATCCTATGAACGCGTAAGGAAAGGAAATAAAAAGCTACTATTGATAGTTGGCAGCTGACTTCTGTTTGCAGGCAGCCACCACAGCGTCCCGCTCGCTGCGGCCATAGAAAATCCCTGTCACGTTTTGTTCTTCTACAAAAATTACCTAAAAGATCTTAAATACACGTGCGCCTTAGGTCTCGATATTGTATCTAAACGTGTGAAAATTTCCTTCTAAATCGGAGTTAGAGCTGCAGTTATGTTAGTTGCTCTGAAACGAATAAATTTTTTCTGTCCGGAAACAGTTTGAAACTTACCACATCATACTTTGAAAACTATTGAACCTCTTGAATAAAATTTTCTTTTTTTATTGATTACAAAACTGTCTCGCTCGACAACGGATCTCGTCATCGTTCCGTATAGCATTATGCTGCCATATGTAATCTTCGGAAAACGGCGTGTCATTCTTTACGATCTTGTTAATATTTAAATAATAAATATGAAGTTTAAAGTCTCAGTATCCTACAGAAGCTACATACAAATCTGGATATTCACCTGTGGTATACTCGTAGATATTGCTAATGCTTCTAAGGATGTCAAAATCTGATCTTAATTTTAATCATCCTTGAACTAGGGGCAATTTACGTGTCCGGTCAAGTTTCCTACAGAAAGGTGCATGCTTTGCGCAGCAGAAGTGGCAAGGCAACAGCCCGATTACACGGGTGGTCTTTGCGACGCTTTTGTAAAGTACGCTGCAAGTTCGCACGCGAAACAAAGGAAATGCCAGAAGCACACTCTCTATTCCATTGTTGTGAAGTTGTTTGATCGTTGTGATGCTCCGTAGTGTTATAGACGTTAACATGTCTTAGACAAGGAATAAATAATAATAATAATAATAATAATAAAACCCGTGGAGGCCCGGGAAAAGAATAGGACTCCGGTATGTTCTGCCAGTCGTAAAAGGCGACGAAAAGAACAAACCACTAATAGGGCTAACCCCCTTTTAATGTGATTAGTTGGTTCAGGACAGAACTAAAGAAGCCTCGGACAAGCGCTGTCATGGTCGGGGACAGACAGATGTAAGAAAAATACCATAGTCAAGGGAAAACACACTAAACAAGAAGATTACATATTGGACAACCACAGCGACTGCATTGAAACGATGGAAAAAACAGATGCCTATAAATATCTAGGATACAGACAAAAAATAGGAATAGATAATACAAATATTAAAGAAGAACTAAAAGAAAAATATAGACAAAGACTAACAAAAATATTGAAAACAGAACCAATATTGACCTACTCATTTGGAGTAGTGAAATGGAGTAACACAGACCTAGAAGCACTCAATACACTTACACGATCACAATGCCACAAATATAGAATAAATCACATACATTCAGCAACAGAAATATTCACAATAAGCAGAAAGGAAGGGGATTCATCGACATAAAAAACCTACATTACGGACAGGTAGACAATTTAAGAAAATTCTTTCTGGAACGAGCAGAAACTAGCAAAATACACAAAGCAATCACTCATATAAATACATCGGCTATACCACTGCATTTTCATAACCACTTCTACAACCATTTAGATCACATAACATGAACGGATACGAAGAAAGTAAATTGGAAAAAGAAAACACTACGTGGCAAGCACCTGTATTATGTAACACAGCCACACATCGATCAAGACGCATCCAACACATGGCTAAGAAAAGGCAATATATACAGTGAGACGGAAGGATGCATGATTGCAATACAGGATCAAACAATAAACACCAGATATTACAGTAAGCATATTATTAAAGATCCCAATACCACAACAGATAAATGGAGACTTTGCAAACAACAAATAGAAACAGTAGATCACATCACAAGCGGGTGTACAATACTAGCAAATACAGAATACCCCAGAAGACATGACAATGTAGAGAAAATAATTCACCAACAACTTGCCACACAATATAAACTAATAAAACAACACGTTCCCACATACAAGTATGCACCACAAAATGTACTGAAGAATGATGAATACAAATTATACTGGAACAGAACAATTATAACAGATAAAACAACACCACATAACAAACCTGACATCATACTCACCAATAAAAGGAAGAAATTAACACAACTAATCGAAATATCCATACCCAATACAACAAATATACAACAGAAAACAGGAGAAAAAATTGAAAAATACATCCAAGTGGCTGAGGAAGTCAAGGACATGTGACATCAGGATAAAGTTGACATTATACCAATTATACTATCATCTACAGGAGTCATACCACACAATATCCACGAGTACATCAATGCAATACAACTACATCCAAACTTATATATACAACTACAGAAATGCGTAATTATTGATACTTGTTCAATTCCCCGAAAGTTCCTAAATGCAATGTAACATATACCGTACAGTTAAAAGGAAGTGACGCTTGATCAAGGTCCGCGTCACTTTCCATTTTTAACCAGACTTAACGTCTGAGAAAGTAAAGAAATAATAATAATAATAATAATAATAATAATAATAATAATAATAATATAATAATAATAATAATAATAATAATAATAATAATATAATAATAATTTATTACATCAGTGAATAGTACAAGAAATTGCATTTCAGAAAAATAAAGCCTTTGAAAAATATATTTCGAAAATTTGAAAAGTACATGGCATACAGTTAATTTAAGAACTATAACAGCAGTAAACTCTCACAACTATGATAGCGTCAAAATTTACACAATATAAAATCGAAGCCTGTATTCACAGTCACCAATATTTCACCAAGCACTAAGATTGTGAACACAGGTCAGCAGACTATGATCGCGGGGTGTGTGAATGAGAGAAATGGTGTTCCTTCCGCCGTTTCCATCTACGTCTTGGATGTTTTTTGAGAGGTCTTTATTGTTTTGTCTTCTTACTCAACTGTGTAGGATTTATTGTTGGTTGTAGATGTGGTCAGACTGGGACCGTACTGCTTTGCGTGGCTAGATTGTTGTCGGCCAGGTAGTAAGCCTATAAATGTGGGCAAGCCCTCCCGCAAGCAACTACAAATTATTGCATTCTTTTGTTAAACGCGGCCTTTGCGTTTTAGAATTTCTTGCCATCTCCGAGACTGTGTAGTCTTCATGGCACTGTATTCCGCGAAAGTTAGCCTTGGAAACCCTAGAGGCTCTACCAGAATCTTTTGAGGGTGTGGTGATACGATCACCCCCTCCCCCTTTGAGTCATTCCTGACAGCGGAGGACAGAACTGCGTGTTTGAACACCTGAACGAAAACGTGCAGCAGAGAATGTGCGTCCGCAGATCCGAGAGGACCGTCGGTGCTGGGGGACGCTTTTTGTGCGGCCAGCCAGTTGAGAGAGTAACAAGAGAGGCGGTGGGGGAGCGTGCCCGCTGAGTGACGTTAACTGCTAGCGCCGGCCGCTGCTGTAATTGGCGACAAACTGCGGGGCGCCAGCCGTCACAGCGCGAGTCCAGAGCGGCTTGTTACCGCACCGACTCGGCCGGCGCCGTGTCACCTCGTTCTCTGCGAGGGCGGGGGATGGGTGGGGGTCACAAGGCAGAAGCGGCCAGAGTGCGTACTGCCCCTGTTAATCACTGCACAGACTCAGGAGGAGGTAGCATCTGCATCCACGCTATGCAATTCGTTGTGCTCGTGACAGGTGGTACTTTCCACTGTATGATTCACTGTGGGTTCCTTCGTGCGAAAAATGAATCCTTACATCACTCTGTCAGCGGTAGCTGTAATACATCATTATTTTATTAATATTATAACCCTACGTGCTACTTGCTACAAAATGCTCATTATTAAAAGTAAACAAAATGTCACGCTTCTTTGGCTCAAATTCGTGCTGTGTAACAGGTGGCCGAATGTGCGGTAGTTTGCTACTCGGTAGCGCTATATTTCGTGTTAGTTCGTGAATTTTAAAGCATGTGCAGTTAGTTCAACACACAAAAATCACTATTAAAATAAATACTATACTTTATTGCTACCATGCCTGCACTCCAGGATTGGTCCCAGCTGAAAGACCGCGATCAGGATGCCTGGTCTCCTCGGAACCCACTCTGCTTGCGCCACGAAAGTACAGAAAGTAGTTCCCTCGAAAATTAAAATAAATACACGAATTTGACACATTTTGGCATTCCACGATATTCTTATATGCTAAATTTGGTTGTTCTTAATGAAGTGCAGTTATTCTATTCCACTCTTAAGGGAAAATTGTGTACAATGTGTGGCGTACGAATACAATCACATTCACAGTGCCTGCTGCTGCTGCTGCTGCTGCCAGTCCGAAGCTTTCCACGCTACTCTATCCTCTGTAAACCTGTTCATCTCCGAATAACTACTGCATCCCACATCCATTTTAACCTGCCTTCTGTACTCATCTCTTATCGTCCACGTTTCGCTTTCTTACAAGGCTAAACTCCAGACAAATGCCTTCAGAAAAGACTTTGTAACCCTTAAATTTACATTCGATGTTAACAAATTCTCTTCTTCAGAAACGCTTTTCTAGGCATTGTCAGTCTAAATTTTATATCCCCTCTACTTCGGCCGTCATCTAGTAACAAAGCTCATCTACTACTTTCAGTGTATCATTTCCTAATGTAATTCCTTCAAGACTGCCTGACTTAATTCGACGGCATTGCATTACACTAGTTTTCCGTTTGTTAATGTTCATCTCGCATCCTCCTTTTACCACACTGTCCATGCTATTCAGTTGCATTTCCAAGTCGTTTGCTGTTTGACACAATGGCAATGGCATTGGCAAACAGCAAAGTTTTTTTTTTTCTTCTCTCTGAGCTTTAATTCTCTGTACAGATTTCTCCTTGCTTTCCTTCACAGTGGGGATGGCGGTTTCCGCTGTAATAATCTGTTTTCGTTTATACAGTTCTTTTTCCCCACGCCATTTTAACCTGACTGGAAAACCGCTCAAAACAACCTTTATCGGTCTTTTATTCCTGTCATTACCCGTAATAAACGTAGAAATTGAATAGAGATTGAAAAATTTTTGACTCTCTCAGTTTCAAGATACATAGACTCGTAATATTAAATTAAATAGGCAAATAAAAGACAACTTAGTCCGTCAGCCGTTCGGTGCTTTTCTCGAAAAATTATGGGTGGTTGAGTACTATAAAAATCACCTGTTTTTCGCTGTTGATTCTAATTTTCTGAAACTCAACTAAAAATCATGTTCTAATCGGGCATCATACCAATATTTGGGCATTACCAATATTCACTGGTAATGGGTGAAATCTGAGGTTGAAGAATTCTGTTTTTCGTGTTAATTTGTGCACATTCAAGGGCTACAGGCATCTGATCCTTCTATTTTTATTGTGTAGTATGAAAATACCACTGGTCGCTTTTCCCATTTTCTACAATAACTCAATATTTCAAAGTCAGTTCAAATTTTACGAATAAAAATTAGTACTTTTTATTTAAAAAAAAAAAAAGAAAGGTCTATGGAAAACGAAAACATTTAACACTGCTGCCGTAAATAATTGATATTTAGTTTTATTTACTTGGTTATTAGTGAAATACAAAAAGTACCTGTTATGATAGAGACCAAACAAATATCGAAAAATACCGGTTATTCAGAACTAAGATACTGGTGTTGGTTTTCACCAACTGGTTTTTCTCATCCCTACTTCACAGCTTGCTCAATGTACGGACTGAAAAACATTAGGGATAGGCTACAGTCGTGTCTCACTCCATTCTCATCTGCTTCCTGCCTTTCATGCCCTTCGACTCTTATAACTACCGTCTGGTTCCTCTACAAGTTGTAAATAACTACCGTCAAAAATTTAAAGAGTTATTTTCTAACATAAGTCTTAGGTTCATTATTGGCTCGTGTGTTCCAACATTTCTCTGTAACCAAAACTGATCTTCCCCGAAGTAGGCATCTACCAGTTTCCCCATTTTCTGTTAATAATTCGTGACAGTATTTTACAATCATGACTTAATAAACTGATAGTTCGGTACTATTCACACGTGCCCAATAGCTCAGAATTTCCACTGGAAACAACAGACATGCACAGATAATATATTCGAGATCTTAATACGTTTTACGGGTGCTGAGGGCTAGAAGTTAGATATTTTATAACGTTATAATCTCCATGAGTGGTGCACATACATAACTTTAATACCTTAATGTCAATGAATTTTCTCTCGCCTGATTCTGTGACACCAAGCGAACTGAAACTACTTGGTCAAGGAAGGAATTACTCAGTAACTTCTAGAAAGCTGTTAGGAAAAGCGCGAAGACGTGGGTGTGTTGCAGTATCAATTAAGTAATACAATTTTGCAATGTTCGTATTTCACAGTGTCTGTGTAGTACTATGCAATGTCTTTCAGACATGCTGTATGTCTGAAGGAATAGACACCGCTGACGATCTACCGTCGTATGAAATAAGAGATGTATTCGCAAATTGCGAATATGATTATACACCATCTGCACAAATGTTTAGTGACACATGAAAATTCGTGCCGCGCTGGGACACGAACACGGGTTTCCAGCCGGTTAAAGCGAGCGTTCGCCTGAACCACTTTGGTTATCTGTGATCCAAATCTCCATATGCCACCGTGTCCACGTTCCGAAGTGCGTGTTCCGCACAACGAGAGACTATTTTCGTCCTTTGTGGCTTATCCTGGCATGGTATACGATTTTGAAATGTCTGTATTTTTCAATGCCACTAATAAATATTACAGCTGATGTCTAATCGTATTCGAAAGTTCTGTTGATTTAATAAGTTGACCGGTTTTCAGTTTGGACAGCAAACCTCAGTATTTTCCACAACTCCGTAATGTTCCAACGTACGCGGTCCATACAAAAGCATGTGTTAAGTAGAAGAAGATAACGTAATTTCGTCATCTCAGCATGTAGTTCTGCAAGTGCCTCACAGACAACAAAAAGGTGCATTTTCAGGTGATGCTCCTTCCGTGAAGTCAAGCTGCAAATGTGACAACAATCTATGCGTACTGTTATACGTTAATATCCTTATGCAGAAGAATGTTGGTAGATACGGTCTTAATATCGGATTTTTAGAAATTGGTGAGGAGATATCATTAAATGTTCACCAACTAGATCTTTTAAGAAACTCCCTCCCTCAGATGGTCATGGTTAACGAGTTGCGCTTGGAGTAAACGATGTCTAACGCCTATCTACTTTCACCACGCTCCACACGATAGTCACAGAAACGCCCCAACTTGTACGTGCGGTTCGACATCAGAAGGTGATTTAAACCACACGTTCTTTTCCGCTACATATGTCACAATGAGCAAGCAGCTTTGCGAAAATTAAAAATCCTGTTTAACACTAGAATATCCACTTGCATCATGGAATTCACTTGCAGTATCTTCAGGTGTATCATAATAAAGCAAAACTGACAAGAGATAGTATGTGATGTAGCAGCAAAAATGCGCTAGTAAGCAAGGATCCAAAAAAGAGCCGTTTTTGGAACTGCAAATGTGTGGTTTTATACGAACTATTGAATGTAAATTTAAATTTTTCAGTGAAGTACTTCTCTGATTGTCCCAGATTTCACCTATCGCCCATCGCTGAGGAATGTGGTACACGAATGGCGGGGAACCAGCGTATTTTGCTGCTGGCATACGATGACGTATAATGCGCTACTATGGTCCACGATGAATAAGTCGAGCGGGTCTATACCTTGTCCTCAAAGATCACCTGACCTCAGTCCTCTGCATATACCTGGAGTCCTCTCAAAACTTTCATGTACGATACACATGACGACACTGTTGAAAAAAACTGGAGCAGCGAATTGTACTATTTCGTTAAGGTGTACGATCTGATCCGAGAGGGTAGGGGTGCGGTGTTTGAAAGAATTCTTGACACTCATAGCAGAGACTAGTGTTTAATTACATCCAAATGCGAGAACAGTAGGTGCAACACCTCATTTATTAGGTACGAGTGTTCAGTAAATTGTAACATGTAGCATACTGTAGGAGTGTTGTACTTTTTAGTAGGGTAGGCCATGCGTGAAATATCAGGCCAATTACCTTTGGACTTAGTCGAGAAGTTCACTTGAAATACATGTGAAGTAACTAGAAGAGTATTTCATAGTTATGTCCGTGGCGCTTCTTAACCACGCATTTGCAATTATCTTGCAAACGACGCATTTGCGATATCTTGTTTACTGGAACTTATTTACTCTTTTACTGTACACTCTCACCGGTGTCAGTTTTCGCTGTTAGTTATGATACGCTCTATATAATTATGTGCTAACATACCACGGACTGTCTGTGAGCTTATAGTGCGTATTTTCAATTTATGAAAGCCATTGTATAACCAGAAAATACTGCCACAATTTCGTAATAAATTAGCGCATTTGTAGCGTTCTTGAGTCTCCCCCCACCCATTGATGTAAAGGAATTCTATCTGTTACCAAGTACCATGATGTATTCTAATGTGTTATCTGCTATTATGCATTCTGTATGTTGTCACTTTTTTTAACGTCACATGATATATACTGTCAGCAGCTGAGAAGAATGTGCGCGGCAGATATACTGCTGCGAGTCGGTATACGTGGTGGAGACAGAAGGGAGGAAGATCAGACTTTAACGTCTCGTCGACATCGAGGTCATTACAGTCGGAGCACAAGCTCGAAATGTTTCAATGAAGGGAAAGGAAATCGAGCACGTCGTTTCAAAGGAACCATCCTGGCAAAGCTAGAGCGATTTAGGGGAATCACGGAAAACGTAAGTTTGGATGGCCGGACGCGGATTTGGCCATTGCAGCACCTCGCTCGGTATTCGCACAGAATTGTAAGTCCTGTTCTAGAATCATTTTCATGAATGTAGTTACGTGAACATTATAACTGTGACAGACTGATCAGATTCGAGTGACGTAATCGTCTCACCTCTTCAGTGTACTGATATTGGCAGGATGATAATCACTCAGATCTTCTCGAAATGTGTTTCGTCACGTTACACGTTCTGTTTTCCTCAGGTAAAACATGACGAATAGTTGAATATTCTCGTTCGTTTCTTGTTTTTAATGTGGATGTGAAATCTCCAAGGAAGTTTCACTGAAATTCGCTCCCTTTTCACTGATGCTTTCAAACTGATACATAAAAATATTTGTTTGTTCGTCTTGTCTGGAAATATTTACTGTTGCAGTAGGAAACTTTACGGCTGAATTTTTTGGGGTAAAAAGGCTTGACATAAAAGCATTAACCTGGTGAAACTTCAATCCTGTGTACCTTTAAAAAGAAAGAGAGACACTGCAACACATGCCGGGCACAGCTAGTAGAATATGGAAGAAACTGCAGTGGATAACAATGAACACAACAAGGCTTACAACTTACTACTGGTGATGCAGTATGTTTCGAATGGCCAATAACACAGGCTATTGGCAACCGCGGGGCGGAAGGGAGGGAGGCGAATGACTGTTCGGCCGCTCCACGCCTCACCCCACAGTAACCAGTCTGTTCAACAGCCCGCTGTACATCAAACGCCGATAAATTAATAAAAACTAAAGGTTCTTTGGCCTGACGGGTCTTCCTTTAACACTGATACTTGCACCTTATCGGGCTCAGATTTCACTAATTTCAAAGAAGCAAGCGTGTTGCTGGCCGTGCTACGCAGGCTGTCCTGCTGGCAAGGACAGCGCAGCCTCCGCTCGCTGCAGTTCCCGCTGGGTGTCGGCCCAGCTGTAGCGCGTAGCGGCAGCGACCCCGCCCACCGGCGTTTCCACGTGGCCGACCACTCGCGAGCTCGGCGGAGCGCGTGCCTGGCCGGCGGCGCGGCGAGGCACGGCGGGTAGCCTGCCTGCCAGGGCGCAGCTTCCAGCTGGTCGCGCGGTCGCTGACCCCGCCCCGCCCTCCTCCGCGCCTCTGTGTTGTCGTCCGCCAGGTGTGAACCTTGCCTCGTCCGTCCGAGTGCGCTTCCGCCCTCACCGGCCGTGTTATTCCTGTCCGCTTATCTGAGCGCGTGTTCCTGCGGTAATTCCGTCTTAGCGCTGCCACTTTAAAGGTACCCGTGCCGATAAAATGACAACAGCTTTTTCAGGTAGGGAGCGACGATGAATTCAAAATACATTATATGATCAAAAGTATACGGACACTTATATGTGGATGTTAATATGTGGTGTGTCCACGCTTCGCGCTTATGACGGCTTGAACTCAGCTGAGGGCACTTTTCAGTGAAATGTCTGTGGAGGAATGGCAGCCAGTTCTGACTCAAAGAGTAGGACTGTTGATATTTTTAAAAATATCGGAAATCCGATACATCGATATTTAAAAGAAATACCGTGTGATCAAAAAGTCAGTATAAATTCGAAAACGTAATATTGCTAGACGCGCGAAAGATCTCTTGCGCGCGTCGTTTGGTGATGATCGTGTGCTTTGCCACCTTTTTTTTTTTTGTCTCCCCTACCTTTTCCTCTCCAAAAATGCCGCCAGCCGCCATCCTCTAGTGTCGACGCAGCACGTAAAGCAGGGTGCTGTTAGTAGCAAGACTTATTTCCATAAACGAAAATAAAAGCGGAGGCATACTCTGCTATGCCTCAGGGGGCGACGACACACTACTCAGAAACACACCTCCCTCTGCAGGTGTGAAGCAAGTGATGATTTTAGAAACTAAAGAGAAAGAAAGAAATAAATAAAGACAGAAATGAAGGCAAAATAAAAACAGGGACGGCAGCACACTCAAATTAAAAACAAACTGGCGAGATAATCCCATCGAGATAATCCCATCGCCCATAGAATTAACGAAGTAATAATCCTCTAAGATAGATTACGTGGTTTCCAATTTTCCAATAATTTTTCATACAAGGTTCACACAATTTCCAAGTATCATAGAACAGTCTACTCTAGTGATGCCCAGAAGGCCAATGTCAAATCTGGGGTATAGGCAAGTCAAGGGTAGTTTGAAAGTCAGAGTGACAAAGATCCAGGGGTACACTCAGGCAATTCTTGTACGAGGGGCCTTAGTCAGCCCGGAACACCATTTGATAACCATGAACCATTGCAACTTTAAGAAATCTTGCAAAAGTAATGGTATATTTCCGGTCAGATTTCGCCAGGCGATGCTGGCTCCAAAGGTAGTGCATGAAAGAGACAGCATCGGTGAGGCAAAGGTCGTAGATAGTAAAAATGGTGTGGCCCAAGAGCCACACCATTGCGTTACGTCGTATTCGGGGATTGGTCTGAATATCAGGGGTAAGGAACCAGTCGATTAACACATTGTCCGGTGCAAGGTTCAAAAATGGTTCAAATGGCTCTGAGCACTATGGGACTCAACTGCTGAGGTCATTAGTCCCCTAGAACTTAGAACTAGTTAAACCTAACTAACCTAAGGACATCACAAACATCCATGCCCGAGGCAGGATTCGAACCTGCGACCGTAGCGGTCTTGCGGTTCCAGACTGCAGCGCCTTTAACCGCACGGCCACTTCGGCCGGCTACACGTGCAAGGTCCCACACTTCTGTGACATGAGGGCATAACAGACGATGCTCTCTGGTGTCTACGTCACCACATTGGCCGCAAGCAGCCGAGGGCCGTAGGCGGATGGCCGCCAGGCGATGATTAGTGGATATTAAATTGTTTACCACGCGATACCATAGCGCTGAAACTTACGTGGAAAGGGCTGTGTGGTTGATATTGGCCCAAGCTTGGTGCCAGATGACCGACGGTCGTCTGTCCTCCAATTTATGTGGTGTGGGCTGGCCTCGAAGTGCCTGGTAAAGAGGCCACTGTTAGAACGTAACTTTGATTGAGGTAATAGTCCTTGACTGTCGTCATCCGGAACGGAATATGTGTCAAACATACTGGTGCACGCGCCGATGGTGGGCGATAACGGTCGAAAAGCACCGCTGTTGTCCCACCTAGGTCAATCTCACGCAAAGTGGCGATACGGTGAATCAGGAGGGCCGCACATTTGCGGGGAAAGTCAATGAGTCCAAGGCCACCATCGACCTTTGGCAGTGTACAAGTCTGCGCATCAACTTTGAATAGTGCATGCCGCCACAAAAGCCAATATACTGTTTGTGAGATGGCTCTGCCGGTTTGTTTCGGTAGCGTAAGGAGCTGTGCTACATACAATGCCCGTGCTAGGATGTAAGTATTAATCAGTTGGATTCGTTGATGGAGGTCTACTCGTCGATCAGCGTGACTCACGCGAAGTGCTCTGATGCGTGTGAGAATTCGCCTCCACGTGAGTGTTAACATGCGCTACGGACAGGCAGTCACCTCAAGGCCCAAGATACGTTGTTCCCCCACAATCCGGTAGCATGGGCGTTCGATGGTCAATGATCGTGGTCCTAGCGGGATTAGCACCGTTTTCTTGGAATTTAACATGGCACCGGATGCTCGTTCATAAGCGTTGAGGACTCGGCGAACTGAATCGATGTCCCTGGCGTTTGCTACAAACACACCGACATCATCCGCGTATGCCGCACTGCGGAAGGTGACGCTTTCGTCGTGCTCGGCCTCCCAGGTCCCCAGACCTCGGTTCGTGTGGTTATTGGCTTTGGGGTTACCTGAAGTCGCAAGTGTATCGTGAACGACCGACATCTCTAGGGATGCTGAAAGACATCCGACGCCAATGCCTCACCATAACTCCGGACATGCTTTACAGTGCTGTTCACAACATTATTCATCAAATACAGCTATTGAGGAATGATGGTGGACATATTGAGCATTTCCTGTAAAGAACATCATCTTTGCTTTGTCTTACTTTGTTACGCTAATTATTGCTATTCTGATCAGATGAAGCACCATCTGTCGGACTTTTTTTGAACGTTTGAATTTTTTTGTTTCTAATAAAACCCCATGTCATTCCAAGCATGTGTGTTAATTTGTACCTCTCTATCTACATTATTCCGTGATTTATTCAGTTGTCAAATTTATGCTGACTTTTTGATCACCCGGTATAATTACCGGTCATCGATGTATCGAAGAAAAGCATAGAAAGAGTGTCTAGTACCAGCCTATAAAAATATCGGCTGCACATTGTAAATATACTAACGGTTTTGGACCTATATATTTAATTACCGATTTATTATTAGATATTCTGCACATCAACAAGCTTACAACCTGCTTAGCCCCCTTAGAGCAAGAACTGAAAGGAAAACGATGCCAAGTTCACGCTTTTCGCGATAACCACATTGCTAACAATGGTAACTGAATGTCAGTGCACGATACAAGATGTGCGATGGATCCGTCGTATTACAAACGTTCTTGCGATTTAAATCACAGTGATTCGCTTGTATTCTGTAATAACTCATAGACTCTGTCTTTGGTGTGTAGCGGTAGGCAGTTGCAGGGTTCTGATTTGTCCTTTAAGTTTTTCATTCCTTTCTTAAAAATGTTGACTCACATTTCAGTATGCACACCGAAGTCTGAGATGAATGTCAGAATCAGATTTTTCTCCTTTAACAATGAATTTAATGATAGTACACTGTTAGACACCGATTCATCCGGCCGGCCGCTGTTGCCGAGCTGTTCTAGGCGCTACAGTCCGGAACCGCGCGACTGCTACGGTCACATGTTCGAATCCAGCCTCGGGCATGGATATGTGTGTTGTCCTTAGATTAGTTAAGTTAAAGTAGTTCTAAGTTCTAGGGGACTTATGATCTCAGATGTTAAGTCTCAGATGTTAAGTCCCATAGTGCTCAGAGCCATTTGAACCATCTTTGAACCGATTCAACCATTTTGCAGATATACTCACTTGATAGAAGTTAATGACTTCACAGTGGGCCAACACACAATGTAAAGTCTATAGAGTATTGTAATTATAGTACTGTAGCAACTGAAGTAGTAGTGAGCGGTTGCTCACTACTTACTCCTATGACACGTACGTTCCCCAGTCGCTTCTTCCATATCATTTTCTGCGGCATTGATAGGTGTACCATATTAACTTAGACATTTTTCCAATCAGGCCGCAGCATGTACCAAACAGTTGTTCCCAATTGAACGTTTCAGTTATATTTCCTATTTACATACTTATAAATGCAAAAGATTTTCTGAAAAATACTAAAATAATAATAACACGGAGACAATAGAAACGTTAAATTGACGATAAATAATGGACAGAAGAATAAAGCAACTGAACTAGGATAAAATTACATCCTTTTTCGCATCTCTAGTCCACTTCTGTAATTGAAAACAATTTTAATTTTTCCGTTCTTTCATTGACTGCATTCCTCTAGAAAAACACAGCTTCAGACTATGCGTACACAACAGAGAACGGTTATCGTTCAGACTGAAAATCTCGTCTCTAGGAACAAACATCTCGCCCTCATCTTGCATGAAATTTTTGCAGAGGGCCGGTACGCAGATGAATTATAATGTAGATCACACTATCATTCAATCAAGGTACATTACTTGCAGGGATGACCTAAATGACCCTAGAGCAATCTGGACATTTCTGACATATTAGAAGCAGTCCTGTTTACACGTCCTTTCTGCGAATTATTCACAAAGTTACTATTCGAAATACGGGAACGATAATTTTCCGCTCTATCCGTCTGCTACCGCCAAGCACCAGCTGTGCTCAGTCACTGGTGGAGTAGGCCTACTACTTACTATTGGCGTTTTCTGTTTTTCCTCATACATATCGTTATACCGAATGTCAAACTAGGCTGATTTGAGACTGCTCTATCGAATGGCGACATGCAATTCCACATTAAAATCATTAAAATGCGAGGGCTATTCAGAAAGGAACCTGTCGCTGCACGTCTGCTGAATCACTACGCATCGACCTGTGATTGTCTGCGATGCGTGTTGCCTCTGCTTTGTTCACTATGAATGTTTAAAATGAGTGCTGCAATAGAAAATCCTATGACTTGTGGAGTGCAATAAATGAATAAGAGTCCAGTTGAAATTTAGCGGCCGGCCGGAGTGGCCGGAGTGGCCGAGCGACCGCTACGGTCGCAGGTTCGAATCCTGCCTCGGGCATGGATGTGTGTGATGTCCTTAGGTTAGTTAGGTTTAATTAGTTCTCAGTTCTAGGCGACTGATGACCTCAGAAGTTAAGTCGCATAGTGCTCAGAGCCATTTGAACCATTTTTTAAATTTAGCGGGAACTTTGATCGGTGTATGGATCAAATTTCACGAACTTTGTTGTTTCGTTGTGACGTAAGACCTTAGCCATCACAAGTTTTGTGCCAGATGGGTACCGAAACTCTGCTCAGAAGACCACGAAAAGCAGCATATGAAAAGGTAGGAGACGAGGTACTGGCGGAAGTAAAGCTGTGAGGACGTGGCGTGAGTCGTGCTTGGGTAGCAGATGGTAGAGCACTTGCCCGCGAAAGGCAAAGGTCCCGAGTTCGAGTCTCGGTCCGGCATACAGTTTAATCTGCCAGGAAGTTTCATATGGTAAAATCTTTGACATTTCTGGAGGCCTACAACAAACATGGTGAATCTCTTCCCGATCGTGTCGTTAGAAAAGAGACTTTGGTGCAGTTCGTGACTGGTGGTACGCGCCAACAGCCTATGGACTAGGATCAGACGACTTTCCCCAGGAAACCAAAAAAAGTTAGCAAACATTGCCCTCAAGAATGATTATGGCGACTGTGTTTTTTTGGAAAGATAGTGTGTGCTTCTGGTGGATTTACTCGATTATGGTGGAACAGTAGTTAGCGAGAGATGTTGTGAAACGTTAAATGAATTAAGAAGAGCGGTGCAAAACGAGCGACGAAGAGAGTTGCGTTCCAAGTTTTTTTTCATTCGCACGACCCTACACAGCCATTCGAACTCTACGGATCTTGGGTCGTATAGGATGAGATTACTTTGGTCATCCACCATGTAGTATGGACATTGGTCGTCATGATTTTCACTTGTTCCCACACTCGAAGACGTGGGTCGCATCGCAACACAGCTCTTCAGCAGTAACGAGGAATTGCGCGCACATGTTCGTGCGTGGTTGAAGTCTCAGCTGGCAGCATTTTATGACGATGGAATTAAGAAGCTGGTGCACTGTTTTGACAAGTGCCTTAATTTGTACGGATATTATGTTGAAAATAGTTGAACAGTATCCACCACCTCCCGCTTTTTTATGTATAAAAAAATCAGAGTCACTCTCTGAATAGTTACGTTCGGACTTCTTTCATTGACACTGCATGAAACACGTGGTGAGCTGACTTGTGCATAACAGTTGCAGACTGCAAAAGCTAAACTGTAAATACCTCCCAAAACACGAGAGAATATGCTGCTGATGACATTTCGGAGAGAGACTCCGTACATACATTGTAAAATATCGTATTATCCCTTCAGACCATTAGCTGTTTAGATACAGCAGCCGAAGACACATTTAAAACACACAGCCGTGCCCGTGGCGAAACTGGAACCTGCGTCGTCGGCTTTACGAGGCACCACCGGTGCCACGAGTACACGGAGGTGAGCTGTGGTCGAGTTTGTATTTGCCTGGAAGGTGAGAGAATGCTTAGCTGGCAGCAGGCGGTGTGTTTCGCAGGGGCGCGGTGTGGCAGCTCGAGCGCGGCGTTCGGGTTGGGAGGACGCAGGCCCGGATTCATTTAGGAGCAGCCGTTATCCCAGCCACCACCTGCCCCAGGGCCGCGTGTTTCAGCGCCCCCAGGCGGTCGTTCGCCTAGAATGGCTTAATTCGCTCAACTGCTGTCATCATGTACCACGATTTACTGCGGCGTATCGACACTGAGCATCCAAATTAACTGCCCAGAGCTGTGCATTTCCCCCACGACTCTGCTCTTGCTGTCGCCGCCGAGGTCGGGTACAGGGTTGGCGAGCTCTTATTCTGAAGCTTTTTCTAGTCTGCCTTCGTTTATATGAAATATCCGTAAGGCTTTCAAAGTAAAGCCATAGTCACAACACTGCTCATGTTGTTGTTGTGGTCTTCAGTCCTGAGACTGCTTTGATGCAGCTCTCCATGCTACTCTATCCTGTGCAAGCTTCTTCATCTCCCAGTACCTACTGCAACCTACATCCTTCTGAATCTGCTTAGTGTATTGATCTCTTGCTCTCCCTCTACGATTTTTACCCTCCACGCTGCCCTCCAATGCTAAATTTGTGATCCCTTGATGCCTCAAAACATGTCCTACCAACCGATCCCTTCTTCTAGTCAAGTTGTGCCACAAACTTCTCTTCTCCCCAATCCTTTTCAGTACCTCCTCATTAGTTACGTGATCTACCCACCTTATCTTCAGCATTCTTCTGTAGCACCACATTTCGAAAGCTTCTATTCTCTTCTTGTCCAAACTGGTTATCGTCCATGTTTCACTTCCATACATGGCTACACTCCATACAAATACTTTCAGAAACGACTTCCTGACACTTAAATCTATACTCGATGTTAACAAATTTCTCTTCTTCAGAAACGATTTCCTTGCCATTGCCAGTCTACATTTTATATCCTCTCTACTTCGACTATCGTCAGTTATTTTACTCCCTAAATAGCAAAACTCCTTTACTACTTTAAGTGTCTCATTTCCTAATCTAATCCCCTCAGCATCACCCGATTTAATTTGACTACATTCCATTATCCTCGTTTTGCTTTTGTTGATGTTCATCTTATATCCTCCTTTCAAGACACTGTCCATTCCGTTCAACTGCTCTTCCAAGTCCTTTGCTGTCTCTGACAGAATTACAATGTCATCGGCGAACCTCAAAGTTTTTACTTCTTCTCCATGAATTTTAATACCTACTCCGAATTTTTCTTTTGTTTCCTTTACTGCTTGCTCAATATACAGATTGAATAACATCGGGGAGAGGCTACAACCCTGTCTCACTCCTTTCCCAACCACTGCTTCCCTTTCATGCCCCTCGACTCTTATAACTGCCATCTGGTTTCTGTACAAATTGTAAATAGCCTTTCGCTCCCTGTATTTTACCCCTGCCACCTTCAGAATTTGAAAGAGAGTATTCCAGTTAACACTGCTCATATTACTGTTGTTATCTCATACTTGTCCCTTCGAACTACCAGTGGGCTCATGAGAGAATGTGACTGGAATTTATTCCGTTGTAGTGGCAATTTTTAAATTTTATTTTGATGTTAATCTCATGTATGCACAGTCGGCTTAAAGGCAATATTATCTCATCTTCATATACCCCTAAGGCGTGCTTCACCGAGTCGAATGCCTTAAGTATTGTAACTGTCATACCATCAAGGGGACCCCATCTATAATAGGGAACTTGCAAGACTGTACGACAATAACTGTACTTACGGCATTCGATTCATGAAGTACGTCTAATTGGTATGGAAATTGGTAGATCTGATGTACTTGTACAGCCATGAAATGATCTCAGTTTCATGGATATTGGATAATTTAGTCAGGAGGAAGAGCTTCACAAGTCGAGCTTCTCGTTAATGCGCTGGCCCACCTCTGGCCCTTATGCAAGCAGTTATTCGGGGTAGCACTGATTTATAGACGTGTCAAATTCTGTCCAATTGGCGCGTTAAATCGTCAAAATCCGGAGTTGGTAGGACGGCCTTGCCCATAATGCTAGAAACGCTCTCAATTAGGGAGAGATCCGGCGCCATTGCTGATGAAGGTAGGGTTGGCAACCACGGAGACAAGCAGTGGAAACTATCGACGTGTGCGGGCGGGCTTTATCTTGCTGAAATATAAATCCAGTATGGATAGCCATGAAAGGCAACAAAACGGGGCGTAGAATATCGTCAGCTTACCGCTTTGCCGTAAAGATGTCGTGAATAACAAGCAAAAGGGTCGTGCTATGAAAAGAAATGGCCCCACAGACCACCGCTCTTGGTTTTCGGACCGTATGGCAGACGACAGTCAGGTTGGTATCACACCGCTGTCTGAGACATCTCCAGACACGTCTTCGGTCTGGAATCTCTTTGAGTGGAGTAGAATTGTCTTAAGCGATGAGTCCCGCTTCAAATTGAGCTCCAATGACCAGGGAAGACGTGTCTGCAGGCACCCCAGACAGCGGCGGGATACCAACCTGTCACCACCATACGGCTCAATAACCAGTAGTGGTGGTCTGGGTTGCCATTTATTTTTCATAACAGTTGTCATCTGCGGCACCCTTCAGCACAGCGATATGGCTCTTTTGGGCAACTTTCCTGTCAACTTATCCTGGGCTTACATTCCAGCATGTCAATGTCTTTACACAAAAAGGCAGAGCCTTGAATGTTTGTGGAATTTATTGCAGTTGGTATACTGGCGTTCTAATTGTCTTGTAGTTATTAACACAGAAACATAACTTATGTTAGGAACATTTACTACTGAGTGTTAAAGCAGGAACAGTATTACTAATGCTGGAATTAAGCGTTTAAAGTTTGCCCAATTTTGACGGAATTTCTGCAAATGTTTGTACTGCCATCTGGTAGCTATATTTCGGTAGCCTACGGGCCTCCCGTCCCTCGGGGACGACGCTTTCTCCGCCTCTTCTGGAAATGAGCCGCGGCCAAACAAACGCTTGCCAGCCAGACTGTGTTTACGCGCAGGAATGTCAACATTTACGCATCAGCCGCGGTCGCGTCCCGGATGCGCAAGTCACAGACGGCGATACGGTCAGCAGAATTTCGCTGACATCTGCTCACCAAGCCCGAGTCAGAAACTACACCACCGTTTGTGAAAATAGCAACATCAAGAAGGGTACCCGTGGATGAAGTACCACAACGTTGGCACGTCGTATCACACAGGGGTTACCGGACTTTGCACGACCTGTGACTTAGCGATTCCAGTCTCTTGGTAAGCGAGTTTCTCGAGACTGCCGTTATGCTTTGACCTCTGGCTCTAAATCCGTCCCTTTTTTGTTGCATTTGGCCAAGATGAAAATTTGTTACAGTGGTTGTGATAACTTAAGGCAAAAAAAAAGTTAATAGCTCCACAATATAATACTAGGCCTCTGCCTGCCGAGAAATTGTGCACTCTATAAGTTGGAACATACACCCACTAAAACGGGTTAAAGCCAATCAGAACTCCACACCGACGCATAGGAACGCAGTTGTAAATCCTTGTAAGTCTTCGATGTTAACTGACTACCTTTATCGATCTCTGTGGTTCACTAATCCCGGCTTTAAAAAATTTAAAACAAGCGTAATCACCACCTTCTCAACATTGGGCCCACGACTCTTCTTTCGCCAGGAGAAGTGAAGTGCCTGGCGAGTCGTCCGGTTTTGCAAGTACAATCAACTCTAGCATTAGTATAAACATAGATGTCTTTCAACCATCATTCAGACCTCATGCGCAAAGCGATTAACTTTTAACTCAAACCTAGGTACTCTCGTTGATCATCCTTTTTTCCCGCAAGATGTTGCCTCCTGTCAGAACTTCGTGCAATGTTACTTTGAACTTAATGTTGTTTGGAGAATATCTGACGTCATGAGAATGTCTCTAACACGTAAGCTCTAATTCGTTTGAGTACGTTTATGACAAAAACGTACCCGCCCAAAACCTCTAAATTTTCTGGGAGTCCGTTAATTTAACGCCGTACTTAGTCTCTTGTATGGATGGCTATTATCGCTGTATCATTCGGGTTTCGGCCATACCGGTTGTTTTCGTCTCCATTTTAAACCAGCAGTTAAAACCGCTCGAAGTAATCTGTTCCTGAAATAACCAGTTTTCGGTTTTTTATTTTTATTACCTCCAGTAATAAACGTAGACTTCGAACGAAGATTGAAACATAATAATGCAGCTGAAGGAATAAGAGATCACGGTCGATATGGGGTTGGTGCTGTTGCAGAAGCCGGTGTTACTGTCTCTAGCAAAGATTGCGAAGGTGAAGGAGACGAGACGGGCGCGGCGACAGCGAGAGCGAAAGGTCAGAAGTTGATGACCTCCATCGTCACTTTGGGATGGTATCAACTCTTCACCCTGAAGCAGCCATAGAATGGTTCAGTTATTGTCCCTACTTTATATCAGTCAAATTTACCTTCTCTCCCAAAGTGTGGATGTTTTCTGCTTATGTGATGTCGCAAGTGTTTTCTGCTTCCTTCCGTTTTTAATCTTTTAAAGCAAATGTAGTATTGGTTTCATTGCTACTGCACTTTGTAAAATACTTCCAAACTAGGAATGATGCCATCGTGCCATACAACTGATGTCTCAGGACGATAGCGAGAAACTACCGTATAGATCAGATGGCGGCAAGTCTTGCACATTGCACGTAGATACGTTTTTTCTACAGGCCACTCCACATGCCGACAGGTCCAGCGTTGTATCTGAAATGCTGTACCGATTCTTTTGTTACTCATGAATTTGTTGCTAGTTTTTAACTGTTGGCGTTGTTATTAAAATAATGCTGATCACTTTTCCCAGTTTCTGTAACAACTCAGTACTACATAGCAATGGAAATTTTACTCGTTTACAAAAAGAAGTTGTATTTAAAATCCAAAAATTTGATCACTGCTGCTGTGGCACACTGATATGGCGGCTTTTTACGCGGTTATTAGGAAAAATGAGAAAAAACTTATTATAACCGAGACCAAACAGATACCGAAAAATATCGGTTATTCAGAACTAAACTATTACCTGTTTTAACCGGTCAGTTTTTCCCATCCTTAGTCTCTCTTATTTTAACTATTATATTAGCCAAATTTGCTGCGTGCTGTTGTTGAATTGCTCCCTTGTTTATAGCGTCACTGGTCAAAGCTAAACTGGTTGTATTGTATTCAGGACTATTTTCGTCTAGAAGCACCTGCATGTTTCAGTCAAGCTTTTAAATGTCTTGGTACGAGGTGCATTCAAGTTCTAAGGCCTCTGATTTTTTTTCTCCGGACTGGAAACAGATAGAAACATGCGCATTGTTTTCAAATGTGGCCGCGTTCATTGTCAATACGTCCCAGAGATGGCAGCACCGTACGGCAGATGGAATTTTACCGCCAGCGGCGAGAATGAGAACTGTTTTAAATACTTAAAATGGCGACGTTTTCCTTACTTGAACAGCGTGCAATCATTCGTTTTCTGAATTTGCATGGTGTGAAACCAATTGAAATTCATCGACAGTTGAAGAAGACATGTGGTGATGGAGTTATGGATGTGTCGAAAGTGCGTTCGTGGGTGCAACAGTTTAATGAAGGCAGAACATCGTGTGGCAACAAACCGAAACAACCTCGGGCTCGCACAAGCCGGCCTGACGACATGATCGAGAAAGTGGAGAGAATTGTTTTGGGGGATCACCGAATCACTGTTGAACAGATCGCCTCCAGAGTTGGCATTTCTGTGGGTTCTGTGCACACAATCCTGCATGAAGACCTGAAAATGCGAAAAGTGTCATCCAGGTGGGTGCCACGAATGCTGCCGGACGACCACATGGCTGCCTGTGTGGCATGTTGCCAAGCAATGTTGACGTGCAACGACAGCATGAATGGGACTTTCTTTTCGTCGGTTGTGACAATGGATGAGGCGTGGATGCCATTTTTCAATCCAGAAACAAAGAGCCAGTCAGCTCAATGGAAGCACACAGATTCACCGCCACCAAAAAAATTTCGGGTAACCGCCAGTGCTGAAAAAATGATGGTGTCCATGTTCTGGGACAGCGAGGGCGTAATCCTTACCCATTGCGTTCCAAAGGGCACTACAGTAACAGGTGCATCCTACAAAAATGTTTTGAAGAACAAATTCCTTCCTGCACTGCAACAAAAACGTCCGGGAAGGGCTGCGCGTGTGCTGTTTCACCAAGACAACGCACCCGCACATCGAGCTAACGTTACGCAACAGTTTCTTCGTGATAACAACTTTGGAGTGATTCGTTATGCTCCCTACTCACCTGACCTGGCTCCTAGTGACTTTTGGCTTTTTCCAACAATGAAAGACTCTCTCCGTGGCCGCACATTCACCAGCCGTGCTGCTACTGCCTCAGCGATTTTCCAGTGGTCAAAACAGACTCCTAAAGAAGCCTTCGCCGCTGCCATGGAATCATGGCGTCAGCGTTGTGAAAAATGTGTACGTCTGCAGGGCGATTACGTCGAGAAGTAACGCCAGTTTCATCGATTTCGGGTGAGTAGTTAGTTACAAAAAAAATCGGAGGCCTTAGAACTTGAATGCACGTCGTATGAGCAATATGTCTGCACGCTCTTGGTCGCATGTGAGGTTTGCTGGTTGCTGGAGCACAGAGAGGAACAGATTTCCTGCCACCCTTAGCCCAGAGATGTTCGCAGTGCGACGTGTCGGGCGACTGTACAGGTCAGGGCAGCAGTACTGTTTGTTGTTTCTTTGAAGGAAGTTCGCGCATTCTGTTGCTGATATGCAGCATGTGGAGTTTGGGATAATATCCATGTGGCCTCTGATATGCAGTTTGTTGTATCTAACGGCGTCCGAAACCATCTCATTTGACGTTTGTGAGTTTGTGCACTATGTTGCTCAACATGTACGTTGTTAGGTTGCAAACACAACATATGGAACCGCCACTGTAGGACAGCTCTGACTGCTCCGAAAACTCTGTATGCCAGAGACGACGATCACGTGCTCTGTGCAGTCCGAGACATTTGTGTTTGTGGACAACGTAGTCGGCGCGAGTGCAATGCTCGTTATACATTAATTTAAACAACTTAATCAACCTTGTACTTTTCTCAAACATAATAAAAAATGAGCAAATAAAAAGATGAACATCGCATAGCGACATGGGCAGCTCTGTCACAGAGTATAAGGTATTAGTCTTCCAAACCTGTCACCATTTTGCATGGTCCAGTACCTCCCTCCGTAGCCGCGTTAGGCCTTACAATGTTCCTTCCTTTATACTCTCGTTGTTTTTCGTGACGTATATATCTTCCTTCTCTCTTGTCCTAAAGTGGGATAAAAGACGACTCGATAACTGATTTGTCTTACACGAGGTTTCCGATTGATAACCACCATTTATTTTTACTGTTGGTTTTTTTTTAACCAAACTATACTGCATACTGTGCGTCACTGCTCTTCGACCTGATCAGCTATTTAACTAAAATGGCTCTGAGCACTATGGGACTTAACGTCTGTGGTCATCAGTCCCCTAGAACTTAGAACTACTTAAACCTAACTAACCTAAGGACATCACCCAAATCCATGCCCGAGGCAGGATTCGAACCTGCGACCTTAGCAGTCGCGCGGTTCCGGACTGAGCGCCTAGAACCGCTAGACCACCGCGGCCGGCTATTTAACTAAACCTTGAACCATTTCGCGCGACCGATTTTCTTGTCATCGACATGCGAATCACCTTAAGTCAAATTCTCGCGATTGACCCGTTCAATCATTCACTAGGACCACTTCGCCGACTGCCCGTGGCTCTAAACACAGTGCAAAATCCTCCCATTGTTGGTGCCAGATATGCAATTTTACTTATCGTCACAAGTTTTAATTGTTTTCACAAGTCGCCGATACTATTCCTCCCCAGGCTCGTCAACACGTATGGATATTAAGACGAGCTGTGAGAAAAGTAACCTTGCAACCCTCTTCTGTCCCCTAGCTGCACCCAAGAGTCTCTTGTCATAGTAGCGTGCAGCACAACAGATGAAATGTCACGGTGTGACCGACCCATTTCTGAGAGACCGATGAACTTGCCCCCATTCGAATTCACTCCTGTTCTGACATCGCGGCATTTGAAAGGTACCATGAGACGCGCTTTCACGTTTCAACTTCGTTTGCGAGGCCTTCGCGTGTATACCGCCTCTATAATCTTAATCAGTTGTACAGGAAATGTATTCTCAGTTGCAAATGTGAAACAGTCAGCTGTACATTGGAAACACGACAGTGAAAATGTATGCCGGACCGGCACGCGATCCCGGATTTCCCGCTTTACTCGAGCTGTCACCTGAACCGCTTCGCCCATCCGAGCACGAAACACTGCCAGACAAAAACTTCCATGTCTGGTCGTTCATGTGTCACGACCTGCACTCGTGCGTTACGTATAATCCCGCCAGGAAGGACATTTTATTTATTAAGAGTCGGGGGCCTGGTATTGGCGATTAAATATTAAGTAGCAGTGCCTGTATGTTAAGAAGTACGAGTTAACGGCAGGTCCAGAGGAACATTGCATCACACTTCTTAATAACACAGACACTGCTGTTTCGTATTAATCACTTACTACTGGTGCAATCTTCTACACAACCTCCAAATTCATTCGACACATTCTTTTGGTAGTTGCAATTTTCACAAACTTTAGTGTACATTCTTTCCCTCCAGTGACTGCGTAGTTGATCAAAGGAAATATTTTTATGGTATAACATTACCATTTGGTTAAAATAATGAATTTGCGATACCAGATGTCGCGTAGTGGTGTAAGTAATGTTGGTAACAAACTTTTTGGGCAGATGTAAATTTTAGGTATTCCCCTACCTTTCTTCAACCATTCCTTCCTCCAACCCTCCTGCTCATCCGAGTCCACTTAACATCTGAGGTCATCAGTCCCCTAGGCTTAGAACTACTTTAAACCTAACGCGCCGGCCGGTGTGGACGAGCGGTTCTAGGCGCTTCAGTCTGGAACCGCGCGACCGCAGCGGTCGCAGGTTCGAATCCTGCCTCGGGCATGGATGTGTGTGATGTCGTTAGGTTTAAGTAGTTCTAAGTCTAGGGGACTGATGACCTCAGATGTTAAGTCCCGTAGTGGTCAGAGCCATTTGAACCATTTCGAACCTGTGACCGTAGCAGTCGCGCGGTTCCGGACTGAAGCGTCTAGAACCGCTCGGTCACAACGGCCAGCCGTTCTTTACAGTATTCCCGCTACACTGCTTATACAGTGGCTCGAGCAACTCGGATGTACTCACAGCTTGAAAAATCTAAGCCTTCATCCGACCGAGACCCATTATCTCACGTGTTTCAACACTACAAAATAGCGTCACCAGGACAACTGAGAAAAATTCGCAAGACTTTGAACGGGACGTCCCCTTTGTTGCATTATCCTTCATTGTGCCTACTGTCTTTATTAAAGAGTAACTTTGCTTATTCAAACATGCGGCCTGTCTGCCAGTCTGACTTTGAGGGTCTCCTGTCGCCAAAGCTGAAAGATATTTGAGAGCGTAAGGCGTTGTCTGCTTTCTGTGTAGTGCCGCGGCGGTATGCTCCTGCGCGCGACACCGGGGGCCCGTAAGCTCTCTGCCTAATGAATCCCCGCGCGGCGCGCGCCAGCAGCTGGCTGCTTTTAGAGATGACTGCCCGCCGCGCCCGGCAGCAGCGCCAGCACCGGGAAATGAAGGCCGCCACCCGCCTGCCTGCCTGCTTGCTGCCTACCTGAGCGCCGAGCAGACTTTAGGGGACGAAATTTTTCCACTTGCGGGGACAAAAACACTCAGCAGAGGCCCTTCACCGTGCTTTGTTGTTGCAGCGACGAGGGGGAGGGTTTGTTTTAACATTTTGCGGAGAGCGCAGCTGGGAAATGGGGGGCAAAGGCTTAAAGCGCAATTTTGTAGGGAAGCCGAGCCACATTCGCTGTTGAATAGCGGCGCAAGTGTCACCTTTTCAGTGCAAGCCAGTCGTAATACACTGAAACATGCTAATCACACCGTCAGAGGGTACGTTTCAGAGACCGTAAATATTAGCAGGAGCGTCCATCTCATGCAGCAAGGCATTGGATATTAGAGGGTGATTTAAAAAGAAAGAACAGATTTTAGTTGTTTATTACAGAGAAACTTCGAAAGATAGAAACACATTGCGCATGTCACTGGGTAGAGGAAGTTTCAAAGTTTTGCGTTCGCACGCACTCTACAGGGTGGTCCATTGATAGTCACCGGGCCAAATATCTCACGAAATAAGCATCAAACGAAAAAACTACAAAGAACGAAACTTGTCTAGCTTGAAGGGGGAAACCAGATGACCCTATGGTTGGCCCGCTAGATGGCGCTGCCATAGGTCAAACGGATATCAACTGCGTTTTTTTAAGTAGGAACCCCCATATTTTATTACATACTCGTGTAGTATGTAAAGAAATATGAATGTTATAGTTGGACCACTTTTTTCGCTTTGTGATAGATGACGCTGTTATAGTCACAAACATATGGCTCACAATTTTAGACGAACAGATGGTAACAAGTGGGTTTTTTAAATTAAAATACAGAAAGTAGGTACGTTTGAACATTTTATTTCGGTTGTTCCAATGTGATATATATCTGAGAACGCATGCTGTTACAGCGTGATTACCTGTAAATACCACATTAATGCAATAAATGCTCAAAATGATGTCCGTCAATCTCAATGCATTCGGCAATACGTGTGACGACATTCCTCTCAACAGCGAGTAGTTCGCCTTCCGCAATGTTCGCATATGCATTGACAGTGCGCTGACGCATGTTGTCAGGCGTTGTCGGTGGATCACGATAGCAAATATCCTTCAACTTTCCTCAAAGAAAGAAATCGGGGACGTCAGATCCGGTGAACGTGCGAGCCATGGTATGGTGCTTCGACGACCAGTCCACCTGTCATGAAATATTACGTAGGAAATCAGCATACATTGCACCATTTAGATTGCCATCGATAAAATGGGGGCCAGTTATCCTTCGTCCCATAATGCCGCACCATACATTAACACGCCAAGCCGCTGATGTTCCACTTGTCGCAGCCATCGTGGATTTTCCGTTGCCCAATATTGCATATTATTCCGGTTTACGTTACCGCTGTTGGTGAATGACGCTTCGTCGCTAAATAGAACGCGTGCAAAAAATCTGTCATCGTCCCGTAATTTCTCTTGTGCCCAGTGGCAGAACTGTACACAACTTTCAAAGTCGTCGCCATGCAATTCCTGGTGCATAGAAATATGGTACGGGTGCAGTCGATGTTGATGTAGCATACTCAACACCGACGTTTCTGAGATTCCCGATTCTCGCGCAGCTGGTCTGCTACTGATGCGCGGATTAGCCGCGACAGCAGCTAAAACACCTACTTGGGCATCTTCATTTGTTGCAGGTCGCGGTTGACGTTTCACATGTAGCTGAACACTTCCTGTTTTCTTAAATAACGTAACTATCCGGCGAACGGTCCGGACACTTGGATGATGATGTCCAGGGTACCGAGCAGCATACATAGCACACGCCCGTTGGGCATTTTGATCACAATAGCCATACATCAACACAATATCGACCTTTTCCGCAATTTGTAAACGGTCCATTTTAACACGGGTAATGCATCACGAAGCAACTACCGTCCGCACTGGCAGAATGTTACATGATACCACGTACTTATACGTTTGTGATATTACAGCGCCATCTATCACAAAGCGAAAAAAGTGGTCCAACTAAAACATTCATATTTCGTTGCGTACTACACGAATACGTAATAAAAAATGGGGGTTCCTATTTAAAAGAATGCAGTTGATATCCGTTTGACCTATGGCAGCGCCATCTAGCGGGCCAATCATAGTGCCATCTGGTTCCCCCCGTCAAGCAAGACGAGTTTCGTTCTTTGTAGTTTTTCCGTTTTGATGCTTATTTCGTGAGATATTTGGCCCGGACACTATCAGTGGACCAACCTGTATACAATACACTCAACATGAGCACCATGCGTTGCTGGAGAAACATCGTAACGGTAGTCCATTTCATCCCACACACGTATTAACAGGTTCCTGTTTATTGAATCTACAGCCCCAATAATTCCATTTCTCAGCTCTTGAAGAGTAGCTGCCATAGGTGCGTCAAAGACTTTGTCTGTTATATACTCCCATAGAAAAAAAATGTAAGGGGTGAGGTCTTGTGATGGGGAGAGGCCAAAACCAGTAAATGAAATCATTGGAACCTCCGTGAAGCTGAGGAAACGAACAGTACTGCAGCATGTTAAGGTATGACACTCCTGTCGCAGTTTCCTCTGCAAAAAAGAAAGGCTCATGAACTTCGTCAACAGAAACGTCACTAAACACATTCATGTTCGATGACGACGCCAGGATTTTGTGACCCTCAAATTCTTACGTTATCGTGGTTTACTTTACGCGATAGATGAAACATCGATTCATCTGAAAAGATGAGTCGTTCCAAGGTCCCTCCGCCATATCCTGGAGAATTGAAGTGGAAAATTCGACACGTAAAATGATACCTATACTGATGTAGTCGCCATGTTGCTAACAACAGCACACCTGCGTCAAAACTTTGAACCTTACTCTATCCATTGACATGCGAATGTGGTGACAGTTACTGAACTACGTATATGAAATAAAATCGTCATAAGCTCTCAATGATTTGCGTTAGGACGTTCATACTGTACGGTTCGCCATGGGGCATGACGGGAATTAGTATGGTTTGGCCCACTGTCATTTGGATGGGTTCGTCAATAAGTAACATTGGCGCATTTGGGGAACTGAGAATCCGCATTTTGCGATCTAGAAGTCTCTTCACCCTCAACGGGTGACTGTGTGGTGTACAATGCCTAGTCACGCAATAATGGGTGCGATATCCCATGAGCCGGCCGCGGTGGCCGAGCGGTTCTAGGCGCTTCAGTCCGAACCGCGTGACTGCTACGGTCGCAGGTTCGAATCCTGCCTCGGGCATGGATGTGTGTGATGTCCTTAGGTTAGTTAGGTTTAAGTAGTTCTAAGTTCTAGGGGACTTATGACCACAGCAGTTGAGTCCCATAGTGCTCAGAGCCATTTTTGTTAAGTCCCATAGTGCTCAGAGCCATATGAACCATTTGATATTGTGCTCAGAGCCATATGAACCATTTGATATTCCTTGATGGCACGGTGACTACCGAACGGTACGTGATGGTTTTGGAAGATGATTTCATCCACATTACCCAGGGTGACCCTGATTTTGACAAGATGTGTTTCATGCAAGACGTACTTCAACCCCATCGAAGCAGGAGAGTATTTGATGTCCTGGAAGAGCACTTTGGGGACAGCATTCTGGCCCCCAGAGGCCACTGGCATGGGCTCGATTAACGCCATATTCTCCGGCTCTGAACATATGCGACTCCTTTTTGTGGGCAATCTCCTGCGACTGCAGCCTTGCTTGCTAAATAATAATATCAGTAAAAGCCGAATGAGTGCACGTGTACAGAAGCGTACTGCAGAAATGTGACACGGAGAGATGTAAGTATGGCACAGTTTGGAATAGTGTGTATTTCGAAAACAAATGTACGTAGTACCTCCTTTTACGCAAAAATGGTTCAAGTGGCTCTGAGCACTATGCGACTTAACTTCTGAGGTCATCAGTCGCCTAGAACTTCGAACTAATTAAACCTAACTAACCTAAGGACATCACACATATCCATGTCCGAGGCAGGATTCGAACCTGCGACCGTAGCGGTCGCTCGGCTCCAGACTGTAGCGCCTAGAACCGCACGGTCACTCCGGCCGGCTCCTTTTACGCCAAACAGTTTTTGATGTTTGCATTGTGCTCAGTGCATGCTGTTTTTATTTCATAATTAAAGTGCTCCCACTGAGGTTAATGCAGTATCTCTGAAACACGTGTAGGGCATAGCAAATACTGAATATGTGGGTTTTACGGAGTCGGACGTCCACCATTAAATTTTTATTCAGCAAATACGAAACCAGACAAAGGAGTTATTTCTTTCCTTAATGAGAAAATATACAATGAACACGTTTTTACTGTCGTACTCCTACAGTTACATCACAATATTGTCATCTGATAAACGCAGCACTCTTCAGGAAATAACTACAAAATGGACTTGAGATGACTTCGCGTCCCGTCCTCTGAGGGCCCAATGGGACGGGACATTGCTACCACTGTCTGCTTCGTCGCCAGCAATTTCATCAGTGCGCCGTTTTGCACGCGGTCAGTAACTCGGAGGGAAAGTCGTTGCTTTTTATGTGCCATACTCTTATAGCCGTAATTTTTTTTCCAAGGAAGAGAGCACTTTACGCCGATTGTAAACATGCTCGCGGTCGCCACACCCTAACCCGCCTCCAAGAAATTCCTCTGCCGACGAACGTACCTGTGTGAATGTGGGGGGGGGGGGGGGGTTGAAATGGTTCACACACACACCACGATAGTTAGGTTGCTGTGGGAGAAAAGCCATCAGTGGCTCCTGCGTCGTTTCCGTCACCACAAGTACTGCTGAATTGCCCTCTGCTGGGGGGGGGGGGGGGGGGACGATGGCATCAATTTTATTTCTCTGCGACCGTCTTTAATGTCGACTTTTTTCTGCTTTTATATCAAATTATTGACCTGGCCCGGCTTTCCCTGCGCAGCAAGAAGTATCTACAGCCGGTCGTCTTATCTGGCGGTGCGGTAGTACACAAACTTTCCGCGTGAATCAGTATATCTGCTAGTGAAAATCGTATCAAAATTCCTACTATAATTCCTGTGATTAGCCTTCACATACAGGCAGAAAAACGCGGCGACGGACTCTAATTTATACAGGGTGTTTGTGGTACCTTAAGATGTGTACACGTGCGACTACTTTTTGTGGGGCTATATTAAAGACGAAGTGTACAGCAATAACCCGAAAACCATTGCTGAGCGGCACACAGCCATTCAGGAGGTTATCGATAGCATTCGATGTTCCGACACTTCAGCGGGTCATGCACTATTTTGCTATTCGTCTGTGCCACATCATCGCCAATGATGGCAGGCATATCGAACATGTTATAACCTAAATCCGAATACCTGTACTGACGTTTATATGTTGAAAAAAGTGTGTGCACGCCGTAGTTTGTAACTAGTTATATAGTTCAATAATTGTTACCTTGTAAGTGATATAAGCGAAATATTCTCAGACCTCTAGAAGAACGTAGCAATTCCAATTCAAAAGTAGCTCACAGGAGTAAACATTATCGGACCATCTGTTTAAAAAGTCATGGCTGCTAAGTACTGGCTCGAATTATTAACAGAAGAATGGAAAAATTGGTAGAAGCCGCTCTGGGGAATATCAGTTTGAGTGGGAACACAGGTTTTTAAAGAAGGCAAATCTACATTTGTACTGTAGCATTTGTAGAACTGGAGAAAGCTTTATACAATGTTGTCCGTAATACGCTCCTTGCAATTCTGGAGGTAACAGGGGCTTAGTTTACATTAATTTACCATATAGCATTGTTCACGGACAGGCGAAATACACCAGCAGTGCCAGTGGTATAAAAACGAGTTTTGAACTTAGAGTAGTCTCATTGGTCAGAGTCACAGGGCTTATTCATGTATGAGTAATTGCGTTACATCGCAGTCTCAGTCGGATTGTATTTCCATCAACACGCGCGTTTCGGTTCGTTTGTACCATGTTCTCGTAGCCTGTCTCAGTCGTTACCGGCTCTCTCTGGCCTGGCCCCTAGTACGCATAATATGTAAGTTGAGTTGCCTATCTTGAGGTGCATGAAATACTTTTCTAGCCAGTTTTATTTTACCCATCCTGTACTTGTCGACATATAGAATGTGTTTAGTACATCATGGGCCAGGGGGAAACGCCGACGACTGGAGACGACATGACGGCACAGAAGCAACCGAAACCAGTGTGACATTTGTGGCAACGGAAATAAAGCGTTATTGATACTGTAGCGTAATAAAATTATTTTAAACGTCGTCGGTTAGTTACTTTTCCCTTTCTTTAAGTATTTAGGTGGCTGATAGTCGCAAGAAGTCATTGACATACACAGCTTTCAATAGAAAGCAAGTGTTAATATGCCAATATTTCATTTGACCATGATTTCCGCGTTTTTATCAAAGAAGCGATTTAAAGAATCAGTCCTTCACTGTGAAAATATTGGTTACACACGTGAGGGTGGAAAGAAATGCGTTCAAACCTACGCTGCAGCAGGTAGGAAATGGAATCCGTATAACAAATAAAAAGAATTGATTTTCTGTCTCCTTATTCTTGATCAGTGTATGGAAGGTTTGTGGTTTATGTGGAAACGTATAGAATCGGTGTCATTTCTCTCTGCGCGGATGAGTTCGAGGGCACATGAATTTAAATGGCTGTCGGTTTCCCCTCACTAGCAAGTTTGCTTAGCGCCCGCTTCATGGGGCGAATCGGGAAAACTCGCATAAAGGCGAGACGTGTTTGCCTTTCGGCTGTTGGAGAGATGGGCGCTCTTCGGAGAAACGCGATCCCCTGCCGAACGAGGACGATGTATATATTGAGGGCTGTATGATGGGGCTATGAGGACTTTGAGATTTGGTTTTCGTGGAATCGCGGGGGCCGCCCGCCAAGATGGGTCCACCGCGAAGTAGTGCTCTCCCAGAGAGATCGATGCCTGTAGTGAAGTGATCCCTGGATGGCCAGAGCAGCGTCGAGAGACTAATGTGCTGCTTCTAAACTGCGCCTAATGTAGTAGCTTATGATCTTCTGTGACTCACAAGGCGACCTTATGGAGTACTCCCCCCCTCTCAAAATTTTTCTCGTGCTTCTGGGATTCGACGATCAGTACTCGGACATCGATATCCTTGAGAGGCATGACGCACTTCCCAGAAAAACTGAAAAAATCGTCTTTGAAGATTAAAATATTTCCGAGCGCTGGTAAGTACAAAACATTTGTAGATTACTAATGTATTCGTCGCTAGTTAAACGCGTAGCGTATCTGAATTGCAGTCATAGAGCTGCTCGTGCGAATCTCGCTTACTTTATTTCCATATTTGTTAATTTAGCATCCTCGCCATCGAAATGAACGCAGTTGAGCTGGCATGGGTATCGCAACGGAATAGTGCAAAACGCTGTCACGGAGACCCTACGGGAAGCGTTGCGTGGTTAGAGCCAATGACCCAGTCTTCACCTGGCAGCTATGGGCAGTTCTCGCGGACATCAACTACCTCGGATCTGGCATTCGCCTCACCTCGCACCGTGCTGTTTCCCGTGTGCTTAGTTCATTGAGTCGCTGTTTTTGCTCCGCGGTCCCGTACATTGACTAGCACTTTCTGCATTCAGCTCCCCGGATTTGTAGTCGAGCCATAGTCATGTACTATAGTAATATTTTGTGCCTGCAGTGATGGCATCACGGCGTTGTCACTGCTGTGCAGCTACAAAAATTGTCAGCTAACATTATGACATCATAATTTTTCAACAAAAATAAAATATTTTTTGTCTTTACTGATTGTATAGCTTTTTGGTAAATCAAATTGTATACTTCTGTAACGCTGCTCAATTTTTAGAAATAAAAATAAAAAGGTATCAGTAGTTTTGAGCTCAGTTACCGTGCTTGGAGAAAAATAATAATGAATGAAGAATAGATCCGCCTTTTGCAAGTACACAAATTATTGCTTTGTTTTAGCACCCAAATATGTTTCGCTACAGTTGTGGCATCCTCAGTGTAATTTTTTTATATTATTTTCCTGTGATACACATACATGTAGTTTATTTTAAGTTAAGGAATATGATACAGCAGATTTTGTTGTTATTTAAACTGTATGTACACTTTACCTTTTATTTGGCATTGTGTGCGTCCAGCGACTACCAAACAAAATCAGCCACAGGTCTAAATTAGTACACCATGTCATCTATAAACAGGAGGGATGTCATAAAACCGTCTGCATTGAATTTTTTCGTTTATTATCCAATCTTTAAAACGTAGGTTCTGGTAAAAATTCGTGGCATATACCCATTTTTGCCGTTGCCGTTGCAGTATTTTGCTAGTCCTTAGCTGTGACAAGTTTGTGCTTATGTACCAAACGTGTTTTTGTGTAGTTGAGCTGAACCTGTGGACGTCGATAAAAGTTTTGTGAAGCTTAGGTATGGCGAACTATTTAGTGTAGTTTGTTATTCAAGGATTATATTTCGTATTTTGACACTGTATATTCATGTTTTCTTCTGCTCGTTTGTAAATACTGCGTCCTGTTCTGTTGCTGTGACTTGGACACACGTTTCATTGCACACATTTACGTCTCTGATTCAGTTCTGACTCGTTTGTTTACTGTTTTGTTTTGTTCTGACTTCCGTGAACTTTGAACCTGTTCCTCTTGTTTCCATTCTCTCTCTCTGTCTCCGTGCGCGCGCGCGCGCGCGCGCGCGCGCGTGTGTGTGTGTGTGTGTGTGTGTGTGTGTGTGTGTGTGTGTGTGTGTGTGTGTGTGTGTGTGTTGAATAGTAGTGTGTGTGTGTGTGTGTGTGTGTGTGTGTGTGTGTGTGTTGTCAGTGTTGAATAGTATTTTGTTACATGGTACTGTTTCATCATTGAAAACTTTTTTGCACAGTGTGACAGCTTTCCGGATGCGCTAACTTTCTTATGTTGTTAAAAAGTGGTACAGTTGGTACTGTGCTTTAGGATTTGGCGGTCTTTTTCTACGCCACTACTTTGGTGGTTGTTTTTGATTATGTGGTCAGCAAATGTGGAATGTGGGCTGTCTCCTTTCAGTGGTCTTAAAATGTTCTGAGTATCTTATCCTGAAATTTCAGCGTGTCTGTCCGATGTAAACTGAATCACAAACTGGTGTATACTTGCTTTGTTAAATTTACTTATGGTGTTGTTAGGTATTTTTAATCTTTTACGCAAAGTGTTGTTTATTTTATATGTCATATTTATACCTTGTTTCCTCACGATGTTTCCATCTGTATGTTATCTGTTATCAAATATCAGGCTGTGCCATATTTTCTTATTGCTTGTGGCTTCTTCGTGCTGTGCCTTGTTTTTTGTGTGGTTGTTGCTGGTGTGTGGGTTGTGATTCTATTGTGTGTGTCAGTTATGTTTTTATTTTATGAAACTGAAAGAGATAAAAATTAGACTTCCTAACCATCACAATAGAAAAAAAAACCACAAACATCCGTTCTCAGCAGACACAAAACCTAAAACCGCCAGTACAGTTTTTCATAACAGAGCAAACCACGCGACAGTCCACAAGCTGAGCAGCCTCAGATACCTCCTACACAGACTGAACAGCAGACGGAGATAGCTTCACACAGGAACTAAATATAATCAGACAGATTATTACAGAATAAAAAGTTTAATGATTTAATCCGGCCTGGTGCTGTAATTTGTTTTTCTTGATTTGTTATACAATTGTGCAATTTCAGTCATAGACCATTGTTAAGTATCTAATAAGCGGAAGCACCATACATACTGTTTACTAACAGTCAGTTAAAAGTTAAACATAATAACAAGTCAGATCTTACAATTCATGGCAGCAGCCCCGTTGTAACAATTTTAACGTATTGTCAAATACCGCATTTTCATACTATCAGTAATAAAAAATTAGGATTCCATATCTGTTAACTGACATTTCTGTTAATAAATATGCGATTGAAAAAGAAAATTAATATACTTCTACCGAGATTGCATCTAGTGTCTCTGTGATTGCAATCGAATCACGCCACGCGCTGAGTTACCGAGGAATTAGTTTGCAGTCCACAAATGTTTTGTACTCAGGAGTGCTCGGAAGTCTTCTAACTTCAAAGGCGATTTTTTTCGCCTTGGAGGATTATGCTGCTTTGCTGTAGGAAACTGATTTCCAGGCACTGAGCTTCAAGTCCTGTAATTATGAAGAAAATTGACGCGGACGGTAGATTTATAGGAGATACATATGAGCGATCGGTGATTGCAGAAACAGAAACGGGTTTCAGCGATATCGACAATACGGTTGAGAAGAAAGATCGGTGCAACTGAATCCAAGGAAGCTTTATTCTGGAATAAGTGTTGGTAAATTCCGAACGAATTGGATAGAATATCAGCTCCGTGTCTCCATTGGCAGCATACCTTACATGTTACTAAATAAAATATAATACACTCCAGTAAACGCAGAACTTCGATAGTTTTTTAGTTAAGCAAATGTTACGAAGATGAAAATAAATTGTAAGCAGTTCATATGGACATTTGGGACAGTTATGGAAAAATTATTGTGTAGTAGTCTAGGGCACTTTTACGATCTATTTTGTAGTACTCTTCAATTGTTTGGAATCATTGATCCGGAAGAAATATGTAGATGCCAAGAATTCAGAAACATGCAGTCAGATTTATAACCGGCAAATTGTCAGTACGAAAATGTGACGGAAATGCTCAGGCATCTTAATATGGAAATATTTTGCTGCGAAACGGAACGAGCTGGCACATTGGTTTAAACGTTGGGTTTCTATTAGAGAGGAGCGTTGTTGATATCCCCGTGGAACCTTGGAAATGTAGATTGTCTGACTGCTCTAGATCAGTTAAGGCAAATTCAGAGATGTGTTCTTCAGAAAAAGCTGCCGCCGATTTATTGTTCCATTCTTTTCCAGTCCAAATGCTGCTCCATCTGTAACGACGGAAACTAACGAAAATTCAGTTCTAGTTTTCATTTCTCTTACTATCCAGCGATGTAGTCTTTAACGATTTCAGTCTTCACATCTTTACATATCTAACGTGATGAATGAGTGGTTAAACGTCAGTCTGCAAATCCATACGATTGTATTTAAATACCCATATGGCCGCCGGCCGCTGTGGCCGAGTGGTTGTAGGCCCTTCAGTCCGGAACCGCGCTGCTAATACGGTCGCAGGTTCGAATCCTGCCTCGTACATGGATGTGTGTGACATCCTTAGGTTAGTTAGGTGTAAGTGGTTCTAAGTCTAGGGGACTAATGACCTCAGATGTTAAGTCCCATGGTGCGCAGAGCCATTTGAACCCAGATGGCCCTACGACGTTTCACCGTACTTAGACGTTCGTTTGTGTGTTTGTGTGTTTGTGTGTGTGTGTGTGTGTGTGTGTGTGTGTGTGTGTGTGTGTGAGAGAGAGAGAGAAAGAGAGAGAGAGAGAGAGAGAGAGAGAGAAAAGTCTTCCAGTTGGACTACGATGCACTGGAGAACACTGTACAGTGTTGAAACTAACTGTATTACTGTGACGGCTTAACATACTTTTAGGTACGTATGTGGCTGTTAAACTTAGTGTGTAATACTCAAGCAGTGATGATGTTGCCGTAATCAGCAAAAATGCGCCATCACATTGTGAGCTGACGCTTCTGCCAGCGCACACTTTTCAATGAGACTGTGCTGGCTGTGTTGTGATACTCAGTTACGTCTGCGTCACTGTTTATTCTCGGCACGTTTTCTGAGCGCAGCCCACACGTGCACACCGAAGTTAGCAAACGGACGTTGCACGCCGTTCGTCGTGAGGCTGGGAGGGCCAGCTTTCTGCGGAAAAATGGCTTCTCTGCTGTCGTTTCCTCTCCGCTACTTCGCCGTCGACTCATTCCGTCGTCTTTAATATTTTCGAGCACTGCCCATTCAACTCCCCTCGAAGTCCGTGCCCTAATTGGTTGCTCAAAGAAGTTTCTCAATTATGAACGCCAGGTCACGAACTTGGAGGTATGGCTGCTGCTTGTTGAGTTCGCCAGTGTATTTCCAGTTCACAGCTGGCGGTGGGGTGGGAACCGTTCCTTGTTACGATATATTTCGATTGCTGTTCACTACTGCCTTAAGAACTCTTTTTTTTTTTTTTTTTTCGTTTATATCTCTCTCCTTATCGTTTGCTTTTTGTTTACTTGCCTCTGGAGAGATTTGTACAGCAAACATTTTTAAAATTAATGCTTTCACACAATATCTACTCGGAGTATTTATACAAAATAACTTGATATAATTAGATGTATCGCAGAAAAACCCTTGACACATTGGAAATAATAATTTTTGCATGTTTGTTTGGATGGCGTGTTATGCGCTCCAGTCGTCATTGTGTCAACACGCAAGCTAATACAAACTTCTTTACTGAAACGAATGAGTGGTGTCTGTTCTTTCGGACATTCGCGATCATGGAGGACATCGACGGGGGTTGCGGTTAGGCGGCGCTCAGTGGTAGTGTGAGGGGACCGGCGAGCGTGCCTGGGCACTCTGCTGTTGTGACCGTAGAAAATTTTAATTTTTATTCTTGCTTTCGTGAATAAGAGTCCAGGCTCCATAGGCAAACAGCCAGCCGACATTAAGAAATAGTCCACCAGGACGTAGGGACAAGATAAGCGACGGAGGCTGCCATGTATGGCTTGTTGATCAAATAACTTAAAGTGTTTGACTTCCTGCCAGAGGAAGCAGCATGAATCAAACTTGCGCAATGGAAGACGCAAACACCATTGCGGTAATACAGCAAGAAAGAGTGTCAGTCACGGGCGGAAAAGACTCGTGTGGAACCGAAGGCATTCTTGCGCAAGCCAACCAATTAGAAACGAGAGTGTCATGTAGAACCTGCGCATTTGCGTTAAACATTGCGTCTGGGTGCCGCAGTGGATGACGTAACTGCCTCGTAAGCAGGAGATACCGGGTTCAACGGCCAGTCCGGTATACATTATCATTCGTCGCCGCTGATTCCGCCTAAAGTCCCTATGCAGCTGATATCATTAGTTCCTTTTCTTTTCTCCCCCCGCCCCCCTCCTCCAATTTCAATTTACACGATGGAAATCTTGCTCTGTATTAGCTGCGCCTCTCGAAAATGGTAAACAGTCTAAAATAGTCAGAATGTAAGTGTAATAATTGACCAACTAAATACAATAAATAACAATGATTATCTTCTTACCACGGCTTCTGAAGTCAGTTTGCCGGCCGGTGTGGCCGAGCGGCTCTAGCCGCGTCAATCTGGAACCGCGCGACCGCTACGGTCGCAGGTTCGAATCCTGCCTCGGGCATGGATGTGTGTGATGTCCTTAGGTTAGTTAGGTTTAAGTAGTTCTAAGTTCTAGGGGAGTGATGACCTCAGATGTTAAGTCCCATAGTGCTCAGAGTCATTTGAACCATTTTGAAGTCAGTTTTCTTGCTTGTCTGTTGTTGATGGGGCAGCATCAGAAGTATGTAAAACATTTTTCATTTCTTAATTTTTTGCCTGACAAAATATTAGTCGCCTCTTTAAAAGAGAGTGACGTGGTGTGTAAGTGCCGGTATGTAATCACCGCGATGAAATGGGCCGACATGACAGAATGGCGCATATTTGCTGATTACGGCAACATCATCACTGCTTGAGTATTACACACAAAGTTTAACAGCCACATACGTACCTAAAAGTATGTTAAGCCGTCACAGTAATACAGTTAGTTTCAACACTGCAGTGTTCTCCAGTGCATCATAGTCATGATAACACTTGTGAATGAAGTTGTCCGATTTGTCGGTATATCAGCGAGGGCTGTAAAATGTGTCCTCTAGAAATGCTCTACTTGCAGCCATGTAATAATACAACATAAGAGCAGTGATCGTAAAATTATCGTAACCGACAGGAACAGGAGACGAATATCACGCCTTGTCAATGACAATCCGTTTCAAACCCCATAAGAACTGAGTCTGTCTATGAATGCAGGTCGTCTCAACGTCGTTTCCGAGCGAACACTGCGAAGGGAAATGCATGCAGTGAGCATTTGGAGTCGGATTCGGTCGGCCTCAGCTCACTGCTGCACGTCTTCAGTGGACCTCCCAACACAGAAACAGAACAGCAGCTCACTGAGGCGTGTAGTTTGCTCGACGGGCCGCGATGTTGCATCTTTGAAATGATGCAAGGCGGCGAGTGCACCGACGATCCCACATGGCGCTTACTGGGCTCGTATTTCACGCCAGAGGTGGTTCCGCAGCGTTTTAGGGGTATTTTAACTACGGTAATTTGGGCCTTACATTCAGGGTACCGTAAAATTAATCAGATTGTATATTTAAACATTATCGGTGACCAAATAGGGCTCGTCGTTGTGGCCGAGCGGTTCTAGGCGCTTCAGTCCGGAACCGCGCTGCTGCTACGGTCGCAGGTTCGTATCCTGCCTCGGGCGTGGATGTGTGTGATGTCCTAAGGTTAGTTAGGTTTAAGTAGTTCTAAGTCTAGATGCCCTCAGATGTTAAGTCCCATAGTGCTCAGAAGCATTTAAACCACTTGACCAAATAGGCCTCTTGCCATTTCTTCTAAATCCTACGGATACTCTCGTCTTCCGCAGCGACAGCAGCTGTGTTCACAAGCCTGTACTGTTACTTTCCTGGTTTCGCGAACACACCGGTACCCTGCACCCCACGACTGACGCTCTAAATCACCTCATCGTAATGCCACAGAAAATAAACGCTCCAATTACATTGATGTGGCCACCTGTCAAAAAGCTGAACAATCACCTTTTGCATCGCGGACCACTGTGAAACATGCAGGAAGAGTGTCAGTGAAGCTCTGGAAGGTGCCGACAGGAATGTGGATCCATGGTGATTCCAATGCCGTGGCCAGCTACGCTAGATTCCTCAGCTGAAGGCCCATGCCGCTAACACCCCAAACGAAGTGCTCCTACAGATCCTCGATTCAGTTCAAATCCAAGGTGGCCAGGGGAGTACGTGGTGCTCTTATAACCATGCACGTACACTGCAAGCTGTGTGCCCAGTTGCATTGTCCTGCCGGTAGAACCCACCGTGTCGAGGAAAAACAAACTGCATGCACGGTGTACATGGTCCCCTGTGCCTTTCATCATAACGAGGTCACCCAGGGAATGCTCTCCGGCCTGTACCCTTCCGACGATGTTTCAGGCTACTTGCTTTCAAACCTTTTACGCCAAATACACGCAAATGGTCTTTGGTCCGATGTAGCATAAAACGTGATTCATCTGAAAAGGCCACCTACCGCCACTCACTTGACGTCCAGTTGCGGTATTGGCCTGCAAATTCCAACCATCGTCGCCGATGAACAGCAGCTGCTGCGAAGGCCCTTACGCAGCAGCGTTCGCTGAATGATCATTGAAGAGAAACGGTTGTTTGCCCTTGTTCATGTGGGCGTTCGGCTGCTCAACAGTTGCGCGTCTATTCGCCTGTACACATCTCCGCAGCAGTGGTTCACTTCTGCCATCTATGGCCCGTGGTGCACCACAGTTGCTTTTATGCCGGTTTTGGATAGTGCCATTTTGCCATGCACGCTATACTTTAACCCGGCACGCGAACAACTTACTAACTTAAATGTTTCGGAAATGCTTCCACCCTTGGTCCGAAAGCAAATGATAATGCTCTTTTGGACGTCAGATAAATCACTCCTTTTCCGAATTAAGACAACGCCTACACTATTTTCCGTGTCCCACCTACATGCTTTATATATCTTCCATTGCTAGTGCTGCCACTTGCCGTCTGGGAGTAGCTATTACACTTTGAAGTGGAACATAGGCGGTGACCACATTAATGTGGCTGGACGAAGGAGCGAGTGAGACGTACCCGTTGTCGTCCGCCGCCGGTGTCCCATCAGTTCGCTTATCTCGACGACAAGTCTCCCCTAAATTCCAATGAACGTCGTCGATTTTTGAAATAGTCATTTATCCGCCAAGATGGACGGTACTGCTCAAACTTGAGCGGTGACTGTCATTAGCCGACGTAGTCATGGTGGGATAGAAGCTCTGTGAGGGGGGGGGGGGGGGGGAATTTCGAAAAGTCGCGCCAATACCATTCCGTGTTCCTGTATCAACCATCACGTTAGAAGACGTTTCGTACTACGCCACTTAACTATCTACATGCTCAAATGTAAAGAACAGCAGTCAATCGTAGAATTGGTAAATTAATTCCAGATCTGGATTTCGAATAGATGTTCATCGTTCCGTTACCAAAAGAGCCATATGCCTATAAGCCTAGGACTATATGACTCTTCTGGTAATGGACCGATGATGACTGTGTTATAATCTCGTAAATCTAGATCGGCAGTAAATTACGAATTATGCGATAGACTCCTGTCCTTTACATCAAAATATTCAACGGTCGCTCGTCACCGCAACTCTGCTTGTATTGAGTGGTGGAGTCTTGCACACTTCGCTCCGTCTGTAGAACACGGCCCACGTGCCACGATGAGCACAGCTCTACTGTGTACTCTGCTCCCGTGACACCATTGCCTGCAGGGCATAAATACACTCCGGCCCCAAAACCCAGCATTCGTGTTCGCCGTGGCATGCTAATGCGCTTGAATAATTGAAATCTTATTTAACCTCGTAACCTTTCAAAAAAGGATATCTCTGTAGACATTTAAGGGGGAAAGCTGCAGATAAAATCCGACGCTTCATGCTACCTGATGTCTCATTACCGAGCCGTGTACACCGAAAGCCAATGTAAGGTGCCTGGCGGAAGGCACTCGATTGCTTTCCCTTCCCATTCGCGACGAAGCATGCCTCCGTAAGAATCCAGATAGCGATCTTATGGCACTTTAACATAGCTTGCATTGGGGTTGTGGAATCGTTAAATAACACTCTCTCGTAAAAAGAACATCATCCTTGAAACTTCCTGGCAGATTAAAATTGTGCGCCGGACCGAGACTCGAACTCGGGACCATTGCCTTTCGCGGACAAATGCTCTACCATCTGAGCTACCCAAGCACGACTCACGCCCCGTTCTCACAGCTGTACTTCCGCCAGGACCTCGTCTCCTACTTTCCAAACTTCACAGAATCTTCCTGCGTACCTCAGTCCGGTAACATCATCCTTATTCTAAGATTCAGATGTAACTTCCCTTCTCATTTCAGTAACACACTAGTACTAGATGAAACGGCGGCGTGTAGTCTTAGAAATACTTTAGTGTATTTGATTACAGATAAGACATTTTACTGCGAGGTTGTCTTTGCGAATATATATGTGTAGTAATCTCATTAAAACGGTCCTTTTAACCTCAGACTTGTATTCAGCGTATACTGTGAGTTGACAAAAGTCTTGGAATACCTCCTACTCGTACTATCGTGTCGGGGCTCCTGTTGCCCAACGTAGTGCAGCAGCTCGACGTGGCGTGGACTCAACAAATCGTTGGAAGTCCCTTCAGATGTATTCAGTCATACTGCCTCTATAGCCGTCCATAGTTGCGAGTGTTGCCGGTGTAGGATTTTGTACGGAAACGATCCCTCTATTATGGCCATTACATGTTGGTTTGGATTCACACTGGGCGATCTTGGTGGCCAAATCATTCTCTCCAATTTTCCAGAATTTTCTTCAAACCGATTACGAACAATTCTGGCTGGTGACATGGCGCACTGTCATTCATACAAATTGCATCGTTGTTTGGGAACATGAAGTCCTTGAATGGCGTAAGAAGGTCTCCAAGTATCCGAACATAACTATGTTCTGTCAATGATGAGTTCAGTTGGACCAGAAGACTCAGTCCATTCCATGTAAACACTGACCACAACATTATGGAGCCACCACCAGCTTGTACAGTACCTTGTCCATGGCTTCGTGCGGTCTCGGCCCCCCTCAGCTCTTACCATATGAAATCGGAACACATCTGACGAGACCATGATTTTCCAGCCGTCAAGGGCCCAACCACTATGGCACTAGCCCTGAAGAGACGTCACAGGCGATGTGCTGTTAGCGAAGGCGCTCGCGTCGGTCGTCTGCTGCCATAGCCAATCCATGCCAGATTTCGCCGCACTGTCCGGACTGATACGTTTGTCGTACGGCCAATATTTATTTCTGCTGTTATTTCACGCAGTGTTGCTTCTCTGTCAGCAGTGACAAATCTACGCACACGGCACTGCTGTCAGTGGTTAAGTGAAGGCCGTCGGCCACTGCGTTGTCTGTGGTAAGAAGTAATACCTGAAATGTGTTACTCTCGGCACACTCTTGACACCGGGGATCTCTGAATATTGTCTTCCCTAACGGTTTCCAAAGTGGAATATCCCATGCGTCAGATTCAACTACCATTCCACGTTCAGAGTCAGTTAATTCCAGACGTGCAGCCATAATCACGTGAGAAACCTTTCCACATGAGAACCACCTGAGTTCCAATGACAGCTCCACCGATGCACTGCCGTTTTATACCTTGCGTACGCGATACTACAGCCATCTGTATATGTGCATATCGCTGTCCCATGACCTTCGTCACCTCAGTGTAAGTACGTTATTTCTTAACTAGTCTTAGGTCTGTTGTGGTTGATAGCTTACACCCAAACGTCCAGATGTCTGTCAGATCGGTACCAAACGTTGTGTATCGATAGTGTATCAACCAAAACACCGACATATTTCGTGCTGTGTGCTGTCGTCCAGGACAACGTGCGTAAACGATAATAAATACGTACTGCATGACCTACGGGGCACAGGAAAAGTTTAACTATGAGCGTCTGTCGTCTAGACCTCCCGTGGGGAAGTCGGTAGATTGTTAATTTTTCATACGAAGTGCCATGGATTCGAGCCCTGGTCATGTCAATTTTTGTACTGCAGTACCTGTGAAACTGTTTTACGGGAAAGAACTTGCCCCCCTTCTAACAGCCGTGTACCGCAAGTCTCTAGAGGAACGGAGGGTTCCAAATGATTGGAAAAGAGCACAGGTAGTCCCAGTCTTCAAGAAGGGCCGTCGAGCAGATGCGCAAAACTATAGACCTATACCTCTGACGTCGATCTGTTGTAGAATTTTAGAACATGTTTTTTGCTCGAGTATCATGTCGTTTTTGGAAACCCAGAATCTACTTTGTAGGAATCAACATGGATTCCGGAAACAGCGATCGTGTGAGACCCAACACGCTTTATTTGTTCATGAGACCCAGAAAATATTAGATACAGGCTCCCAGGTAGATGCTATTTTTCTTGACTACCGGAAGGCGTTCGATACAGTTCCGCACTGTCGCCTGATAAACAAAGTAAGAGCCTACGGAATATCAAACCAGCTGTGTGGCTGGATTGAAGAGTTTTTAGCAAACAGAACACAGCATGTTGTTATCAATGGAGAGACGTCTACAGACGTTAAAGTAACCTCTGGCGTGCCACAGGGGAGTGTTATGGGACAATTGCTTTTCACAATATATACAAATGACCTAGTAGATAGTGTCGGAAGTTCCATGCGGCTTTTCGCGGATGATGCTGTAGTATACAGAGAAGTTGCAGCATTAGAAAATTGTAGCGAAATGCAGGAAGATCTGCAGCGGATAGGCACTTGGTGCAGGGAGTGGCAACTGTCCCTTAACATAGACAAATGTAATGTATTGCGAATACATAGAAAGAAGGATCCGTTATTGTATGATTATATGATAGCGGTACAAACACTGGTAGCAGTTACTTGTGTAAAATATCTGGGAGTATGCGTGCGGAACGATTTGAAGCGGAATGATCATATAAAATTAATTGTTGGTAAGGCGGGTACCAGGTTGAGATTCATTGGGAGAGTGCTTAGAAAATGTAGTCCATCAACAAAGGAGGTGGCTTACAAAACACTCGTTCGACCTATACTTGAGTATTGCTCATCAGTGTGGGATCCGTACCAGATCGGGTTGACGGAGGAGATAGAGAAGATCCAAAGAAGAGCGGCGCGTTTCGTCACAGGGTTATTTGGTAACCGTGATAGCGTTACGGAGATGTTTAACAAACTCAAGTGGCAGACTCTGCAAGAGAGGCGCTCTGCATCGCGGTGTAGCTTGCTCGCCAGGTTTCGAGAGGGTACGTTTCTGGATGAGGTATCGAATATATTGCTTCCCCCTACTTATACCTCCCGAGTAGATCACGAATGTAAAATTAGAGAGATTAGAGCGCGCACGGAGGCTTTCAGACAGTCGTTCTTCCCGCGAACCATACGCGACTGGAACAGGAAAGGGAGGTAATGACAGTGGCACGTGAAGTGCCCTCCGCCACACACCGTTGCGTGGCTTGCGAAGTATAAATGTAGATGTATATGTAGACATCTTCCTGGCATGTTAAAGGACTGTTCGGACTTTGTAGATCTATGGCGGTGCTGTCACCTAGTATCAGTTATTATTATTATTATTATTATTATTATTATTACTGCTGCTGCTGTTACTGTTAATACTTCCTCACGTATGACGCAATTGTTTCTTTATTCTTCTGTTGCGAAACTTCTGTGCACAATACTTTTTCATGTTAGGAACATGTTGTCCGATGCAACACTTTCACATGTTCTGCAGTACTAACTGGCAAGACCGAGCGGTTCTAGGCGCTACAGTCTGGAACCGCGCGACTACTACGGTCGCAGGTTCGAATCCTGCCTCGGGCATGGATGTGTGTGATGTCCCTAGGTTAGTTAGGTTTAATTAGTTCTTAGTTCTAGGGGACTGATGACCTCAGAAGTTACGTCCCATAGTGCTCAGAGCCATTTGAACCAAGTCATGAGACAGGTCGGAGCAAGGCAGTAGCATACTACATCCGATAAGGCCACACCTACGTAAGAACTGAGCTGATCACACCAGTCTTAAGGCTTAGTACAGCTGTCGTTGGCATAAATAGATAGTTGTAGATCTCCTGGTTACGGATACGCGCTTCTTACTACACTACTGGCGATTAAAATTGCTACACCACGAAGATGACGTGCTACAGACGTGAAATTTAACCGACATGAAGAAGATGCTGTGATATGCAAATGATTAGCTTTTCAGAGCATTCACACAAGTTTGGCGCCGGTGGCGATACCTACATCGTGGTGACATGAGGAAAGTTTCCAACCGATTTCTCATACACAAACAGCAGTTGACCGGCGTTACCTGGTGAAACGTTGTTGTGATGGCTCGTGTAAGGAGGAGAAATACGTACCATCACGTTTCCGACTTTGATAAAGGTCGGATTGTAGCCTATCGCGATTGCGGTTTATCGTATCGCGACATTGCTGCTCGCGTTGGTCGAGATCCATTGACTGTTAGCAGAATATGGAATCAGTGGGTTCAGGAGGGTAATACGGAACGCCGTGCTGGATCCCAACGGCGTCGTATCACTAGCAGTCGAGATGACAGGCATCTTACCCGCATGGCTGTAACGGATCGTGCAGCCACGTCTCGATCCCTGAGTCAACAGATGGGGACGTTTGCAAGACAACAACCATCTGCACGAACAGTTCGACGACGTTTGCAGCAGCACGGACTATTAGCTCGGAGACCATGGCTGCGGTTACCCTTGACGCTGCATCACAGACAGGAGCGCCTGCGATGCTGTACTCAACGACGAACCTCGGTGCACGAATGGCAAAACTTCATTTTTTCGGATGAATCCAGGTTCTGTTTACAGCATCATTACGTCGCATCCGTGGGAACACAAATTGGAAACATGTATTCGTCATCGCCATACTGGCGTATAACCAGGCGTGATGGTATGGGGTGCAATGGGTTACACGTCTCGGTCACCTCTTGTTCGCATTGACGGCACTTTGAAAAGTGCACGTTACATTTCAGACCGTGGCTCTACCCTTCAATCGATCCCTGGGAAACCCTATATTTCAGCAGGATAATGGACGACTGCATGTTGCAGGTCATGTACGGGCCTTTCTGGATAGAGATTCAAATGGTTCAAATGGCTCTGAGCACTATGGGACTCAACATCTTAGGTCATAAGTCCCCTAGAACTTAGAACTACTTAAACCTAACTAACCTAAGGACATCACACACACCCATGCCCCAGGCAGGATTCGAACCTGCGACCGTAGCAGTCCCGCGGTTCCGGACTGCAGCGCCAGAACCGCTAGACCACCGCGGCCGGCTTCTGGATAGAGAAAATGTTCGACTGCTGCCCTAGCCAGCACATTCTCCAGACCTCTCACCAATTGAAAACGTCTGGTCAATGGTGGCCGAACAACTAGCTCGTCACAATACGCCAGTCACTACTCTTGATGAACTGTGGTGTTTTGGTGAAGCTGCATGGGCAGCTGTACCTGTACACGCCATCCAAGCTCTGTTTGACTCAATGCCCAGGCGTATCAAGGCCGTTATTACGGCCAGAGGTGGTTGTTCTGGGTACCCATTTCTCAGGATCTATGCACGCAAATTGCGTGAAAATGTAATCACATGTCAGTTCTAGTATAATATATTTGTCCGATGAATACCCGTCTATCATCTGCATTTCTTCTTGGTGTAGCAATTTTAATGGCCAGTGGTGTATATTCAAGAGAAAGTTGAAAATGTTTCAAAATGTCAAATACATTTCTGGATGTTAGGCTGGAGTGACGAATCCATTTATCTGCAAAATTGTTGGACAGTTGACCCAGTTGTTTTCTCGGCTTTTGTGCACGATGATCTCAGACTTAGGCGGCATCTGTCCCATCATAGTGTGTTGTAAACGATATTGTAAGCAACCGTGTTCGGTGGAGTTACAAGACACGCTGTCTTTATTTGTGCCAAAAAAAAAAAAGGAAACAGATGAAGAAAATTTGAGAGTTGTAGGGAGAAATAACCGCACCCTCCGGATCGCGAGGGTGTGGGGCGGTTCAGCTGTCTCCATAGAAGCAGCGGCTGCGTATTGATTGCGGCTGCAGACGGTGGGCGCGTGCACGCTGCCAGCAGGAGGGCACCCGCGTAACACGGACAGCACGTGGTGCGCACGGCGGGGTCACGCCCACGCCATCGATCAGCGACACGCGACTCCCATCTGGCGCCCAGGGAACTCGTCTGGACGCCCCACCTGCCGGGGGCGCGCTGGCCCGGCAAGGCACCTCCGCCGCCCGTTCACATTATCATAAACAACACACCACTCCACACCGGCTGGAACCCAGAAAAACGCTATCGAAATGTGCTGCAAGTGACCGAGTAAGTTGCCGATACACATCCACGGCTGTTTGCGTCCATGCTGACTGCAGAGCCTCCCACAGGTGCAACAGGGAAACATGGTGGAAGGTCAACACAGCGAACGCAACGATCGAGGTGTTGAAGTCTGTTTACTCGAAACTGAGCGATACTGACGTCAGCGGTCAAGGTTTCTAGGGAACAAAATTTTGACGTCACTTTGACAAAGAACGGTATCAAGCTATTGCAAAACGCCGAAGTCAGCCAGGTTGAACTAATGCAATAATGATGCGTTCAGTTGGACCAGACCATTCCACATAAACACAATCCACACTATTAAGCGTAGCTTCCCGTACCGTCTTTCTGGCTGGTCCTCCCTAAAAACCGAGCGAGGTGGCGCAGTGGTTAAACACTGGACTCGCATTCGGGAGGACGACGGTTCAATCCCGCGTCCGGCCATCCTGATTTAGGTTTTCCGTGATTTCCCTAAATCGCTCCAGGCAAATGCCGGGATGGTTCCTTTGAAAGGGCACGGCCGACTTCCTTCCCCATCCCCCCCTAATCCGATGAGACCGATGACCTCGCTATCTGGTCTCCTTCCCCAAAACAACCCAACCCCAACTTCCTAACAAGTGCTGCGTATGTTGGCCGACATCGCACCGAAGAAATTCATTTGGTTCGCTGGCGCAACCTGTTGAAGAATTAGGGAACACGTTCTGTGCACACGTATTGTCAGACATCAGGCGAATGCTAATAGCTTCTATAAAAAAATAAAACGTTCGCTGTGTTTGTCCATGGAGTCCAGAGCGTAGGAGACAAGGACGCCGAGGCAGTCGCAGTGTTCTTAAGTTCGGGAAAGCATTTGACACAGTTTTGCACTGTAGTTTAATGAGCAAGGTACGAGCTCATCGATTATCGAACCAGATTCGTGACTGGATTCAGGACTTGCTAATAAACAGAACTCAGTACGTCATTCTAAACGAGATGAAATCGACAGATTTCTCGAGTACCCCAGGGGGATGTTGGAGGCCACGTTCAAACTCACTTAAGTCTTGGTAACTTTCCATTGTAGCAGCAATAGCTGATCTAACAACTGTGCCGACCGCGGCGCCGTATTCTGTCTGTTTATATATCTCTGTATTTGAATATGTATGTCTATACCAGTGTCTTTGGCGCCTCAGTGTATAATTTATTACTGCTACACCAGCAAGTCGTTCGACCAAAGATGCTTAGCGCTATCCTTGTGAAGCTGGAGCATGTCACGAGTCTGGTATATGAGGGTTCGACAAAAATTTGGAGACACTGCGAGAAATGCGTGCTTGAAAATAAATACAGATGCTAGCTTGGCTTGCAGGTAGCGCAGTTGTATGTGACCACGGACGGCACCTTCGTTATGTCCCCAATACGTTCCAGGCCTGAATAGTATTCTATGTAATTGTGAGTACATTATATCGGATCTAAGTGAACTCAAACGTGGGTAAATTGTTGGTGCCCGTAAGACGGGCACATACATAAACAAGGTAACCACAGTGTTTGGAGTGTAAAGAGAGGCACCATATCTCTGATTTATACAGTACCGCATAAAGGGAAAAACGGGGAAACATCATTCGCTAAGTGAAAACGCAGACGAAACTGTGTGTTAAGTGATCATGACAAACGGTTGTTGAAATGGATTGTGACGAAAAATAAGAGGACGACAGCCGCAAAAGTCACTGTAGAAATGAATGAAGCACAACCATACCCTGTCGGCACTAAAACAACACGGAGTTCAACAAACAGCGAATTGAAGGGCGAGCCGGAGGTCCAAAACAACCTATCAGTGATGAAAATGCTCATAAGAGGAAAACGTGGTGCCGAAGCTGTAAGACGAGGACAACGAAGTAACGGAAGAAAGTCATATGGTCTAATGAGTCTTGTTTCATTCTGTTTTCAACTTCTTGCCGAGTTTACGTCTGATGTACATCGACCAAAGCCTTCCAATGCAGATTGATTGTTTCCAGGAGTGAAACATGGTGGGGGTTCGGTGATGATTTGTACAGCTATATGGTGGTATTCCGTGGGCCGCACAGTTACTCTGCAAGGTTGCATTACTGCCAAGAATTTGTGACCGTTTTGACTGATCTGGTCCGTCCCATGGTACTGTATTTCTTCCGCAATGGTGGTGCTGTATTCCAAGATGACAGGCCCCTCTGCACACAGTTCGCATGGTCCAGTACTGGTTTTATGAGCACGAGTATGAACTGTCGCGTCTTCCCCCGTCACCGCAGTCACCATATCTCAATATTATTGATCCTTAATGGTCTTGAGAGAGAAGTGTGCGTGATCGCAATCCATCTCCATCGTCGTTACCTGAACCGGCCACTGTTTTGCAGGAAGAAATATGTAACACTCCCTTGAAAAGCATACAGGGCCTGTATTTATCCATTGCGAGACGACTAGAAGCTGTTTTGAATGCCATCGGGTTTCCATCAGCGTATTAGCCATGGTAATGGGTTGTGTTTTGGTGTTTCAAAATTTTTCCCTATCCCCCGTAAATTTAAGTGTTATGGAAGTCATTTCTGAACGTCGTTGTCTGGAGTATAACCTTGTACGGTAGTGAAACGTGGACGATAAGCAGTTCAGACGAGACGAGAACGGTAGCGTTTGAAATGTGGTGGTACGGAAGGATGCTGAAAATTAGAACAGTAGGTCGCCTTACTAATTACGAGACATTGAATCGGTTTCGGGAGAAAAGAAATTTATGGCACAATTTGACTAAAATAAGGGATGTGTCATATTTTGAGGCTCGAAGTAATAAGGTAAGCAAATTGAAATGAACGTAGCTTACTACACTCGTAGTTATTCGGAGTTGAAAAGCCTTGCACAGGATAGGAAACTTTATTCGTTAGTGATATTTCCACGTATGATTTTAGGTCACTATTACTGGAGTTTGTCCCACAGGGTATGACGTTTGTGGAGATCATTTAACTCAATTTATACAGGGTGTTTCAAAGGCAGTGGCTTTTAGGGTTAGTAGAGGGCACTTGTAGATAAAGTTTTGATATGGAAATCTACCGTTTGGATGTCACATAAGATTGAAAAAATGGTTGAAATGGGTCTGAGCACTGTGGGACTTAACAGCTGAGGTCATCAGTCCCCTAGAACTTAGAACTACTTAAACCTAACTAACCTAAGGACATCACGCACATCCATGTCCGAGGCAGGATTCAAACCTGCGCCGTAGCGGTCGCGCCGTTCCAGACTGAAGCGCCTAGAACCGCTCGGCCACACCGGCCGGCTAAGATTGAAGTCGGATCACTTTCAAACCTGCCGTTCCTGTGCTCTGCAGTAGCCCACAGCATGGACCATTTATCGAGTACTGGTCATTAGGTATCTTCCTACATAACGAAGGGTGTCGTCTTAAAAGTCCCTGGAACACCACAGTCAACTCTCCTCGTAGCTCTTCTCAGTCTTCGTCCATACCGTGAAACGGGAAATTTGAAAGTGATTCGATCTTCAAGTCATTTTACATGTAAGCTATACATTTCCTTATCAAAAGCTTATCTATCAAGTCCCCTCTAAAACCCTTAGAAATCGGTAATAGGAATTCTGAAAGACCCTGTTTACACTTCTTGTGGCTGGGTAAACAATGGCCCTCCACCGCCTCCTATGCCTCAGCTGCTGCTACGACATACCGAGTGGTTGCTCTGGTATCGAAGTTCGGAAATAAGAGGAAACATCAGTGGCGCCGGAAGGTTGAGTGAGACCTGGAGACGTGCTCAGATGGTCTAACAGCAAAGGCATCTGCTTCCGAAAAGTAGGAAATATACGTTCGGGTCACGCACAGTTGTTCCATTGTAAGCATAACTTTATTAATGTCCTTACTTCAGGTGACTGATGGGCTATTTCCATAAAAAAAGACCACGGCAGCATTTTTACAGCACTCTTCTCCACCTGAGCTTGTGGTTCGTATGTGACGTAGTCAGTGTCGATGGCACGTCGTTAAGCACCAAAAGTCTCTCTCTTCCCGCGACCAAATTTTTTAAAATAGTAAATATTTGACTTGAAAACTTTATTTCAGCCGATATACACCTTCCATATCTGATGATTTGGAATCGCGTGTACTCTCGATCTGTCCCGCAGATCGGCAGTGTGATATGAAATATCTGCTTATTCTTTTCGGAGTAGGAGGCAGCCTACCTCTGCTGGAGATTGCGGAAATGCCACAAAAGAAACTCGCTGAATGACCAGATTGGTGGGCTGCATTTCCTACGCTGTTATTTTCCCAGCCGTCGCCGGGCATTCTCCCCGCTGCATAATGGAGCACAAGGACCATTCAGAAGCGTCGCGATTTCCGCTCTCTCCCTCCGCGGACCCTACGGGCTCCGTCTGAATATTTCAGCCGGGTTGCTTCCTCCTGCTGTCCTCTGGGAGGGCTGCAGCAGCCTAGCCTCCCGTACCGTCTTTCTGGCTGGTCCACCCTAACAAGTGCTGCGTATGTTGGCTGGACATCGCACGCTGCTGTCGTTCACATTATCCTCACAAAGCTCCGAAATACGATGTTGCTTTCATGTGACTCACGCCTATGGGACACGAGGAATTTTGAAAGAAGACGTCCCTTTTAAAAAATCTACTTATCCATTCCATCAGGGAATCGTAATAAGGCTAGTATTATGATTAGGACTTCATAACTGTTGTTCTCGGCATAAATTATAATGGTAACGTGCATTGTTTTATAAACATGTAACGGTTATAAGTGCAGATATTTCTATTGGTGACTGAGCATAATGTACTTAACGACATTACACCAGGATTTGCGTCGTTTGCAGACTAATAATTACAACTATTAAAAGTCTTATGTTTTTAGGTTGGTTAGTACTGCCAAGTGTATGTGCCAAGAGCAAGCCATTAATGATTATCTCCCTCTGGGCAGCAGATCAGGTGTTGAAGTGTGGACACATGGACGCAAAACGGTTACTCTATACTGACAGGTGTAATCGACTTAGTGCAGTTACAACCATGCAGAAAACATCAAGTCATAAAGTTGTTATTTGTGGGAAGACTGTTCAAAAAATGGTTCAAATGGCTCTGAGCACTATGGGACTCAACTGCTGTGGTCATCAGTCCCCTAGAACTTAGAACTACTTAAACCTAACCAACCTAAGGACATCACACACATCCAAGCCCGAGGCAGGATTCGAACCTGCGACCGTAGCAGTCGCACGGTTCCGGACTGCGCGCCTAGAACCGCGAGACCACCGCGGCCGGCAGAAGACTGTTCGACGCAGAGAAAACTCAACCAAAAACACCCTGATTTATGTACATTCTTAGATAAAAAAAACCGCGATCAGGCCCTGAAAACCACACCGTAGTCGATTGACCGCCGTGTCATCCTCAGTATTCGTGTTAGGTCTTTCATGTTAGTTAATTCATGTTAAGGTACCACTTAAAAATATTTGGACTTATACCCATTACGCCCTGTATACAGTGTGTTTGGAATTCCCAATCAGAACTTCTAAGACTTGTAGAGGGGAGTGAGTACAAATATTTTGAATAGGAACTCATGTCTCTACAACGCCTACAGCTCAGATGTGTAACGTGTCCATGTCTGCTTCCCTCAAGCTAACTGGTTCTGCATACTTGATCTTTCTACAAAACGTATTGGTTCCGTTCTCGGAAGCATTGCCCCTGAATGTCATCAAAAAACGTGGTTTCAACATATTGTGCGTCACTTCTCACTTGCTGTTCAGAGAGAGCTCAACAGATGATACGGTGAAAGATGGATAGGCCGAGGAGGTCCAACCGCTTGGCCGACGCGATCACGGATTTAACTCCTATGAACTACCTCTTGTTGGGTCGTATACAAAGTTTAATTTACGAGACTACTGTAGAGACTGAGAAAGATCTGCTGGCCCTTCGCGCCAGTACACTAGAAACAGGAGACACTAGGTGGAGTGGAGGGTGTGTACCGGAACATGTTTCGGAAGTACAATGTGAGTAACAAAGTAGGTGGTACCGCTGTCGTAATGCATCCGTGCTGTTCTGTACGTACGTTATACTGCTTCATTTTTGTTTTGGAATAATGTAAACACGTAACGTATAAGTTTTAATGCAAACAAAAGTGCTAAGTGATAAATGGACGTTTCGTTTGATTTTCTTTCGAATTGTTATCTAATAATTGTACTGCGTTACGCCTAATTCAGTTCTTCAAGTAGAAGTGGTTGAGTTAAGCTTGTGAATTGAAACCGTCGTAGAGCGGAGATCGGACGTTTCCAGACATGGGTTCTTATTGAAAATATTTTGTACTCACTCCCCTCTACAAGTCCTAGAAGTTTGTAAAGGGAATTTCCGAACACCCTCTACGTTGAAATCATTGTGCCTTTGGCGACTGTTTGACATCTCACTCACTGTTGGCATTCGTTCCAGGTTCTTCAGCAGATGACTTTGTGGCGTTGCCTCTTAAAGCAACTACAGCGGGAAAGTAATGGCACGTCTTCGCAATGCTCAAACGTGTCAGTGAATAGTAGCAGTGATGCTATTAAACCAGCTGGCGAGTTCTTAGTACCACAAATAATCATAATTATCATCGACATCGATGATTCTCAGAACAATTCGTGCCGTCCTTTAAAGGGGGCTAATATTTCATTTCCCAGTGGTATTGTATTGCAAAGCAATTTTAGTATTTCCACTACCTTCCGTACATTGAATGTGGCCTCTCCATTTCATTCTTTATTTTCGTATAAAGTCTGCAGCTGACTCCCCGTTTAGTTCCTGCCTAATGCCAACGATCTACGCAGCGGAGATATCTTATTTCAGACGATCCAGTTTGTATTGTTTGGTCAAAATTAGGGTTGGCTATCGCATCCACACAACAAGAATGGTATACTTCGCATAGTTTGAATAACATTTCATTTTGATCTTTACATTCTGATGTATGTCACATTGTACAGGTCTATGAAGCTTTATTTATTTAAACATAGTTTGATACTCTGTGTTTAAGTTTGTACCCCAGATATTTACATTCATTTACTCGTTCGGTTGTGTGCCCATTTATTTCAGTTTCTGCGTTTATTGTTTCTAATCCTCGAAATGCTATCACTTGTGAAAATCGACATACCATATGTAGCAAGAAGCTGGCATATTTATGCGCTGTTGTCTGTATTTCATTTTCGGCGAAGTTTTTTATGAATTGTTTGTCAGCATGTAGGAAATTAGTGATGATAAAAGCGTCGTTTACTGCTTTAAGCAAGTTTTTTATGATTGCGTCCGTATAAACATTAAAAAGTTCGGGTGAAAGTCGACACCCTTCTCTGACTTCTTGACTAATGTTCAACGAACAGTGGTAATCCATATTTAAGGAATAAAACAACAGAATAAAAATGGTTATATTATTTAAGAATTCGAGTGTCATACCCTAAACAAATTACTGGTGTACCTGAATAAGAGAATCCGTATCAGAGTGTATTTGTCACTTCTGATTTACAGCAGTAGGAGTTTGCTCTTAAATGCGTAACAGAGAGAGACCCATCGATGATAGCCAAAACATTTAGTGAGAAGATAAACGAATTGGTAAGTACGTTGGTTTACAACGATATAGGGACTGGCAGGGGATGCGTGTGGATGAGTGATAATAAGCATACCTAGCTACCGTGTTACTAGAAAAACCTGCTTTCTTACCTAAGGTTGCCAACACATGGCAGTACGGTGGCGCTCGACTGGGAACTCTGGCAGTTGGAATACATCTACATAGATACATACCCTTCAAGCCACCCACATGGTGCGCGGCGGAGGGTATCCTGTACCACTACTAGTAGTTTCCTTTCTGTTCCACTAGCAGATGGACCCTCCGTATGAGCCCTGATTTCTGGGATCTTAACTTCGTGATTTTTATGCGAAATACATGTTGACGGCAGTAGGCTCGTCCTGAAGTCAGCTTCAAATGCCGGTTCTCTAAATTTTCTCAATAGTGTTCCTCGAAAAGAACGTTGCTTTCCCTCTAGGGATTCCCGTTTGAGTCCCCGAAGCGTCTCCGTAGGACTTGCGTATTGTTCTAACGTACCTGTAACAAATCTAACACTCCCTCGTTGAATTGCTTCGATGTCTTCCTTCAGTCCGACCAGGGGAGATCCCAAATACTCGAGCATTACTCAAGAATAGGTCGTTTAGCGCCCTACATGCGGTCTCCTCGACAGATGTACCACACTTTCCTAAAATTTCTCCCAATAAACCGAAGTCGACCATTCACCTTCCTTGCCACATTCTACACATGCTCGTTCTATTTCATATTGCTTTGCAACGTTACGCCCAGATATTTAAACGACGTGACTTGTGTCAAACAGGACACGACTAACACTTTATTCTAACAAGACAGGTTTGTTTTTCCTACTCATCCGCATTAACTCTCATATTTCTACATTTAGAGTTAGTTGCCATCTAGAAATTTTGTCTAAATCATCTTGTATCCTCCTACAGTCACACATATTCGACACCTTCCCGTGCATCATTGAATCGTCGGCAAAATACTACAGACTGCTGTCCATCCTGTCCGTCAGATCGTTTTGTATATGCAGAATAATAGCGGTCCCATCACACACTTCCCTGGGGCACTCCTACCGGTGTCCTTGTCTCTGATGAATTGTCGCCGTCGAGGACGACATACTGTGTTCTATTACTTAAGAAGTCCTCAAGCCACTCACATATCTGTGAACCTACTCAGTAGGCTCGAACCTTTGTTAACAGTCTACACTGCAGTCCACTAGTGGTGAGAGTAAATCCATTACCAGGACTGCACTGACAAATCTAGAAAGTGTGATGTTGTACAGTTCCTTACCAGCAGACTGTGCGGCAGTGTCCTGGATTAAATTCCAAACTGTCAACTGCGTGTAATCATGTGAGAGTATACAATACTGATGATGACGATGATGGTGATTAGGCAGCTGGTTGGGTGACGTTAAACTATAGAGTCCTGGGGCTTTTCGAGAGACCGGGTTTCACCCTCTCGTCGTTTTCTTTCCAGTCGCAAATAACAATGGGAACATAATGTTTGCACAAGCACTCATTACAGTCATCCACACGATTTTGACCGGCGTTGAGACACTTAAAATTGGTCACAACATTAGAGTACAAACTACACTGAAGAGCCAAAGGAACTGGTATAAATGCCTACTATCGTGTAGGGCGCCGCGAGCACGCAGAAGTGCCGCAAAAACGACGTGGCGTGGAGTAGTGCTGGAGGGACCTGACGCCTTGAATCCTGCAGGATGTCCATAAACCCGTAAGAGTACGAGGGGCTGGAGATCTCTTCTGAACAGCACGTTGCAGGACATCCCAGATATGATCAATAATGTTCATGTCTGGGGAGTTTGGTGGCCAGCGAGAGTGTTTAAGCTGAGAAGAATGTCCCTGGAGCCACTCTGTAGCTGTTATGGACGTGTCGGTTGTCGCATTGTGGTGCTGGAATTGCACAAGTCCGTCAGATTGCTCAATGGACATGGATGGATGCTTAAGTACGTGTCAGCTGCGGGGTCCTACCTAGACGTACCAGGGGTTCCATATCACTCCAACTGCACACGCGCCACACCATTACAGAGCCTCCGCCAGCTTGAACAGTCCCCTGCTGACAAGCAAGATAGATGGATTCATGAGGTACACGTCCATGCGCTCGATACAATTTGAAACTAGACTCGTCCGACCAGGCAACATGTTTCAAGTCACCAACAGTCCAATGTCGGTGTTGACAGGCCCAGGCGAGGCGTAAATCTCGGTGTCGTGCAGTCATCAAAGGTACACGAGCGAGCCTTCGGCTCCGAAAGCCCATATCGATGATGTTTCGTTGAATGATTCGCACGCTGGCACTTGTTGACGGCGCAGCATTGAAATCTGCAGCAGTTTGCGGAAGGGTTGCACTTCTGTCACGTTGAACGATTCTCTTCTGTCATTGGCTCCGATCTCGCAGGATCTTTTTCCAGCGACAACGATGTTTTACTGTATTCGTGATATTCACGGTACACTCTTGAAACAGTCGTACGGGAAAATCCCCACTTCATAGCTATCTGGGAGATGCTCTGTCCCATCGCTCGTGCGCCGACTGTAACACCAAGTTCAAACTCACTCACATCTTGACAACCTGCCTTTGTAGCAGCAGTAACCGATCTAACATCTGCAACAAACACTTGTTGTCTTATATAGGCGCTGCCGACCGCATCGCCGTCTTCTGCCTGTTCACATATGTCCGTATTTGAATACGCATGCCTATACGAGTTTTTTGGCGCTTGAGTGTAATAACTACAGCGTGACGCTACGTAAGAAATAGGAGAACCGTGGTAACTGTATGAACACGCTCTACAGTTTTAGACAGTATCGTACTGTCTTGTCCATTAGTCGTGGCTGCCGCTCGCTCCTGGGCTGCAGATGGCCGTTGGGCGCAGCAGAGCGTGGTTCCCGTGTGAAACTCGCTTGTACCAAACGCGGCCAGTCTGGGGTCCCGTGGGATTCCGGCAACAGGGACTACTACTGAGAGACAAGGAATACATTTACACTGCAATTGTGGGAAGAGCTGACCTATTGTGCTAAGGCACACAAACATTCTGATACTGAGAAACTCGCGTTGTTTGTACGGAAATAAACATGTACCCAAATGACCCAGTCGGAGCATAATGCTACTGCTGTGTCGTACTGTACATAGCGAACATTCTCCCCGTTGAGGATAAGCAATCGCAAATACAGGCAAGCTGCGGGGCTGAAATTATATACATTTCTGGAAGCAGCTAATGCACAGACTACGCAATTTGCCCGGAAATTACAGCTTTTTTCACCTGACATGCGGCAATGTATTTTAAACTGAAAATACTGCCAGGATGTCAGTTCAACTAATAATGTAGTGATTACTATTACGAAGAACGTATATTGGATCGATAACATAGATAATGTTGTGGGAAAGACAAACCAAACAGAACACTTAGGAAGTACGACAGGTCTACCAGAGAGACTGCTTACTCTACGCTTGTCCACCCTTTTATGGGTGTTGCTGTGCGGAGTGGGATCCGCATCAGATGGGTCTGACAAAGGACATCGAAAAAGTTCAGAGAAGGGCGGCACGTTTTGTAATATCGCGCAACAGGGGAGAGAGTGTCACAGATATGATAAGCGAGTTGGGATAGCAATTATTAAAACATAGGCGATTTTCGCTGCAGCGAGATCTTTCGCGGAATTTCAATATGCAGCGTTCTGCTCCGAATACAAAAATATTTTGTTGACACCCACCTACACAGGAAGAAATAATCATTATAATAAAGTAAGTCAGAGCTTGCACGGAAATATTTAAGTGTTCGTTTTTCCCGTGCGCTGCTGGAATGTGGAAAGGTAGAAAAATAATGTGAAAGTGATTCGGTGAGCCCTCTTCCGCGGTCTTAAGTGTGAATTGCAGAATAGTCATATACATGTACGAGCTATTAAGTAAACTTAGAGCGAAAAACATTTAAAATACAACTACAGTATTATAAGTATACGAGTAAGTTGCCTAGAATGTGTGGGTGAGATAAACGTCCTACATGCATTCTTGCAAACTATAGATCTTTCGACATTTTTAACAAAGAGTAGTTTTGTTTTAAAATTTCGTATAAAATGCCGTATAACAAAGTGGAGAACACGGGCACGAATTTTCGGTAGATGGAGTACTTCTTTTAAATCTCGTGGAGACTTGATAGTGAAATGAGCCCTCAGATATAAAGTCATAGGAAAAGTAAATCAGTCGCCTACGTCCTACTACACGTCGACGTTATTTGTCAACGATTCTCTGTGTAAGGATTGAATAATATTCTTATGTAGGAGACAGAATCTTCAGCCACTCCTCGCGCAATCAAGTCTGCCAAGATTACATAGACGCTGTCCCAGAAGTTTAGCACATTGTTCCTCGGATCGGTACGGATGTATGGTCTGCCTTTAGTGTTCCTTATGCTAAGCAGGAAAAATAAAAAGATCGTAGGGCATTGTTGGCCGGGAGGCCCCTTTCGGGGGAGTTCAGCCGCCGTATACAAGTCCTTTTTAGGTGACACCACATCGGCGACTTGCGAGTCAATGATGATGGACACACAACACCCAGTCCTCTGTCGAGAATCGAACCCGGGCCCCCTGCGTAGTAGGCGGTAACGCAACAGCTACGCTACGGAGGCAGATTAAGTAGCCACAGTTTCAGCTTGATGGACACGGGAGTTGTCGTCTTGGAAGTTATAGTTGGTAATGTTAAGGTCGTGCAAAACTGAATGGAAAAGGAAGGAAACAGTTTTGCTCGTGCTATTGCTTTTCTGCTGAAAAATAATAAACAAAGATTGCTGGAGATTTTTGTTTGTTATTTACAGAGTTGTTATCACGTCAAAGGAAAGCCGAATCCGTGGACGTGCAACTGTAGGCAACCAACGACCACACAGTAAATGTGTCCACAGGATCTCGAGTTAATGTCATTTGAAATAAACTATAGGTGGGTGTCAAAAATGGCATAAGAGTTAGTCTCCCAGCTGGTAACAAGTTTGCAGCCATTCACCGTCCACTCTCGGCTTCTCTTCTGCCACTGCGATCCAAAATCTTTTGAGGGCTTTTGACAGAAGTGGTGAGGGGTCGTCTTGTGTAAAACACTTCTCCAAATTCCGAAGCTGCCCAGTAATTCCTGCCTCGTAGAGAAGCTATTTTTAGTCTCGCGTGGGGATTCACACCGGCTGCTCTGCTTCGTCATAACCTTCTTTCGGTCACAATTCTGACTTGAATGCCATGCGTACCTACGGTTTCTGTTACTGTCTGTGAACCTGTAGCAGTATAGTAGTGGAAGTCAGTATAAAGGCAGGGTTCCTACGAAAGTAGTAGCACAATGGCTGTAACGTACTGTATCGGTTTTATTATGAATGCAATAGATACACAGATACGCATAAGACATAAACAATCATGACGTGCTTTTTTTTTCATTACGCGAATAACAAAATAAGACGTTTGCATTTCCTGAGTGGAACTGGTATAAAGGCACTTACTATTCTGATGCGTTATTGCACTGTTAGTACTTTGTCCAACTTCCGTTCTTCCAAATTACCTCAAAAATTCTCTCCGGCATTGAGAGTGTTAGCGTTCGCAGTTATTGTAATGGAACTGTCGCCCACTCTGTCAACCTGTCCGGGAACTTTCCTTCCAGAAATTGACCGGTGTTTAGCGACAACACCTGATGGAATATGACTTCAAGTTGCACATGTTCCAAATGTCACACGGCAAACCCCTGTACCACGTCCAAGTATACACTGTTGACGGTAGACTCGCTGAAAAAGAATGAACAGTGACACAAATGTGCTGACATGACGACACTCTGACACCCATACGGAAACGTTAGACGGTTCAGCTTTCTGGGTGCATGAAAAGTTGATTCATCGGTGAAACGATGAAACCTTTGTACCTACTGAAAAATTAAATTACTTGTCTTAGCAATTAATAAGTTATAGCCCATCAGTAATGAATGAAGGAAACGTTAGACAGTTGTGTCGAAACTTTAAATGTGGCCCTGCGAATGCACGTTACGAGAAGCGGAGGGGCAGGACTGCCTAAATCGTGTAACAAGTGGACCGAAACTGCGAACTGATCAACGATTAGTTCTCTGCTGATGAATTTCCTCATGTTGGACCCATCACTATTTACACAGTTGTCGCCGAAAAACTCATATATCACAAAATATGTTAAAAATTCCGCCAGTAGAGCTCATGCAAAGTAGCTTTACCCATGCGCAGAAGCACAATCTCGTTCCTTGCGCCACGCGAGTCAACCCTTTGTTCCGGAGCTTGTCGCATGCTGAGCTATGCGCTTCGTCCGTTAGAAGTGGCTGTTTCTTTTATCTAGTCAGAAATTGCTGTCTTGTCGAATTATTGGTCGTATTGGCATGATTTGTCAATACGATCGTTTAAAGTAGCTTAGAAATTCTGCGCGTGTAGGCTTGAACTGTAGAACTGTACCACCCGTACTGCACAGTGGTCGCATGAAACCCCCCCCCCCCCACCCTTTCTCAACTCGCAACTACCATTGTGCCTATTAGCTTTTCTTGCACGTGAAGCAATAGCTTGTACACAACGGTTTGAAGACGACGATCAATTCGAGACAGCCGTTGTCGACTGGTTCAATTCCCAGGAGGAGAATTACTATGCAGATACGTTGAACAAGTTAGTGTAACCTTACGAAAAGTGCTGAGATTGCAAGGAAAACCGAAGAGATCTGTAGGGAACAAAAACTGTCACTAAAATGTATTTTCTTTATGATGGAAAGAGACTTTACTTTCGAGTAGTACTCGTACTTTTGGCTTTTACACACAAAACGACACTTGGTTTTTTATTCGAGAGAGATTAATATGGGCTCCCTAAAATCTCTGGAGGCAAATGGCGGGATGGTTCCTTTGTAAAGCATACGATCGATTTCCATCCCTATCCTGCGACAATACGTCTTTCATAACCTAGTCGTAACGAGACGTAATACACAGATCTCTCTCTTTCTCTTACCCCTTACTTTCCAAAGAGAGATATATAATGATTTTGACATGTCAGCATCCTACACATCACAGAATGTTGAACACACAAATTTATCTTTTATTTATTTATGTTCTCGCAGTGTATAATTGTTCTGTTCAATCCGTTCTCGTACTCAGTCTCTAATGACCTTGATTTTAATGACACTGTAAACTATTAACTTTGCTTTCTCCAAATTTCATTTTTCACCATCCGTTCATAATTAATTTACTTCCAGTACGTTTTTTGTAGCTTGGATTAAACACAAACAAATCTTATATAATAGTTGTCTCTTATATCAGAAAGCGACGTAGGTGTGGCACACACGAAGAGCGCAACGGAGACTTACGCTTGACAATAACATGGCTGTATACCAGACTCTTAGACGATGTCTGTAAGGCATAGTACACCGGAACGAAAGAAATGCAGTTCATGTAACGTTGATGATGGTGATAGAAAAAAATTAAAAGTTTTATACCTGTGGTCCTTCAGCGTTCTTCAGCAGTTGACGCAGTGGCCTTTTTTCTTGAGTCAAATTAACCCTTCGTATGTACTCACATGTGTCCCATTGATTCGGTGCCAAGTTAACTAGCTCATTCTCAATCTTTAAAGTTATCGAGCTTGGCCTCAGTATTTATTGTCGGCGTCATAGTATTGTAGTTCCTCTCAGGTAGTGTCTTTAATAGGAAACTGATAAAAGTATAAACTTTCGTTCATTGTAGTTTATTTTCAGTATGCTTTATGATATTCCGGCAACGAAACATTTCAGCGCCTCGGAATTCACGGTCTATGCGCTACGGATAGTGGTAAATCAATTTAGAAAACCTTCTAAAGCCGCTTAGAAAGATCTTGATGCCCGAAGGCCATTCCCATTAACCTCTTTAATTGGTGGTATGCGCAGAGAAATGGCGTTTAAAAAGCACGTTGGACTTATGAAGCCTACTGTACAAGTAGTAAAGCAGACGCGATCAGCTAACCGGTCAGGAATATCCCACTGAGAGCCACAAGAGGTGTGAGACCAGTATATTCTGCGCACCTAGACTCGCAACACGAAACTCGTATGGTAACAACAAAAGCAAAAGCAGCGTTTTATTAAATTGAATGTCGCCACAAGAAAAGCTTTCGCAATGTGTTCATACTAGAGCTCGAAAGTTTTCGTTCGGTGTGTTCGCGTCCTTTAGGCATCCCCCCTGTCCCTAGTGGCTAACGATCTCCCCGTATGATTGATTCCATCAGCGTGACTATCTAGCTGCACTTCGGAAATGTAACGGTGATATATTCCGCGGCAGCATGCGGATGCTTCTACGTCATTGCCCCTCATGCTCGTATTAAATATGTGTTTCACGATTACTAATAGATGGCTCTCCATGACGCGTGGCTCCCAGCGCATGGTGTGCCTGCTATAACGGAGTCACATGTTCGATTTGATGTAACTCAGCATCAGGCCGAAGCATCGAGGCACTGATGAGTCAGGCCCGGACAGCCTTCTGGGTTGTACTTTGCTATTGTAATAATAAAAAGGCATAAGCTGTATTTCACTGCGCATGGCATTCTACCATCTGTATTGGATGCATTTAACCTGAAGCTAGATCGTATTTTGACGACTCCTGAGAATTTCGGTTGTTCTGTTGAAACTAAATGATTTACCAGGTTTTTGTTTGATTTTGATGTAATAGCCACATTACTTAAATTGCTTAATGATAACTTAAAGATTGAGGTGAATATTCACAGTACAGATCCAATATCATAAAATTTAAATACGGAAATTATGCACCGCCCAATTTTAGTGACAGCTGTGCATGAAGGTTAAGCGAGATATCAGTCATAGGCCTTTTTAAGCAACTATTCTATCAGTCACTGCAGTAATTTACAAGAAAGATGAAAAGTGCAAAGCAGGTTATTTCATACTCTCACCAGTGCACGATTTCACTGTTTTCTTTTTCTTTAAATTGTGTGGATGAAAAGCAGCATGAAAGCAGTTGAACCAGACGTATTTGTAAAATATTTTTAGAGTTATTATATTTTACATCAGTGTTACATTTTCATTGTTTCATCGCGCACAAAATGTTGTATTCAGAGCAAGTATGAGGTCGGTCACCGAAATACCTGACCTGACGTATAAATAGCGTTTGTTGTTTCAAACAAATAACTACGGTAGTATGTGCTAACCTTATGAAGCTCAAGTCTGACGGTTGACGATGGTACGTTGTTTAGTATTGGTTTGGCAGCCATCAGTGGTTAACACTCTCAGCGAATTTGTAAACATATATAGAACTGGTCGTGGTAACTTTGTTGACTCCCACCTACAGAGGGAGAGATTAACCATCGTAAGAAAGTAACAGATATTAGAGCCCGCACGGAAAGATTTATGTGCCATTCTCCCCACGTGCTATTCCAGAGTGGAACCGTCGAGAAATACTCTGAAAGTTGTTCTATGAATACTGTGCCAAACACGTATGAATTGTAGAATTGCCGTTCAAATGGCTCTAAGCACTATGGGACTTGATATATGAGGTCATCAGTCCCCTAGACTTAGAACTACTTAAACCTAACTAACCTAAGGACGTCACACACATCCATGTTCGAGGCAGGATTCGAACCTGCGACCGTAGCAGCAGCGCGGTTCCGGACTGAAGCGCCTAGAACCGCTAGGCCACAACGGCCGGCGGAATTGACGTGTAGAAATAGATGTAGACAGACGCATTGGACGACAGTCACGTAATTGTTTTAGGAATTAACGAAGAAAGTACACTGATAACTGTGGTATTGCGTACTCCAGGACCTTGTGATGATACGCAAGTCGGGAGTTTGGAGAGCGAGAGCGAGCTAGCTTCACTGTGTCGACTGGTCCTCAAAGCCGTCGCATCCGCCCGCGAGAGAACAGACGCACCTGGCCGGGCATCAGCGACCGTTCGGGCGGCGCGTTTTTGCCTGCTGGAACAGAAAAAGTGTGTCCGGCATCGGCGGCGGCGGCGGCTGATGTGAGTCACGGCAGTGGCGTCTCCCACGCCTCGCCTGCGGAGTGTAGCTGTGGCTGTAGCAGCGGCTCCTCGCCACCGCGGGCGTGCGGCGCGCTCTACCAGCCAAGCGGCAAGTTTGCGGCGCGCGTGCTGCTCAGCACCTGCACCGGCCAGAGAGGTGGCGTTTAACACCCGCAGCAAATATCTGGCTGTACCTTATACGAGCCTTAACAGCGAGCTACACGTACTACGGAAAAAGGGAGCCAGGAGGCGCACACACTGGACTCGCATTCGGGAGGACGACATTTCAAACCCGCGTCCAGCCATCCTGATTTAGGTTTTGCCTGATTTCCCTAAATCTCTCCAGGCAAGTGCCAAGGTGGTTTTTCGAAAGAGCACGGACGATTTCCTTCCCCATCCTTGACACCATCCGAGCTTTTGCTCCGTTTCTAATCACCTCTATAATTTGAAGCTCTTTTTGGGGACAAACTACCCCCGTTCTATAGTGGTTTTTTAAGTTTTCCTTCTGCTCTATAGTTCCCCCACTTTTTTGAGTTTCGCTCCCATTGCTGCAGGTTTCAAGTTTCGTTTTTTTACCTTTTCCTAAGTCACAGACCGGGCGCTTAATGACCATAGCAATTTTGCGCTCTAAAAACCATAACAAAAAATAATCAACTCTATGTCTACGAGACGTCAAACCCAATCTTCCTTCGGATAAAGGGATGTAGAAATAAGTGAGCAACGGAAAAACACTGTCACTTTTTTCATGAGATAAAAAAAACGGGTGGCGGTCATCAGGACCGTCAATCTGCTACAACTCCTCCCCCTTCATTCACTACGTGCTATATTTTTGACATGTTTTCGTTTCCTCTACGCCACCTCATCCCCACATCCTCCTCCCACAGTGCAAAAATATCTTCGTGAACATATTTTTGCTATACATATGTTATTATTTTGTTAGAATATTTAATGAAAATATCGTTTTCTTGGAACACACTGCTTCAGTGAACTATATCGATATAACAAAATAAGAGTAAATAAATTGCGGATATATATATATATATATATATATATATATATATATATATATATATATATACTCCTGGAAATTGAAATAAGAACTCCGTGAATTCATTGTCCCAGGAAGGGGAAACTTTATTGACACATTCCTGGGGTCAGATACATCACATGATCACACTGACAGAACCACAGGCACATAGACACAGGCAGCAGAGCATGCACAATGTCGGCACTAGTACAGTGTATATCCACCTTTCGCAGCAATGCAGGCTGCTATTCTCCCATGGAGACGATCGTAGAGATGCTGGATGTAGTCCTGTGGAACGGCTTGCCATGTCATTTCCACCTGGCGCCTTAGTTGGACCAGCGTTCGTGCTGGACGTGCAGACCGCGTGAGACGACGCTTCATCCAGTCCCAAACATGCTCAATGGGGGACAGATCCGGAGATCTTGCTGGCCAGGGTAGTTGACTTACACTTTCTAGAGCACGTTGGGTGGCACGGGATACATGCGGACGTGCATTGTCCTGTTGGAACAGCAAGTTCCCTTGCCGGTCTAGGAATGGTAGAATGATGGGTTCGATGACGGTTTGGATGTACCGTGCACTATTCAGTGTCCCATCGACGATCACCAGTGGTGTACGGCCAGTGTAGGAGATCGCTCCCCACACCATGATGCCGGGTGTTGGCCCTGTGTGCCTCGGTCGTATGCAGTCCTGATTGTGGCGCTCACCTGCACGGCGCCAAACACGCATACGACCATCATTGGCACCAAGGCAGAAGCGACTCTCATCGCTGAAGACGACACGTCTCCATTCGTCCCTCCATTCACGCCTGTCGCGACACCACTGGAGGCGGGCTGCACGATGTTGGGGCGTGAGCGGAAGACGGCCTAACGGTGTGCGGGACCGTAGCCCAGCTTCATGGAGACGGTTGCGAACGGTCCTCGCCGATACCCCAGGAGCAACAGTGTCCCTAATTTGCTGGGAAGTGGCGGTGCGGTCCCCTACGGCACTGCGTAGGATCCTACGGTCTTGGCGTGCATCCGTGCGTCGCTGCGGTCCGGTCCCAGGTCGACGGGCACGTGCACCTTCCGCCGACCACTGGCGACAACATCGATGTACTGTGGAGACCTCACGCCCCACGTGTTGAGCAATTCGGCGGTACGTCCACCCGGCCTCCCGCATGCCCACTATACGCCCTCGCTCAAAGTCCGTCAACTGCACATACGGTTCACGTCCACGCTGTCGCGGCATGCTACCAGTGTTAAAGACTGCGATGGAGCTCCGTATGCCACGGAAAACTGGCTGACACTGACGGCGGCGGTGCACAAATGCTGCGCAGCTAGCGCCATTCGACGGCCAACACCGCGGTTCCTGGTGTGTCCGCTGTGCCGTGCGTGTGATCATTGCTTGTACAGCCCTCTCGCAGTGTCCGGAGCAAGTATGGTGGGTCTGACACACCGGTGTCAATGTGTTCTTTTTTCCATTTCCAGGAGTATATATATATATATATATATATATATATATATATATATATATATATATATAAATGTGTAGTGTTCCAAATCTCCTCCTAACCACTTGGACCGAGTTGACCAAACGTGGTACACATCATACCTTACTGTCAGGCAACAATCGCTGTGGGGGGTTAAAAACCCATTACATATCAGTTCCACAGATACGGCGTCATAGATAATCGGATCCGTACAAAATTACCGCATCATGCATGACGTTAAGTTTTCTTCTGTGCTACTAACTCTTAAGCGCAATACATTTCGCAGGCAGTATCCACATATGCCGCTGAATATACCTACACAAATGCTGGATTGAACGACACATAGTTCAAGAGATATGACGTCATAAATATTGATATTTGTGAAAAATACTGCGTCGTCCATCAAATTTTTAACATATTTATCCTCTACTGCTAAGACACTCCAATAATCGAGTCTGCTTGATGAAATCCCTGACACGTCGCAGCGCTTTTGACAACTTTCAACTGCGACGTGCAAACGGCAGCAGTGTATAAAGCCAGGAAGAGACGTCCGAGTAGAGGTGTTTACAAAAACAGGTCGTAGACAGCGAAACAGCTGCGTCCAGAATATAGAAACTGTCTCGTAATAGGAAAGGTGTTCTCACGAATATATGAAAATGAAAGTTTTTGTCCGCAGCTCGTGGTCGTGCGGTAGCGTTCTCGCTTCCCGCGCCCGGGTTCCCAGGTTCGGTTCCCGGCGGGGTCAGGGATTTTCTCTGCATCGTGATGACTGGTTGTTGTGTGATGTCCTTAGGTTAGTTAGGTTTAAGTAGTTCGAAGTTCTAGGGGACTGATGACCATATATGTTAAGTCCCATAGTGCTAAGAGCCATTTGAACCATTTGAAAGTTTTTCGTTATTACACTGCAAACTCAGATAATTTTTTTATTTTACGCGTCAAGTTCCGTAGGACCAATAACAGGTAAAATAAAATGTTTATGAACCCAAACAAAGGCAAGCCGTAAGTTTATGTAAACGCAATCAACAATGCAATAAAGAATCAGCTTAATTTTTCAAGGAACTCCTCGACAGAATAGGAGGAGTGACCCATGAGAAAACTCTTCAGTTTCGAATTGAAACCATGTGGATTACTGCCAAGATTTTTGAATTCTTGTGGCAGCTTATTGAAAATGGATGTAGCAGTACACTCTCTCTGCGTAAGAGTCAAGGAAGTTCGATATAAATGCAGATTGGATTTCTGCCTAGTATTAACTGAGTGAGGGGGGGGGGGGCTTATGGGCGCTCTATTAACTGAGTGAAAATTGCTGATTCTTGGAAAGAAGCTGATATTGTTAACAAGAAATGATTGGAAAGAATGAAGAACGACTACTCTGATTACGAGCTGAGAACTTATGTGGTGGATTCCTTTTATATTACTCTCAAATGATATTTTGTAGCCGGCCGATGTGACCGAGCGGTTCTAGGTGCTTCAGTCCAGAGCCGCACGACCGCTACAGTCGCATGTTCGAATCCTGCCTAGGGCATGGATGTGTGTGATGTCCTTAGGTTGGTTAGGTTTAAGTAGTTCTAAGTTGTAGAGGACTGATGACCCCAGATATTAAGTCCCATAGTGCTCAGAGCCATTTGAACCATTTGATATTTTGTAGTATTTCAGTGAATAAAGATTAAAAATGTTGCTTTCAGTGAAGAATGGGCTGAAAAGTTAAAAATAGTTTGGCAGATTAAACTATGAGCAAGACCGGAACTCGAAACTTCGACCCATGCATTTTACGTCCAAATGCTCTCCCGACACAGCCTTCTTCAGTTCTTTTATTTAAATAAGTTTTGTGCTAAAAGTATTTTACTGTGTTGAAATACAATGAACTACAAGTTGTACAAGTATTGATAAAAAATTTAACCGTTACCAACAAATCGTTCATATTATTTACATGAAGCAACATATTAACTAATAGATGCCAGTTTTTATTTTGTATCCAGAAGCATATATTTTTTAAACATCTTAATTGATTTTAACGTGTTCTTGCAGAAAATTGTTTGAAATTATTTTAGATGCAAATCAGATAATATAAAAAAGCAGAATTGCAACAACTCTCATGTGTGAACATGTGAGTTTTGTGGTAATGAACTGAATGATTGGTTCAAATGGGTGCTATGTGAAAGTAATCCGTCCAAATTTTTGTGAATTGAACTGTATCCATGATAATTAAAGTGAGCTCCAAAACATCAGTTTCTTCGCTTTCACTTTCAAAAATCTAAGCTACGCCAAGGAGTACTTTGTTCTTATTGCATTCTCTCGTACACTATCGGATCAAAGGTTTGGGGCTTAGGTGATGTGTACAGTAGAGGAACAGCCTGGAGACGATGAACGTTCTAGCATGGGAATGCACCCTGTCATAAAGCAACATTCGTGAGGCAGTGGTCTGTGGACAATAGCATTCCTGAAAAGGACTGCTTTGCTCAGAGACCCTTCTTAAACTCAGCGGAAGACCACTGGAATGAGCTAGAATGTCGACTTTGCTCCGGATCCGAGCGACCATCATTACCTTGTATGGTTTCAGCTCTGGAGGAAGAATGGGCTGTCATTTCTTCACATACATTCAGATACATGCACTAATAGGCGTCCTGATCAGTTGATGTATAGTCTCAAAGCAGTCTGCATTTTAATTATTTTTGCAATTTAACTTGATTTTTGCAGCCTTTTTCCATCAGGCGATCTGGCTTGAGTGTAAACTCACCATATTTTCCGTTCATAACCTACCTCGAGAGTCATACGCAGGTAATCGTACACTGAAGGAACATACCTGGCTCCTAAATGAGATCTGAGACTCCAGTGTTGCAATGAATAAAAATCGATAAATTTCGATGTATCAGTGTTTTCCAATTTGTTGAAGAAAAAAAAAAAAGGTCACGCAAGGAAAAGGTATTGTGAAACTTACTGGCAGATTAAAACTATGTGCCGGACCGGGACTCGAACTCGAGACCTTTCCCTTTCGTGGGCAAGAAGCTGTGAGGACGGGGCGTGAGTCGTGCTTGGGTAGCTCAGTTGGTAGAGCACTTGCCCGCAAAAGGCAAAGGTCCGGATTTCGAGTCTCGGTTCGGCATATAGTTTTAGTCTGCCAGGAAGTTTCATATGAGTGCACACTCCGCTGTAGAGTGAAAATTTCATTCCAAAAGGCATTGTGTTTAGCGACAGGGAAAAATTTCCAAACCTGCCCCCAAACTTTGTCGACGTTCACGATATTTACGGTGGGTCTTGTGATGATATAGTCCTTAAGGGGGTTCACGACTCGCCCAAACAGCTTTACTTCGAGCAGTATCTTCCTCCTACCTTCCACACGTAACAGAAGTTCACCAGCGTATCTTACGAGCTGCAGTATTCTTTATCTCCTTGCGACCTCTCTGTCTGGGTTACCGCCGTCCCATCGGTATAACACAGATCGCAGTGCGGAAAATGAAAGGTTTGCCATCTGCAAAGTGAGTGACATAAAATACCAAATCTGCATGACGCTGTGATACTGAGCACTAAAAGAACTGATCAGTGTATCGTGTCGTTCCCAAAATAGGAACCATGTACGAGGAATTGAAACCGTGAATATGACTTTCTCAAAGAATTGTCTCTTGGTTCGAGCGTCGTAATGGGGTAGTAAATATTGCGGGCATACCATGACGAGGTCGATGATCATAATTTTTGCAGTTATCTCAGATTCAGTGAGTTCGTGGTGCGGGCCTGCGGGAGGCCAAGGGTTCTAAAGAAGAATTGCCCAAGCTACTGAGCGTGAGGTGTTTCGTTTGCATTATTGTTACGAGGAGTTGCTCAAGAAAGGTGCATCAGCTCGTCAACCTTGTTGTACACATTAGCCAGCCATAGTGACCGAGCGGTTCTAGGCGCTACTGTCTGGAACCGCGCGACCGCGACGGTCGCAGGTTCGAATCCTGCCTCGGGCATGGGTGTGTGTGCTGTCATTAGGTTAGTTAGGTTTAACACATTAGCGTTACACGAGGTTTGACCAAAGGAAACTAGACAGTTCGCGTCACTAAGGAATTATTTGTTAAGGGACTGTTTTCCGGCCGTGAACTGTATCTTTCTGCGAAGAAAACTGTCAGTTCAGTGGCAGCGGATGGGCTGTGTACTACAATCATGTTTTTGCCCTTCGTCAGTAAATCTCTAGTGCGAGAAAAGATGCAGACGAAAAGAGACTTACTCTGCGAATTTCTGTTCTTAACAAAGGGAATGTTCAGCTTGTGTTGATTCCCTTCAAAGTATGTTTTCATTCGCTGCTCCCACTGCTCATAACATTTCTACACGTTGTTTTAGCAAAGTTTTTCTTCAGCTCGGCCGTTAGTGCCTTGCTGCGGAGCACAAGAAAATGTCTTGAAACCCCTTTTACACTAGCAACTTTCTTCTCCGAATTGTTAATTCATAGCAAGTGAGTCTACTGCAGCGCCCCTTGCGTTGTATTCCTGTACTGAATCTCGCCTGTCACGAGTGCCAAAGTAGCGTGTTGTAACAACTGTCAGCTGTACCGTTTGGAACGGGGACGGTGAACGAGAGGTTATTAGAGGCCATCCTTTGCACGAAAAACTGGCCAGTTGCGAGTAGGACTTTGGGTTTCGTAAAGACTTAAATTATGTATACAGATAATTCATCCGTTCCGGAAATCGAGAATCTCCTCAAATTTTGCTTTTTGTCGACAGTGATGCTGGCAAGATATCGGTCCCCGGGGTACCAAGACTTTAAGAAAAGTTTTAATTTCAAGTTTGAAGCCGGAAAACAAATGAATCTTCTTTTCGTTCGGCATAATATTCAAATTTTTTGATTGTGCAGTAAAATATTGTTTCTTGCCAAATTTCATGATTCTAGATCAACGGGACGTGTCCTGTAGGTTTTGATGAGTGGGCCTGCAAGTATTGAAGTACGTGCATAAGTGGCCGTATCTTTTGCCTGTGTTGACTTACAAGTTTAACGTTTTTACACCACTATGGGACAATATACTTCGGTATATGACGTAACTTTTAACTTTACACATCTATCCGTTCCTGACAAAAAGGATTCATAACAGTCGGACGGGTAGACGGAAAACAAAGTGGTACTGCAGGGATTCCGTTTTTACTGACTGGGGTATGGAATCATAAAAATCGAAGTATAGCAGCAGAATGTAGAACAAGTAACGATGATAGAGTTGATTAACGACCAAACTAAAATCCGTATTGGATGTTCTTGACAGCGGTCGCAGAGTAAATTCTCTACGCTCTTGAGAATTGGAACAGCATGAAAATTGTCGTTCAATCATTTCAGAACATCTAAATTTATCAGCTCGAGAAAATATATGCTTTCAAACGCATCAAACTATATTTAGAAGGCAATAACTATTGTCTTTTTACTTTATCCTTTTTTTTTTTTTTTTTGCTAGTTTTCTTTCTTATAGATAGTATTGAAAATTACCGCATTTTTCTCGGTAAACATATTCGACATTTTCATTGTTGAAACAATATTTATTATTAAAAGTTCATCTATTTATGTTCTCATTTGTGCACAGTGTAGGCTTTTCTTTGTCCCGGTATTGTAAAACGTAAATTCCTTTATCCTTTCAAATGTTTCGTCTCTCTTTTTGGAAAACACTAATATAAAAAAATATCGGGCCCTCGTGTAACATTCGCAAAATGGCATTGAAAACAAATCAGACAAAATAGTTTAAAAAGACACAAAAACGTTAAGTCCGTGTGATAGTAGGAGTGAACTCGGCGAGAATAGATAAACGAGTGATATTAGCAGACAACGTCTCAAATCTGTGTTTCTGCGCACGCGCAGTCTGCAGCATATTCGATTTTAGAACTGCAAACTCGATACAGTCATCTGATAATTGACATTACTGTTTCATTTGGGACGTGGTTGGCCGCTGATTCACATGCAAACGCACAACGCACACGCATTCCCGTTAGTCGATTTTGACCAGAAAGTCACTTTTATAGCATGGACAAACTCTCTACTGCCACTGACAAGAAGTTGAACGCTTTGGATGAAATGTAGTCACAACGTAAGAACACTTGCGCGTTAATACAACGGACAAATGGTTCATCAGTAATGCGAAAAGTCTTTTTTTTATATAAAATCTTCAAATTACTAACTTGATTCCACTTCTCGGAAACTGATTTTGAGTCCCTGCCTCCCTTTCCCTTGCAGTACATTTTTTGACGGTTACATATTTTTCAGTTGGATTGCATACCGCGCGAGTTAACGAGTTCCCACACCACTGAACTACGCTGTTGACCATGCTCCGTTTTTTATAGGCACGTAATTGGAGTCTGATATATTGTTTGCAGTGTGTGTGTGTGGGGGGGGGGGGTACACTTTTTATTCCTCTGCCCACATCCGCAGCCGAGGAAATGAAACGCGCCATGTTGTGACAGCCCGATAAATTAGACAGGCGTTATTAAAGCGGTCGAGTGCCTAAAAGCGATACATTTTGCAAGGTTTCCCGGTAAGAATTCCCATTTTGCCCAGCTTAAAAAATTTCGTTTTGCGTCATGGAAAGCTTCGAGTGCAAGCACTGCCTCGAATAATCACTATTTATCCCCGCGAAGATGTAAAAAGAAAATGCTATTCCAAGTAAGTTTACTGCTGTTTTAAAGTAGATTTTCTTCGGGCGAATATTTTAACATTTAGGGAAAAAATGAGCGGAATAAACTCATTCTTCTTATAAACGAAAAAGCGTGTACCTGCAATACTATTGTGCACACTGGATGAGGTTTAGTGTTTTATATAAAAATACGTACAGTTTTCCTATAAGTCTACTTACAAAGTTCCGAGAACGAACTTTTAATGATGAATGTAGGGGCATTCTACAGATCCCTGTGTATCACTTCATTCTTAAACAGAGCAGAGAAATTCCCACGTAGTGCTGCCAGCTATGGGGCATAAGTAAACACAATGACGTAACAACGGCTATCATGAAAATGAAATAGATGCATATTCAAAAACATTACAAAAACCAAAACCAATAGCAGACAAACCCCCAAAACATACAAAAACTCAAATATATGTCGGTACCATATAGAGGAGTCATTTACGACAAAATAGCCAATCTGTTCAGAAACACAGATAGCAGGATCGCTTTTTCCACCTACATCAACTTTGGGAAAGAACCTGTCTCGTGGCGTCTCAGACCCAACAGAGATACTAAGCAAATTAAGAATTTATAAACTTCTATGCCATCATTGCAGCAAATACTACATTGGCCAAATGGACAGAAATTTTAAAATTCGTTTTAAAGACCACATTGGCCGTCTCAGACCTCAAGAAACTAACAAATCAGCTATAGCGAAACATTTGGACGAAACAGGACACAGTGTTGCAATAAACAACGATCTGAAAGTACTGTGTATTTCAGAAACACGCTTCGACATACAGATTATAACAAGACGGCTTTCTCAACACTAACCATGTCTTGGAGTAAATGAAAGTATGCATCCGTGGCCAAAAATTGAAAAACGAGATCCTAAGTGAAATTACGGAATTTAAGAACTCATATTTCTTCGCTAACTTAAATACAATATTCCTAAAATAGAACATTCATAAAAATTGATCACATATAAATGTAGGCCCCAGAAATCTTTGTCATTCTTTTCAGTAATTTTTATACTTTCATATTTGGTATAAAATTTTCAAAGCCTCCCATTTTGTAATATCTTTCGTCGACCAACATCAGTGATGTGACAGTACGATGTGCAAAAGACACTGCAAGTTACTGACAACACCAGGATTGACATACCGATAACTAAATCGAATCGAGCTTCGTTTTGGCACATTTTGTTTTCATACACTGTTGAATCTATTGTGACAGCGTCTCTTAAGTTTCTTTTAGAAATTTGTGAACAATGTCTAACAAATTCAAAAGAGCCATAGAAATGTAGATACCAGAAGAGAACATAAGAAGACAGCCATTTCGTAAGAAAAAGTGAGTGATTATTTAAAAAGAAACTGTTGTGATCAGTAGACAAACATACTAAGAGACATGGCCTCTTGAGGTATCCTTCGGTCTGTCCACAGTATGACCGCAACACTACGAAGACTGTACACTTTAATATCTATGTGCGCTTCTGTTAAACGTTTTTGTGCTACTAGTATAGCCTGTTAGTGTCTGTCTCGAAATATTTCACGGATTATATAAATTAAGTAGTAAGAAATATTATGACTAATAGTGGTATTTGAGGAACGCCACTGTGGGTGGTGGTTATTTTTATTTGCATGTGGCGAGCCATTCCGATGAATGACGAGTGCATACGAGATGGGGTGGCAATCGCAGCAACTTCGCGAGAGGAAATATCTGCTTGGGCGCGACCGCCGACCTGCTTTGAAGAGGTGCACAATCCCTATGAGGATACGTTTCATAATGAAGTTTACTCTGTATTAGAAAACAAATTAAATGTTATTTTAATATTTATTTTATGTTCCATATCCGGACTCTTAAGGTTGAAAGTTATTGTTGAAAAAGGGGTCTTGTTATAATATGTATATCAAAATATGTTATAAGAGACAATAGGTGAGTCAGGAATTCAAGATGAACTTTTTATGTTATTTAAATAGTGGTGTAGTTTCTGTTAAAAGTAATAGAAGTGCAGTGAAGCAGAGAGTCCAAGAACAGCCGTAACAGAGGTTACAGTAGTGAGTACGAGGAGATATCGCAAAAGCTCGTTATTACGTTTCGGAACGACGGGACTCTTCACCACTTATAGAACATGAGTGGTACTTCACTTACGGCTTTTATTGAGAGGCACAAAACTCTTAATGGGTTGCTTGTGTGTGAAGTCTAATAACGTGCTCCGAAACTTGTCCAGGTTGGCAAGAACGAAGCCAACGTTTCACGCGGCCTGGCGCCCGCCCGCGAGACGGATTTCACGCCTTCTGCCCAAGGCTCGTTTAGGCGGCGGCGCACTGGCTGCAAAAAGCGCCACAGGTCACGGCTAGCGGGCGCTGGACTGACGAAGACACTGGCGAGCGGCGGCCACTGGCGCCACGAAGCGTGGCCGACCACAATACCCAAACGACAGTTTGGTCAGACAACCTGCCGCAGTGAAGCGCCATGCTTGTATTCGCCAAGAGCAGCGTTCAAATCCGTGTCCGGCGATCTGGAAAAATGCGTTTCACGAGTGCGCAAACGTACTTGAGGGGAATGCTGAGGTGGTTCCTTTATCGATACCACGGCCAGTCGCTGCCCGATTCCAATTTGTGCCACGGCACTAAAGATGGTGCCATCGACCCGATGTTTACATTTAATTTCCCTTCCTTATTCCCAAGCCACGTTTGATCCAGACAAACTTGCCAGTCACACTTATAATGCTTCAGTAGCATGAGTCTCATTTTACACACATTAGTGCACGATGTTTGCGTATGCGAACTACTTTATTGAGAAACTTCCTTCTAACCATCCTCGAATGTGATTCGTGACAAAACACATCCCTCATAGTTCACATCGTTTATCCAAAGGTGTCGCTATATTCGTAAAAAAAAAAAATTAGGAACTCCCAGACCAAGAGCTTTGCACACAGAAACATAATGTCCGAACAGATGTAACATAACAAACACCTGCGTCTGAAGATGAAGTATGCAGTTCTTGGAAACACAACTGGGAACAGTTATGATAAAAGTAACTTTTTCAGTACTAAGCAGTATGTAATTTCATTAAAGTGCAGGCCTGTCTTTCAAATGTCTAACCCACACAAGGATAACAGTGTGTAATTGTTGTGTGAGTTGTAGGACTTGCTTTAAAGCGTTTATTTCGAAAGTAAGATGCCAATAGTTTCATGGGAAAACTGAGTTAACAGGCAATGTAACTGACACAGTCTAATACGGCACTAATAATTTTTGAGAACATATCTCGTGGAGAAACTGTGGTCTCGATAAAAGTACTTCAAAATGGATTAAAAAATGTGTCTACCTCAGCAAACCATTTATTTACAATGGTTACCTATTTTGGTCGGCATATGACGGTCTTCACACCATTTATACTATGATGGTAGGCGGTTGCGGTGAACGGAGCAGGTGTTACGACACCACGAACGTCAACTGCTGAAGCGTTCGTGCTTATTCTATCATTTCTGGGTCGGTAAAAATGAATGTTAGGAGGATCAATTCTCCTGTTTTAATTGGGACAGTACCTTTGCATTTTTCCGAGGTGCGATAGGCAGCTACACTTCCGTGATACAATATTGGCTATTAACGACAAAGTTTCCACGAGTCTCGTGGGCTCGGGATGCTTGCCTAGTATATACCCTAGACTTAGTGAGTTGATTTAGCAGCGTGATTGGCTGAAAGGCCTGAATGTTTAAGCAAGTTCGGTAATTTCGCAGAGCTAGCTAAATCCGGGAGTCATACACTATCTGAGTGCATTACACGAGTCGTCGGCCCTCGAGGGTGTTTGGTGGCATTACTGGGTTACTGGTATGTGACGTCGGAAATTAGTGTTTCACTGTAATTGAATCATCCTGGAGTACCGACAGCCTACAAGGAATGTTCCTAGATATAGGGAAGTGCGTCGTTGCCCTGCTCCGAGTGGGAGGAATGAAACCAGCTGTTTCGCTGCCCAATTATTAGAGGGTTATAGGAAGGGAAGAAGAGAGATGAGTGAATGAGAAAGAGAGAGGAGGGGACGTAGAAATAAACGCAAACGACTGCGGGAAAAGGAAACAAAATAAAATGTAGTAGAAGTATGGAGGGGGGAGGGGAGCACAGTGTTACGGCGCCAAAACGTCCGCGGTAATAACTTGTCCTCGCACGTCGTACCACATCTGTTATCACTTTAGATATGGAGCGTGGGCTGTCAGAGATACGAAGGCACGCCGAGATATTAAGGGTGCCAACTAGGCACACCCAACGTATGTTGGTTAACGAGAGCTTTGCCCTACTGTAACGCTTGTACATCTACTTTTCCGTCGTCCCTAGAGTTTCAAGGACAGAAAATGTTAATTCCTTAACCTGTAGCGGTCACGGGTACAATCACGACCTGCCTTGTCTCCAAAAGTGTGGCCGAAGTCGTTTCAGTATTTAATTAAAACAATTGTCAGTGTATTTTCCAAAAGAACGTAAAATGTTTTCCAAAACACATACGTTTCTAATCCCAGGGAGATTAGCAGTTCAGGGGCGGCGATGGTGCCATCTGTGCCTCTGGTTCTCGGTCGCACGTACCCTCTTTGACTTCATGGATTTCCATCTAATATCATTTTAGCTGTTTCTGTGTCCCTAATCCGTGTCAAGCGTCCCGCCCATCTCAATATAGCTGATTTTGACATTCTTTTAGTCGGCGCGTCTTTATATCTAATGTATCTGACACCAATTCTCCCGTACTTATCCTACTCTGTGCCTCATTTGTCGTTACTCACACAAGCCTTAACAATTTCCCAGGAGTTCCTAGTTCAGTCAAAGCGCGGTACTTTAGTAACTACGTATTTTCTGTCACACTGTATGTTCTGTTTAAGATTAACTGACTGCTTTGTACTTTGTGGCAAACGAGAGAAGCACGTTTAGGTGGTGGTCTGCCATCTGTTTTATCTGATGATGAGACGAGTGTGGTGAAGCTTTTAAAATTTTGTAATGTGTCTAAAGTCTGGCGTAGGCTTTAAAGCTGGAGTTTTTATTGTGTTGCAGACTGGCTGGTTCACACGCGAATCTTCCAGCGATCAGCTGGCTGCAGGTGTCTGCTGTCTTCTTTTAATACATTACATTGCTTATTTCCTCTTTTACCTAGTGTTGGCTTTGACTCTGGTATTTTCATTGCTTTGTGTGTGTGTGTGTGTGTGTGTGTGTGTGTGTGTTTAAGTTTCAAGACTTCCTTTACGTTTTTATTCTCAGTTCTCATATTAGTAATTTTATTTTCTCCACACTTGTCTCATTACGTTTTATTACGGGTGCTAAAGACCTTGTCGTGCGGTCTCAAACCCTTATCATCGTCTATTTAAAATTAGTATCTAGTTTCGTAAACTTAATCTGATGTTACTTCTTTTCTCAAAAGAGAGAACACGCTCCTCTTATTTGATAAAATTAAAATATATTTTCTTTGTTTTTAGGTAAGTTGCTGTCTACCTTGGATCACGTCTTACTTCTTTTTAACCTGCCAGTATTCAAGTAAGTATAATTTAGCTCGTAATGCAGCTGCAGTAGTTTTAGAAGCTCCTGCAGTGTCTGTTGAGCAATGATGAGCAGGAGAATCCACAATATGAATGTTGACTCTTCATTGTCGGTGCTATTGTTTCGTAGTTGTCATAAATATTCCACGTTCGTTATAAGAATTGTCTTTTAGTCTTTTGTCAGTCTATCTTTACTATTGTTCTGATGTCATTTCCGGCTATCAAATTTGTCATTACTTTCTTCTGTGCGGGAATCTTCTGAACCACGGACTTTTTTGCATTTCCATAGCCCTTGACCTAGGGACCACTTGTTTATCAACAGAAGGATCGTCTTACTGTAACTATCCTACAGCACCGGGCAGCGTAGGCAAATGGAGCAAATCGGTTGGTTCTCTTTGCATTAGATGTGATGTACAGTGTGCCTTAAGGGGCACCATTTGAATCATGGGAGGTTCCGGGGAAAAAATGAAAAAAAATGTTTTTCACGTTCTTTCCCCGTCAGCAGCGGATATCTAAACAATTAACCGCAGAAAATGGCGCAAATTTTAACGGTATATTCTCGAGGAATTTTGCTAGAAGGAAAATTTTTATCTGTTATCCATAAACACCACAAAAACATGGTTTTTGGGTATCAAAATCGATCCGCGCATTCCAAGACGTCTATGCACATCAAATGGCTGTAATTTTTACGCTGTATTCCACTAAGATTCCGATCTCGAACAAACTTAGAAACTTCCTCCGTATTTTTATCCATTTCTGGTAACCAGGAACACATTCACCCTATTTGTCCTCCGATAGGAGTATTTTTTCAGTGGTTCTTACCATTAAAGTTTGCACTTGTAAGTTGTAGTGTATTCAAGTTTAATTGTGTGGCTTCTGCTTGCTAGAATTATTTCACGCCTGCAGATAGGCAACCGAATGAACAGCTTTGCAAAGCGTGCTGCTTTCGCGCCTTCCCATACAATTTGTATCAATGACTGGTCGCACGCATTGACGTTGCCTTTTCACGAAAGACGCGGACTTTGAACACATGTAATATGAGTTCAAGACTTGAAGAGACGCTCTATACACTGACGTGTGTCTATTTTCTGTGTGTGTTGTAGTTTTGTGCAGTCGTCTTCTGAAAGCCCAGACGCATATGAATAACCGTCTATGTCCCACATCTCCCCCAGTTGAGAAACGGAACGGCGAGAAATAGTTTCCCATTTTGTTGCTTCTGACTATAACATTAATTAAATTAACCATACATTTTCTTCGGAAAAAAACTGATAGTGATACGGTTAACGCTGCGTTCAGACTGCTGTCAACTTCCGTAATACGTCTTGCTCTTTGAAATTCACTGCCTACTCTAAATATTTGTCTCCGCATTCAACGCAATTCTATTGTTCATCTCGGTGGAAACCGCAGATCACGAAAATGTGCAGAGGGACACAGGACCCCCACAGCGATGTCGGATGGCGTAATTACAATCGCCACGGAGGGAAGCATCCTGGGAGGAATCGTGCCTGCGTTATTGGTTTCCATCCGCGAGGAATTTCATATTACGATGCATCCCGAGGCTAGGCTAGCTGCGCAATTCCTGCTCCACTGTGGGGGACTGTGTGGCGAGTCCCTGGGGCACAGCCGCCTGGGGGAGGCTGCACTCCGGTCCCTGCATCTGGCACGCTGCCCACCTTCAGCTCACTACGGCCGAGTGGGGCGCTGCTTCGTTTCGTAATGTCAGTTTATAAACCCACAGTAACACTGGATGTTCAAGATTCCTGTGCACTTGAGGTTCCTACTTCATGCCTTGTCTGGGTGTGCCTGAGGCAGGGCTTAATTTCGGCCGGAACGGCGTTTTGCCACCTCCCATGATATATAGTGGAA